>NC_022010.1:78715043-78765429 GCF_000317375.1 Microtus ochrogaster
TTTCTTTCCAGCAATGTTTTCAAAGTTTAGAGCAAGAGTAAAGTTAATGTTTACAATATTTAGTAAAAGGTATTTGAAAATTCTTTATCAAGGTTTTAATACTGTGATCCATGTATATTTTTCTCTATAAATTACTGCTATATTTCTATAAAATTTTACATTTTTTCAGTAAATTAAATAGGGAGATGAGACAGAATCAGCAACATATTTATAATACTCTAAAGAATGTAACAGAAGAGTAATTTGCTTCATTCGGTGATAACTTTCCTCAAGTGTCCTTCTCTGCTTAGATTTTTATTTAACAAATATTACTTAGGAAATAGAAGTCATTTCCCTAGTAGATAAAATGCTAGTGTTTTTGTCTTGCACTGTATATGTTTAATTTAGATAAAAAAAATCAAATTTCTCAATTACATTAAATGCTTTATAATCAAGTCATTAAGTTTTTATTGTAATTTTTGCTTTAGGGAAGCATTAAATTTTAAAATAGAAAGAATTTAAAGATAGTATTATTGTGTAAACAGAAAAAGTAGTTTGATGGATTGTGAAATTACTGCTCATCTGTTGTTAGTGTTTTTCTCTGAGGGATACTTTGTGTTTCTTGCTATAGTGTTGAATATATATACATATATATATATATATAAACATCTAATATATAATAATTATATAGCTATTAATATATTTGATGTTTACAAGGCAGTTTGATGTATGTGTGTATATATATATACACATACTCATAGATCTTTGCAGCTCCTGGTTGTCACCAGTAAACCTCACTATTGTAGTTAACCTAGTCAATGCTGACACTCATAGCTGGTATAAATGACTGTGAAGTGTTCAGTTCTGAAGGAGATACCCCCTCCCCAAGTTTCCCTGGCTCAGGGACCATTGCAGGTGAGGCAACAGAAAGAGTGGGAGGTTGAGGAAGGCTGCTGTGGTCATGTGTTCTGAGAGCATGAACTCACTGTGATGATAGCTACCTCACAAGACCCCAAAGACACCAAAAATGAGATTTCGAGACAGAATTTTCTCTTGTATTTCAGGCTGGCTTCCAACTTGAATGCAACACTACTCCAGGTTTCATGCCTGTTTTGAAGTCTTGCTTCTGTTTGAAAAATAAGCTATGTAAAAGCAATTATAGTTGCTTGAGTTTATATATTTTACACTTGAACTGTTTTGTTACAATGAATATTCTTTTGGATATCACTGATATTAACAGTATATCTAAATAAAATCATAATCAGTAAAGTTATATATTAAAAATAAACGACATGTCAATTTATGCTGTTCTTATCTTTAGCTACTTAAAGAATATGTTAATGATTTCAATGAGTTCTATACTGAAAAAGTAAAAATACCATCAGTTTTAAGTTGTAGAAATGGCTATAATAATTGTCTAAGTATTTGAATATTTCAAAGTTCATAAATAAAATATGATTAAAAATTAAGTCTCTGACAGATAAGATCTAGAAATTAGATTTCAGGGTGGTATGTCTACAGATAAGCATAGATTCTCTTTTAGAAGCAAGAAAATATAACTATTTCTTCAGACAATCAGATATATACTATGAGCCCTGAGTTGATATTCTCTAAAAATTAGTCATTATGATTAAGATTTATGTTGATATTCATCACTAATATTTTAATAGACTCTCTAATTCTTAGTTTGCTCTTAAGTTGAGCTTCTACCTAAACATGTATCATAAGTTCCCTTCTTTGGATATCTATTGTAGAGTATATGTTTTATAGCACAATTTGTGATCAGGATCTACTGTTTTGTATCTAGAGAAGTTCTCTTATTGGAAATTCTTCATAAATTCCTCACCTTTTCTTGCCTGATCTCTTTTGTTCAGAAACATGTTTGATTGCTCGGTTGTTTCTTGGTAGTTCATTTTGAATGCAGAAGTAACAGATCCTGTTATTTCCTTTGCCATAGAGACTATAACCACATTTTGTGGACATTCTACTTCTATGAAAATTAAATAATTTATAAACTTAAATGTCTACACTTAAAACAAGTCCTTGATTACATTTCTTTCCATTTCCCCATTAACACTCCTAATTCGTTCCCATCATATTTACCTAAATATATTGTTTGCAATGTATTGGTAATTTGAAATGTTTGTCTCCTATGAGAGACATTTATGTCTGTTCAATTAGAAAGAAGATTTTGAAAGTGCATTTCTCAAGGAGTTGCATTTGAATATCCCAGAACAGATTCACCTGAGAATCTTAAATGTCACCTCAAAGTTGAAAGGGCAGGTGTAGTGTGGGTCCTCGAGGAACATTTTCTCACTGAGGGAAATTTTTGTCATGGAGAGCATTGACTGATGGAGGTAGGTCTTGTATCTTATCTGTTGCTTTCATTGGTTAACTAATAAAGAAAACTGCTTGGCCTGATAGGACAGAAAATTAGGTAGGCAGAGTAAACAGATCAGAATGCTGGGAGAAAGAAGCCGAGTCAGTCAGTAGCCATGATTCTCCCACTCCAGACAGACGCAGGTTAAGATCTTCCCTGGTAAGCCACACCTCGTGGGGCTACAAAGATTATTAGAAATGGGTTAGATCAATATGTAAGGGCTAGCCAATAAGAGGCTGGAACTAATGGGCCAGGCAGTGTTTAAAAGAATACGGTTTCCGTGTAATTATTTTGGATATAAAGCTAACCGTGCGGGCAGCCAGGTGCCAGGAACATAGCCCGCCTCTCACAACAATTGACTTCATTTAAGTAGTGATGAAAGAGTTGCATCTGAACCCCTCTACCAGGTGAACATTGCTGAGCAAGACATTTAACCTTGGGTATCAGAGTAATGGTTGATATTCCTTGTCAGGTTCACTTGGAATCACCATTGTGCATGCTTGTGAGGGTGGATCTGCTCTGAATGTGGGTACCATTCTTCACAGACTGGAGTTATATTCTAAAGAGGAGGGTAGTAGCTAACCCCCAGAATTCATTATTTTCTGTTTCCTGTCTGCAGTCCTTGTGTGACCAGCTGCCTCATGATGCCACTACGATGGACACTTTCAAGCCTTTCCCACTTTGATGACTGTACCATGCTAAATCAGAAGTCAGACTAATTTCACTTCCCTTAAGTTTCTAGTTCATCAGCCTTTGGTAACTCTGGGAAGAAAAGTTAATAATACAATAAATTTTCATGTCTACATGGGTTATCATGTGTTCTAAAATTATCATGAAGGATTTGCCACCCTCACGAAAAAAATATGGATAAATAAGAAATACTATCAGTTCTATTAGGACTGATGTGATTTAATTTAATTTTAAGATGTAGAATAACTCTTAATAACCCTGACATTTGGAGACAAATGCACTCTATGATTTTCTTCTAATGCATAATAGGCATTTACCTTTGCCCTGAAGATACTGAGGCCATATGTATACCCATAACACAACTGATCAGAATAAAATTTTTTTCATACATTCTGGGTAACATAAATGTATGACCTACATATCTGCCTTTATAATATAGACAATAAAGAAATCAAAAGGAACAGAATGAGAGAAAAGTGCACAAAAAGCCAGTGAGGATTTAGAGCTGAGAAATTTAGATGAAAATACTGTAAGTTTGTTCTAGGATATCTCCAGCCTGTCTTATTTACTGGCTCCATTGATCTGTCCTTCACGGATATCACATTCAAGTCAAGTCAGTAGGACTGAGCATAGCATGACTAAGCACAATGAAAACAAAAGCTGTAACATCAACAATTAGCTTCCGGATTTCTGAAAACCGGGAGAAACTTAATAAAAAAAAGTTACTGACTATCATACATCTTTTGAACATTCATATTCAAAAGCAGCATTCATTTCTTCACATCAGTTCTTGGATCCATTTTTACCTTTCTTTTTAAAGGTAGATATAAAAATAGGGACTTTGGGAATATACTTCAAAACTTGGTGAAAAGTGCTTATACAAACAGCATGTACCTGTTCACAGGTAAATGTATCTGTTCATGTGTGTACATGCACACACATACACAAGCACACACAATATCTTATGATACCCTGTGACATAATAAAAGTGGAGAAAGTATTGTGTGTTTGGACTCAATAGTGCAGGTCCTCATCAAATCTAGTTCTTCCGTTTAACACCAGAAATAGTTTTATATCTACATCATAAACTGGTACTTTAAATAATAAATAAGGACAGAAACAAACTTCATAGTGATGTAGGGTTGGGCTTGCACATCCACAAGGAAAGAATCAATAAGTTAACGATCTTGGAGTGTAAAAGGTTTGCTAACTCCATAATAACAAAGAATCAATGCTTAATTATTCAAAGCAAAGTTTTTATAATGTTTTCAATATCTGTTTTCTTTCCAATCACCCACGTACCAAAGTGCATAGATATGAGTTTTCATTACATAGCTATTGTTTTGATAGTCACATAAATATTTGTAACACCTTTGTACTTCATAGATGGGTGGGGATTATAATACACATCCTGAGGACCTATCAGTCAAAGTCTTCCTAAGTTCTGGAAACTGTAAGAGTTAAAAGAAAAAAACAAAACTCCTTGTAATATAAATTAGAACAATATTGCCACTGTGCAGCACTTGGAAGGTGGAGCCCATTTATTCTGCATGCATATTTAATGTGCAAAATTATTTTTGCATCCTAAAACAACCTCTTGAAATGCCATAGACAAAATGCTAGGCAGACCAGACGCATTCCTAATCAGAAAGAGGAAAGAAGAAAAGAAATGAACCAACAGTAAAAGAATCTGGGTACTCACGGATCTTTTCACCTCTCCACCTTGACCCAGCTTTCATTCTGCCGGAGATACCCACAGGAGAAGCTATTTCAGCCATTGAGAACAGCAGCATCAGTAACAGCACAGCCATGCCAGGTAAAAATAACCTCTGTGGAGAGTCCTGTTGTAGACGAACCTGAGGGCTCTTATGGAGAATAGAAACCTGGAGCTAATCCTGTCATTTCAGTCACCAGAAGTGTAAATATGCTGTTATTCTATACACTTCAAAAAATAAAACAGGTATGTCCATCTCAGCCTCTATTTGATTTGTGCAGGAATGCTTTTCAAAAAGGCCCCCCAAACTAGAAGAGACGCACAGCTCCCTCTATACATAAGCACAGATGCGAGGAGAGAGACGCTGACAGTTTTCTGTGTCTTTCTGCAGCCACCAGTTCCTAACCGGCTCCTGCCATCCCTCACTTTTTTCCAAATGTTTGTCAACATCTTTCATAACATGGTTAAGAGAAAAAAGCTGAGATTTCTGCATTTTCCCACTTACCCATTCTGTACCACTGATTATAGTACTTGATGAAACTGAGTATTTAATTTTGGCACTGCAAACACACCTCATTTCAAACAGAGGTGGTTGTTAAGACAGGGGGGGAAGCCCTCACTTGTGCTCAGAGCTCTATCTAACATCTTTGAGAAGGGATTAGATGTATAAATATTGGCTGCCGAGGGATGATAAAAATACCTCTGAAAAGTGGGAGTGGTAAACAACCATCCTTCATACTCAGCCTGCTCTGTTCGATTTCTCTATTCAGAGAATAATATATAAAGACAGTCTGCCAGAAATGTCTCAGCTCTGAGAAGCAGGCAAAATGTAGTGTGCATGGCACGTTCTGGGATCATCTGCAGTGCATCACAAACACTCGTTTGCTTTGTAAATACATGTTGGTATCTTCCAACTCTCTGTTTCCTGCATAATGATTTTTATCACTTTATAAGCTGAGCAGAATTTTCATCAAATCAGTTTTTTTCTGTTTTAAGATGAAGTCTTTTTCCTGTGGGCAAATGGAAATGTTGCCTTGAATTATTTTTGGAACTACTCTGTAATGACATAGATGCTTGCATTCACTTTGGGACATACTTATTTACTTTTAGTATAAACTAATTTTATGATCCCAAAAATGATTCCACAAAACACATGCTAATATTTAATAAGGACATGAAGCTATTTTCAGATACGTCTGCATGCATAGTAATACTCTCTAACCTGGAGGAGTTAACACAGCTGCCAAGACAGCTTTCTAAAACAAATACCTGATGACTTGCAACTTATGATTCTGTTCTGGTTCTACACTGAGGAAAATTAAAGATTTCTAGAAGGCAAGCAGGTAGATAGATAGGCAAAATAGGTTTGGTATAGGACAAGAGGGGAATATGGGGATTGTGGCTATACTCAGAGATAGCTCTATGAATGGTGAAAGGAGCCACTTAACTTCAGTTGAGTGTTCCTGAGTGTGTTTCTTAATCACAATTGTCTGAAATCTTAATTTATAAATAAAAATTAAAAAATCTAATGATTATGCAGAATCTCTTCTGAAATTATAAGCAAGGTATATAAATAAAAATATTTTAATTGTAATACCAACTTAAATAATCAAGAGGCTTTGATTCAATAAATACTAGTCTCAACAATTGAGAAAATTAAGCAGGAAGAATTTCGAGTGCCTGAACCAACTTGGCTATAGAGGGAGACCCTGTCTCACCATTTTGAACCATCCTGGCTACAGAAGGAGACTGTGTCTCAATATAAAATAAATGAATAAACAAACAAATGAATAATGATTTTGAAAATATCAGTTATGGTATTAATAGCCTTTTCATAAAGTAAAATCAACGGGATACATAGACACATACCTATTCGTATTGCTCAACAATGTTTTGTGATCATGAGATAAGCAATCTGGAAGACTCATCACTAATTTAGGATTCCCCTCTGTATACTGTGAATATCATAGATTAATAAAAAAAACTGCTTTGGGCCTACATCAGAGTTATAGGGGAACAGAGCTAGGCTGGGCAAACAAAACTGAATGCTGTGAGAAAGTAGGCAGAGGTAAGGTGAATCATGTAGCCACAACTTTAGCCAGTAAGCCACAGCTACATGACAAAACACATATAAATTGTAGGGGAAGCCCAGCCAATCACCTTGCTTGAAGGGCTGGATCCCCTGAGGATATTATTTACTTATAAATATTGCAGGTGTGCTCCCCGCCTCCCCTTTTGTTTTCCTGTTCTCCGTGGGAACCTCGGTTTCGTAAGTCCTCTCCTTATTAAAGCTCAATATTTTATTATAAATTCTGTCTGCTGTTAATTTATGCTTTAACATTTGGCGCCCAATGTGGGGCGTTTTTGCCTCCACCCCCGAGCGCTGCTCCAAGACGCTGTGCCTCAGATTCAGCTTTGAACTTTAGATTGAGAGAACTCTCAGCACACAATTTTGTGTCACGGCTCACTGCCTGGGTTCCATTTTTCCCAGCTCTTGCGAGCAAGTCAGCTAAGGGAGCTCAGGAAGCATGACTAGGCTCGCGCCTAGCCCTAGACCGTTAGTCCACCACAGCTTTCACAGTGTGCTCCCAGCTCTCTTTTCCCTCCCCCATCCCATCCTGCTGCAACCACAGGCGCCAGCACCCACAGCACACAGCAGTCCACATTGCCATCAAGCAAGCTGTAGCACTTTACTCCAAATGCTCCATACAAAAGCTCTGTCTCCCACAGGAGCCAGACAGAGATCGTGATGGTGGTACAGCCCAGAAAGCCGGCATTTTAAAACAGCCAGTTTTTTCCTGCTGCTGAGTCAGGACAATTTCTTTGCAGCACACAACCCACAACTGGGTTAGATTAATATGTAAGAGTTAGCCAATAAGAAGCTAGAGCTAACGGGCCAAGTAGCAATTGAATTAATACAGTTTCTGTGTGATTATTTCAGGGCTAAGCAGCTGGGAGCTAACAAGCGGCCTATTACAACACATCACAACCTTGTGGACTCACAAGCAAACAAACATGTGTTCTGAAAAAAGGTATGTGTAAACAGAGACTGTACTTACATTTTTTGGCTGCCCAGACCCGAATAACCACACAGAAACTGTTTTGATTGCAATACTGTTTGGCTGATAGCTCAGGCATATTTTTCTCTAGCTCTTAAATCTTAAATTAATCCATTTTTCAATTATTTTACATTTTACCACGAGGCTTATGGTTTGTACTTCTTGCTTCTTGGTAGCTACATGGCATCTACCTGACTCTGCCTTTTTTCTTCATCTATCTCTGCTTGAATTTCCTACCTTGCTATATTCTGCCCTGCCATAGGCCAAAGCAGCTTCTTTATTAACCAATGGTAATAAATCATATTCATGGCAGATTAGGGGAATCCCAAACCAGAAAAGAAAACCACTTATATTTTTTTAATTACTTCCATGAGGCATAGGATTTGATTACACCAAGAAATCCCCCCCCCCGTTTTGCAAAAGAACATGAACTTTTCAAATTATTAGTTTGTTCTACTCATTATCAATTGTCAAAAATACTTTCTTTCCAACTCCAGCTGACACAATTCTGTTACTGTAAATAGAATAACAGAAGTTCATCTTCTCAGTGTTTGCTAGGAATAATTATCCATTTTTCTTATGTCTAACTCATCTACAAGCAGAGAATTCAGAACATGAGTTTAATTGAGAAATTTGGGGCAGTTCATGGCTACTAAGAGATAGAGACTCACCTCTCCTTAGGGCCATTCCTGCTGAGGGGAAAGTTGTACATGCCCCAGGGCATAGCCAAACTAAGGCACATATGAGCAATAATAATTGGCTCAATTACTTTTAAACAAAGTGTACACAAATTTCAGGGAGATAACTTCAGGGATCCTAGGAGATTTGGAGAGGAGAGAGAGGTTGCATATGATAAGACATATTGCATATGTGCATGGTATTGTCACAGACTAAATAAAATAAATAAAAAAGGTTTCTTCACAAACAGGCATATATATTTACCTATCACCTGGAAATTTGTGTTTTCTTGACATTATAAATTTAGTAATGCTTACTGTACAGAAAATAACATCTTCCCCATTTTATTCTACTGATGTTATGCGTGCTAATTTATTAAATGTGATTCTAAAACCCATAATAACTTCTTTCTTTGGTCATGCTCTATTTATACATTTTTTTTTTGTTCTTTTTGTACTTTGGTTGCTGGTATTAGAAGATGTTACAGTTAACAGGGCACTTTATTCTATACCAGTTAAGTCAGTCATGTCAAGAAATAAAAGAAGCGTCCTGGTCTCCTCTAATCCATGCTGTGCTAGCCAAAGTCTAAAGCTCACCTTCTGCTGTATCTTGGAGATACATTGAGATACTTTGAAGAACGAATAATTTTAACAAGCTTGGATTAGAAGCATTTCAAGGCAAACTTTCAAATCTTCAAACTTTTAGCACAAACGCACTGGAAATTACAAGCACCTGGGCTCCGTTGGCTACAACTTTAGGATTTGGTAGGAAGTCAGCTGCTCGGCAGTCATATTCTAAACTGAGTATGTTCAGATCTACTTCCACATAAAATACTCAGTAGGCCAAATGCCTTTGGCATTGTATTGTTCTTCTTCTTTAAAGTACAGCTCAGACTCCCTGTGCTAACTCACCAAGGTCTGAGCTGCTCAGGAAGTGGAACCATTTGAAACTTATCAATGTGGTTGTGTGTGCCAACCTAAAGACTGTATCCTGATTCATGGAAATAAGTGAGAGGAATTAAAATCTGCTTGTCACATTCCCTCCCAACTGTTTCTGAGTACCCAGCTTGCAACTTTCAACCAATGGCTGAGGAATTATCAAGAATTAATAGGTGTCCATTCTTTCCTGAGCATGGTGGTTTTATGTGAGGAAGGAGTAGGCACACAAAAATACCAGGTTTTAGTACATAATTTGAACATACGTCTCCAGTAAAAGAAAAGGGGTGAATTAAAAGGAGATTGTAATTGAGTTAAAGGTGTCTGTAGAAATGGTGTATTAGGCATAGATAAAATGGAAGAATAATCATACAAGGCAAAGGTGGGAAAAGCATAAAGTAGATACACCCTAATAGAGATCAAATACAAACCATTCAGAAATAAAATATCTGGAGAGATGTTAACAATGGATGACTAAAAAGATAGGTAGGTAAGGCCCTTGGAACTGCAGAGAATTCGGAATTCAAATAGAGAGATTTAAGAGAATATGGAGACACACATTGCAATAAAGAGGATAATTTAGAGAGAATTTATGGGACCTAAAAAACTTAATTGAAATATCTATGTCTATAATGATACAAAGAAATGATAATATGAATGGATTAAAAACTTGTTTTGCAAACAGCATCAAGATTAGTTGATACTGTACATTTAATATGTTCTATCGCAAGACTCCCATTTAAATAGACTTAGCATTCAAGGGTAAAGGGATAATTCCTTTCTGTTTTTGTTTCTGTCTTTTCCAAACAGCTTTCTAAAATGAAATACATAGGCATTTCAAGGAAATAGAGAAAGAATGATGAAAGTTGTGTGAAGAGGAAATATATGTATCAATGTTTAAAAAATAATACTTAAAAATATTAGAAATTAGCTTATGTCTAATGGTTCAACAACTCAACATAAGGTCAGATACCACAAATGTGACAAAACAGAAAGTGAGGACTACTATTGAAATCATTGGCATAGGAAAAGAGCTTATGAACAAGACAAAGTAGTACAGGCATTAAGTCCAAAAATAAAATAAAAAAAATATAATGAAATCAAAAAGCTTTTGCCCAGAAAAGAGCACTATCATTTGAGCAAAGCAGCCAGATACAGAATAGGAAAAAAAAATCTTTATAAATTACACATCTGATAGAGGATTAGTATCTAAAATATACAAAAAAACTAAAAAAACCATGACTATCATAAAACAAACTCTTTAAAAATGTGGACCATGGCAGAGGTTTGAAGGGGAGGGAAGAGAAAGGGAAGGGAGCAGAGAAAAATGTATAGCTCAATAAAATCAATAAAATGTGGAATATAGACCAAAACAAGAGTTCTGAAAAGATAAAACACAAATGTCTAAAATCACTTAAATATTCAACATTCTTAGTCATCAGGGAATGCAAATTAAAACTGCTTTGAAATTTCATCTTATTCCAAACAGAATGGCCATGATCAATAAAATAAGTGACAGCTCATTATGTCTAAGATGCAAAGAAAGGGTGACAATTATTCATTGCTGCTGGGAGTGCCAACTGGTATAGCCACTAGAATTTCATGTGGAGAGTCCTCAGGAAGTTGGGATTAGATCTTCCTCAAGATCCAGCTCTGAGACTCTTGAACATATAACCAAAGGACTCTATATCCTTTTGTAGAGACCCTTGATCTTCCATGTTCATTGCTGCTGTAGTTATAATGGCCAAAAAAACAGGAACATCCTAGATGTCCATTAACTGTGAGTGGAAAATGAAAATATGGTACACTCACCCAGTGGAATATTATTCAACTATAGCATTCAAAAATCTTAATTCTTAAATATGGAATGTTTGAATAGTAAGCCACATGCTTAATATTTCAAATGGTAAATCATTTGAAAAGTTAAAAGCTGTAACTGGAAATCATTTGAAAATCATTTCAGTAATAGAGGGTAAAGAAAGTAAATTTTTTAGTGCTCTGGATGTAGAGTAGGCAAATGGATATATATTAAAAAGAAAATGAATTAAAATAGTTATTGTTATCTTCATGGGGAGATATATGCCCATGCTCCAGGGCATAAATAGTAGATAGTAATTTGTTCTTGTACACACACATGCTTGAACACACACACGTGTGTGTATACACACACTTGAAGGATTAAGCCCACGGGTAGCAAGAGAATGAATTCTGTTTAACAAAAACATGATTGAGCTCATAGGCCTAATGTTTCAAATTTCAGCTCAGAAGTATACAGCTGAGCTGCTTTTTGATTCCTTACTCTGAACAACATGAGATATAGAAATTTTTCATCTCAAGTTGTTGAAATCTGGGAGTAAATTTTATTCCATAAGCCAGTGGTGGTAACACACACACACTTGAGAAATAGAGGCAGGCGGATCTCTGTGAGTTTGAGGCCAACCTGGCCTACAGAGGCAGTTCCAGGACAATCAAGGCTACAGAGAAAAACCCTGTCTTAAAAAATTAAACCAAACCAGACCAAAACAAACAAAAACTTAGTTTGTAACAATAAATAAATTACCATACCTTGCATCTCTGTCTGTCTGTCTGTCTGTCTGTCTGTCTGTCTGTCTGTCTGTCTGTCTTCTTTTCACTCACTTCCTTCACTCTATGCCTTTTATTCTCAATTCTCATTCCAGTTGTCTGGGAAACCATGACCGCCATTTTAGCATCTAATGACCACGTTGCTTTCTAATGTCTTTTTGCTGGAGTGGTAGCTGATAACTGATGCTATTAATGTGATACACAGCCAGCAGAGTTTCGTTCTAATCATTCACATAGCCCCTGGAAAATGCTTCATTATCACCATGATTTTCATGTTTTTAGTTAGGCATTTAGAACTCAATTTGAATAGCTGTTAACAGTTCCTAACTTTCCACACTGGCCAGATGGTCATGCACATTTAACTTATGGATCTGGTTTTGTAAGGCATATTGAGTGAAGTCAAACTATTACCAAAAGAGAATACCACCCCATCTCATATAAATTACAACTCTTTGTAAGGGACATCTGTTAATCATGTCCCTAGATCAGCATCAAGTCCACCTTAGATTTTCTCAAGTATTTCATATAGATGGTTAATGAATATGATGCTCACTTAAAAAGAACATCAGTGCAGAGGAAGCACTCCTGCATGGGAGTGTCTTCTTACTTTTCTGCCCTCTTTCTTCCTCCACGTGGTCCTACATTTATCTCTTGTCCTGACTTTCCAGACGAATATAAATTGTTTTGTTTTTTATTACTTATTTTTTAAAAATTACTTTGTTTTAAAAGCCCTATATCA
This sequence comes from Microtus ochrogaster, assembly GCF_000317375.1. Taxonomy (NCBI): domain Eukaryota; kingdom Metazoa; phylum Chordata; class Mammalia; order Rodentia; family Cricetidae; genus Microtus; species Microtus ochrogaster. Next base: position 78,727,801 of record NC_022010.1, read on the forward strand.
TATTTAAAAATCAAATTACAAAATTGGTAGTGTTGCTGAACATTTGAGATGAACAAGAATTTAAAAGTTAACTACAATAATTTCCTGCCACATGAATTAATTCAGTAGTTAGATGTATTGATACATATGGCATAGAAGAAACTGGAAAAGTAACTTTATTATGACCCTAACATCCTGATCGATAAAAATTTCTCAGCCATGACACTCTCCCATTTTTTCTAGTATTAATTAGAATAGCTATTTATATGTAGTCTCAATAACTGTTTAATTGGATGAATAAATTAACAAGCAATAAAGTGAACTATTTAATGCAAATAGCATTAACACTATTTATTTTTAAGTTAGGCATCTCACTATTTAATAGAATACCAGGAAGACTAAAGTATATACAAATGAGAGCTTGAGATGCCCATAAAAAGGCAAGGACATTTTGTTCATTCGTACTAAAAGCATATCAGACACAAACACACTCATATTTCTGCAACCTAGCCACCCTGACTTCACTTGAATTCAGAGAAAGGAAAATATGGCAGCAAACCAGGAACTAAGGAATTGAAGAAATATTTAAAGCCCAAAGGGTTTGGAAACTCAATCATGTATACAGATCTATGAGATGACTTTGCTCTTGAGCCAATTTCACATTCTGTAGGGGCCAGTAACAAGTGATTAGTGGTGTCACAGAAGTTGGCCCATGAGTAAAAATATGAGATAAGATTTAGATCACACTTGAAATAGAAGTTAGTATTATAGACCATATATGACCAATTTAAGGAGCAAATTCTAATCTGAAAAAAACAGAGACATGGCATAGAAGATCACACGAGGAAGAATCATGATACTAATGAAAGTAAAGGCAAAGCAATTGGCAAATCGACATGTTCTTAATAGTCAATAAACATGGAAGATAATGCCTTTCTCATTTACTTTCCTAGTACCTTTTATACATTAACATCATTCCAAAATGTGCTTGATCAACACAACTACCTTGATCTATCTTACATGGCTCTCATGCCTGCAAACTTTTTAAATATGAATAAACATTGCTGTACATTCTAAATTAACTTCAACTGTGCTTCCAAATATATCATAAGAGGCTTGAATAATAATTGCAAAATTGATGAGAGGAAATTGATTTTCATTCTACAAGTTTCCTGAAGTATGCATCTGTATATGTGTTTGAGAAAGCACACCAGAGTAGACATATGGAGGTCATAGGACAATTGTAGAGGTCTGCCCTCTTTTTGCACCACATGGGTACTGTGGATTTAACTTAATTTGGCAGTCATCACCCTAATCCAGTGAGCCATCTTGCTGGCTCAGCCCTAACTTTTTATTAGTACCTTTGATATCTGGCCTTAACATCTTTTCATACTTTAGTTCATACTATAGACTATGAGTATAATACACAGTGCTTCCATTATTCTCATTTTTTTCTCATTTAATGTACAATCATCCTTTCAATTAGCCACTGAAAAACAGAATATCATTGCGAACAAAGTAATTCTGCCATTAGAACAGTGATATAAATTCTTAAAAGTCTGAAAGCTATGTACAGCTTTGTGTGACATGAGTTAATTTTATCCATTCCATAAATAAAATTATTTTTCAACCTAAACAGGTGTTTCAGAATTCAAGAAACTCTGTAGTTTTAGAGCAGGAACAGTCAGGGATCTAATTTTATCACTGACACCAGAAATGTTTGTATATTAAAAAAATATTAAATGTCTAACAGCCTTATAAAGAGAAAAGATGCATTTCAATTTTACCTGTTGGTTAAACGAGTAAACTCTTCAACCCTTGTTAGTAAAACTTATATTCTGACAAATAAGTGCATTGTCTCAGGCAGATGCTGCTTTTCACTTGTGACTGTGGCTCCTATGACAATTGCACAAGCTACAGATATGGCTACCAATAAGAAAGTTATGTTCTCCTGAATAACTTGGAGTCTCTGAAGATGAGAGCAGTACTTTCCTTAGTCCCACTTACATTTAAATATGAGGCAGTTTAGCCTTGTAGGAAAAGTTGAAATCTATTTCTGTACTACTGAATACATGTGATAAGTTATCTATTTTGTTTAATTAACAGGTTTAACAAAATGACATCTCTACTTATTACAGTTGGACACTAAGAGACCATACAGCATATGTCCAGGTTGTGTTGGAGCTCTGCCTAGTCATAATCTTGTGTCCCACGTAGTAGATAACAGGTCACATAATGGGGAACCAGTCTGTTGTAACTGACAGTCAACATCATTTGTCAGACAGGGGAGCAAAGTTTCAAAGGACCCTCTAGCTCAACTGATGACAATAGTGAGGCAAGAGTCTGGGAGCAGACTTATTTCTGTTGACCTTGTCTGTGCTAATGGTCTTGCAATTTTTATCAAGCTCGTTTTTCTTCAATGTTGTGCTCATTAATATGATGATTAAAAAAATACCTGACCTGTAGAATGGTTGGAAATATAGATGCATATAGATAAATATGCTAAAATATTACCAAAAATAAAACAGACACTAATAATATGCCAAGGAATAATATTATTACTCTGTTGTTGATGTAATTTTCATAGAAAAAGAAAGAAAACATCAGTCATAGCAGTTTTTGCATAAAACCATGCTGATATGGAATTATGACCGAGGAGTAGTCATATTTATATGTTCCTAAGTCCAAGTTTTTAATTTGGCATTTGTCCTGTATTTCAAAGTTGCAGCCAATTTGCCAATTATTGTTATTAATATGCATTTACAATTGTTACTAATAATGATGTATATAATAAAATAGTATAAATATTATGCATTATTGCATAATATTATACAATATTTTTAATCTACATAACAAAATTAAACATTTGAATAAGAGTTTGTACAGTAAACTAGATGCTAACTGTGTGACTGTGGTGGTTTGAATAGACATGGCCCTTATAGATTCATGTGTTTGAATGCTTGGCCCATAGATAAAGGCACTATTAGGAGGTGTGGTCTTGTTGAAATAGGTGTGGCCTCGTTAGAGGAACTGTGTCACTGTGGGGGCTGGCTTTGAGGTCTTACATATGCTCAAGCTATATACCATGTGACAACTCACTTCCTGTTGCCTGAAGATTTAGATGTAGAACTCTCAGCTCCTTTTCCAGCACAATGTCTGTATGCACACTGCCATGTCTTGCCATATTGACAACGAACTAAACCTCTGAATCAGTATGCCAGTCCCAACTAAATGCCTTTCTTTATAAGAGTTGTCATTGAGAAAATGTCTCTTTACAGCAATACAAACCCTAGCTAAGACAGTGACATCATCTTTTATTTTGAGGTCACACTTTCTGTTTACCAGCCTCTGTATTGTTCTCACTGGTTTTAATGTTCTTGCCTCTGGAATAACTTTTGACAGCTGACTTCAAACAAGGCTCTTCACCAGCATTTTCTGCTCTCTGATGACCAGTTTCATCAGTATGAGAAAGTACTGAACTCCCCAGCTTTCACAGCCTCTCTTGATATATTATTTATAAACCTTATGTAAGGGTTTTAAAGTTTTATCAACCCCAAATTCTGGCCCTTAACTTGTGGGGAAGATGAGTGTTACCTATATTTCTGTATTTTTTGTGTCTCAATCTATTCCCATTGGTTGCATAAATTCATTAGTAAGAACTCATTTAATCTTAAATTATTTGCCTTTCCTTTCATTCATTTTTTGACATTTCCTAGAGAAAATATCAATTTGAGATATTAGAGGAGAATCATAGTTTTCTCCAAAGTCTGAGTTAAGAGATAATGAATACTGACCTCACATCTCAGCTCCATCACTTTTAACATTAACATATAGCCTTGTACAGTCCAGTATACACTATATACTCTGTAGAAAACTGAAAATTTATATAAATATGAATCATAACATTCAATACTGCAAAGAAAGTAGGGTAACTATATGAGTTTACAGCTATTGCTATAGGTATAGTTTTCTATTGTATCTCTTACTTTCATTTTACTCTGGTGGCATTTTATACTTCCTGTTAACTGTCCTTAAGGAAGCTTTTGTAACCACATTTCTATGAGCTATTTCTCTTCCTTACATTTTAGTGTCTTTGTTCAATTCAATTGAAGCCAGTGGGGAACCTCTCTAATGGTACAAGCTTTCTTGTATGGAGAAAAAGCAGTACACTTTATGTCCTTGGTGTTTCAAGTTATACAAAAAGATGTATGAATGCTGTCAGATGTAAAAAAAAAAATAGCTAGATGGTTGTAATTGCAGAATATTCCAAGTCTCTTTTGATATGGAAAAATCTCTTTGAAAACAAACTATAGATGTAAGTTTAACACTAAACTTGTTGCCTATTCCAAGAAGCCAGTAATGAAGGGACAATGGTGGGGTCTATGAGATGGTTCAATGTATAATGGAGGTTGGCACATGGTTTGATAACCTGAGTTTGATCCCTGGAGCCTGCATGGTAGAATGTGAGAAAACAGTCTGCTACAAATTATCACACACACACACACACACACACACACACACACACACACACACACACACACTCTGAATGTAATAATTGTAAATACAAAGAAAGGGCAGAGTTAATTTGCAGAGCAGATTTTTAAAGACTTTTTACATATCCTGCAATGTCCACATAAGTAAATACAATGAAATGTAATGACTAACCTACAAATGCCATAATCATTGCATTCTGAGGATGTAGTAATAATTAAATGAAGTCAATTTATAATAATTAAATGGGGAAAACTTTTGTAGTTATGTCTTTGTTTTGAATTCATATCAATTACATGCTTTTATCAAGCTATCATGGTGATAAATTTTATTTATTGAGTACTGAATTTATCCACATTCATATTATAGTTTTCCAGTTATACATAATAATATATTTTGTTGTTGGTGAAAAAAATACATCAGAAGTCATTGTTATGTAAGTAGGATCAAGCAATGTAGCTAAAGTGTTTTGGACTTTACCTGATTAAGGACTGAAATAAATGAGGTTACATCAGTTATTTTTCTAAGTTTGTTATAAGAATATGACAAAAAATTAAATCCAAATATTACAGCATTTCATCTATGGGTTAACTAGCTAACAACCTTTATAGGAATTCTCTAACCATGGCATTTAATTTCTTATTGTAGAAAAACATGGATAATAATATGCTTGTTTAAAATGTCAAATTAATTCCTTTGTTTGGATAAAGTATAGAAAAGGAAAAGGGGAACATATTTCCCAATCAATTTGGAATCACGGATGGCCTGATAATAAAAGTTGGCTTATTAATGGCCAAGAACTCTCATTCTGGAGTTACAGAAGTCCTTAAGTTTCCTAATTGTCTTAAAGCAATTTGTGCCCTCCATTCCCTGCCTGTTTGTAACACCATTTCTTTCAGTTGAACCCACATAAGTCTAGATCATAACATGCAAATCCAGGACTAAGCACGCAAGTGTTACCTAATTTGTCTTCTAGGTTGTGATCCTGTCTACTGGTCCAAACTGTTCAAGCCTATGTTGTCCATAAGTCAGGAATTTGCTGAACACTTTTCTAGATAATCTTGTCATAATGTTTCAAGATTAACAGACCTCAGACTTTTGTCCCATCAAATATCAAATGGGGCATGTCGCTTACTGTGGAGACACAGTCCTGTAACTTCTAGGAATCGATACCTAGACTCTACACATTGTGGAGTACCTGACCTAGGGATGGCCCAGGCAGTAGTGCTAAGGTGGTGGACATAGGCAGAGAGGACATCAGCCATCATGGGTATGCTAGTCCATGCTAACCATGCAGTTCTCACATTTAGACAAAGAAAATAACAAATAACTGGTCGTCTAAACAGATGTAGTTTTGAGAGTATCCTATGCTTGCTAACGTTTAGTTTTGTGACACAAACCTTAAAAAGATTCAGGGACTAAGGAGATGGCTCATTTGGCAAAGATGCCTTGCATGTATAAGGACTTGAGTTTATAACCTCAAAGCACAAATCAAAAGCCAGGCATTGTAGCATTGTATATAAGCAGTATAAAGAGCCCAGAATTTTAGAGAGAGATCAAGGTGTTACATGTGATGGGTTTAAGGAAGGAAAGGAGTGAAATTATGTAACAAATCCATTGGAACAAGAGAAATATTCATAGTTTTTAAATATCCAAAATATGCTGAAACAAATTTATGGAGTATAATCGAAAGGAATACTCAAAACTAAATGGACAATGTACAACATTAAAAAAACAAATGAAGGAATATGAATTTTAAAAACATAGCACTCTAGTTTCATCATTGTAAGTGTAAAGGAAGTCTGGAAATAACTGGGATTATGGTGAGGCTTAAGTCACCCTCATATATAGGAAAATGAAGTATAAGCCTTCATATAAATAAGAGCTGTAGAGATCAGTCAAAATATTTTCTTTGCTCTTAGTAAGACGTGGATCTGGACTGTCAATCCTTATTCTCACATAAAATGTAGACAGGCATACGAAGTGTGATGTGTTAGGTTGTTTACTATACACTCAAGAAATGTGAAATCTTAGGAGACAGCTCCTTGGTTTATAAAATATTTATACCAAGGCTGGTGATCAAGCTCTGGCTACATACATCTGTCCAGGTCAGTGTCCCTCATGAAGTCTCTTTTCTCACCTGTGAGATGTTTGCATTATGAAAGTTCCAGGTGCTTCACTGACCTAAATTTGGGACAATGATTTAAGAATGTTGTCTATAGAGATTATTAGCAACAGTTCCCAGGAGAGCAGGCACTGAGTATCTTGGTATTTAGCATTTTGATTAGAAATGTCGAGGAAAGTTTTCATGGAAAATTTAGTTGTGACTCATGAACACAGATGCACGAAACCCCCTGGGAGACCTGTGGGAAAGAGTATGAATGAGTGGGGTGGAGAAAAGTGAGATGGGAGGCATCTTAAACTCTTCTATGCTATCCCCCACCCCAGTTGGTCATATTAATTGTTTTCATAAGATGGCTTTGCAGTTTTGATTACAACTCTACCAGCCAGTACCTTTTACATGTGTGGATTTAATTTTATGTCTGTTCAAATGTGTCATTGTAGATCCATTTTCAGTTTTTAAAGAAACTTTTCACTTATGGTGGCTAGATGGCTGGCTACCTGGAGTCCAAAAGATGCCTCCTAGATTACATCATCTCATTGCATTCTAAATAAGCTATGTGAATTTCCTGAATATAGTCATGTACAAATTACTACTTGATATGCCATTTAAGTGATCAGTTAAGGATGCTCCATCTGAACAGGATGGGTTTAGTTTGAGTATTCTTTCCCTATCCCCCAACCTTACTGTACATTCCATAAGCTAATACAATTTATCTATCATTCACCTATTTCACAAGTGCTGTAAAACTCAGAGATGCTGTTCTTATAACTAGAGACACAACAAAACAAAAAAATTAGAAGAAAACAAGGGCTGCTTCCTCAACAACTTATATTCCAAAGGCTTTTATTTCTCAAGAAGGTGTAAAAATATTCAGTTTTTGTTCCCAAGACCAGGACCACAATGAACTAACACATAATTTCCTCTGCAAAATACCTCATGTCACTTTTAAGCCCTGCTGAAGATGTGCTGTAAGACATCATATTGAAGCATTACTCACTCATTTTTCCTATATATTCATCCCATAACATATATAGTACACAAATATCTTACAGATTGTGGTGTATGGCTCCCATGGTCTCATGTGTTTGAATACTTGGCCCATAGGGAGTGGCAATATTAGGAAGTGTGGCCTCTCTATAGTAGGTATGGCATTGCTGGAGTAGGTGTTGCCTTGTTGGAGTAGGTGTGGCCTTGTTGGTGTAGGTATGGCCTTGATGGAGAAAGTGTGCCACTATGGAGACAGATTTTGAGGTCTCACATACACTCAAGCCATTCCCAGTACACTGACTCCTGCTGCCGGCAGAACATGATGTAGGACGCTCAGCTTCTTATCCAACACCATCTCTGCCTGTCTGCATGCTGCCATGTTCCACCATGATGACAATGGACTAAACCTTTGAAACTGTAAACCATCCACAATTAAATGTCTTCTTTTGTAAGAGTTGCCATATTCATGGTATCTTTTTTCAGCAATAGAAACACTAAGAGTTACATATTTCATATATATTATATAGGTAACATATTTACAGATTTTAAAATAAAATGGAGAGTTTCATAAGTTCATGGCAGAAAAACCTCTACCTAATTTTAAAGCCCCAAAGAGTTGCAAAGTACCTTCTTGTGTTCAGTCTACATGTACTAAGTGTTACATTCTCACATTCAGGCTTTCACTCTGAATTTTTTTGAACAGCAATGTAACAACACAAGATCTTTTTTAAGTAGAAAACATGACAGAGGGGAAGATGCATCTTGTCTATTGTGACTAGCAATTACCGTGTGTTGCAGACACACACTGACATGCTCTGGAAAGCAACGTGACTCCAGTTTTCCACTTATTTGGGTTATCTTTTCTATGTTACACCTGTCTCCAAAACCCGGTATTATTTCAAGGTTCTTCCCTCACGACTTCTGTGCTTAAAACTAACTGACAGAAAAATACTTTGTTTCATTTGAAAAAATTAAAATAATGAAGTTGTTTAATAGATGACTCGAGCCATTTTTCAAAAAAGTCAATGAAAATATAAAATGTGCAATTTGAGGAAAAAAATCACAAAATACTTAATATCTATAAACAGTTTTATTAAAATGAAGATAAAAGTATAACATCTTTTAATCATTCTATTTTGTCCTTATTCTAAGAAAATTATCATATTTTAAATAGAATTTTGTTTATGGATTATCAACAGACTTTTTAAATCTTTGTTCAGGCTCTTTGAGATTGAAATCATATTCCTTTCTGATTAGAGCTTTAGATTTTTACTCACAACAACTGGCTGAGCACAGTACAATTTAAATAGAGATTGTTTAAATTGGGAAAAATAAGATGAGTTGTAATTGTGAATAGCATATCCTAATGGCATGTTTTCAAGGCTTTGGATGCTAACTTCTTCAGTTTATATTCTGCATGAGATGTCTTTCAGCACCCTTCTTTAAAAAGCCATTTTTAGAAATCTGTGATTTTCTTTAGCATAGCCAACTTTGTGTTATCCCTGGTGTCTATTTAAACATTCATGGAGAGATAGTAGAACACCATAATTAGATGAGCCATTCTTTAAAGAGAATTATAATCTTTATTTTTATTTCGTGTTTATGGGTGCTATGCCTGCATGTTTGTCTGTGTAGCATGTATGTACTGTGCTGGTAGATGCCAGAGAGGGCATTGGATCCCTTGTGACTGGAGTAACAGATTGTTGTGAACCACCAAGTTAGTGATAGGATCAAATCCAGATACTCTGGAAGAGCAGCATTGATCCACTTTTAAACATTGAGTCATATTTCCAGTTCCAAAGGAGGTATTCTTAAAGACAGATTATCCATGATTTGGAATTGCTTCCATAATGATGTCATTAACAAAACAAAACTCATAAACAAATCCACAATCGACAGTATTTTCTAGAATTTAGAGGACATTAAATAATCCTAATTGTTTTAAGGAATAATTAACAAACAAACAAAAAAGAATACTCTGATCTAGAAAGACATGTATCATGTATTTTCTATCACTGGTGAATGTTAGCTTTGAAATTGTACTTTGTTTTTCAATTTGTTATCTTTTGGATACCCAAAAGAGTCAGGAAATTACTAAGGAATCATGGGAAGAAACTTTCAAGATAGGGGAAAATACTGATAGAATATACAGAAATAGGTAGAAAATACAGACAGAAAATGATGATATAAAGAATTAAAAGGGATTCTTTTCAGGAAGAGACAAATGAGGGTGTGGGATAGAAACTAAAAAAGAAGAGAAAGACAGGGATAAATACCACTAAACATTTTTCAAAAAGTAATATGGGATTTCAGCATTGTAGAAGCTTCCTCAAATACATCTACACATAAACATTAGGAGTTAAAATGGAGTTTTCCTGTAATGGAGTAACAACGCCCCTAGAAGTCATGAAAGATTACTAAGTAAAAGTCCAGTGTCAGGAATGGGTTATGTCGCCGTGAAGTCATAAAGATACCCAGGCATTCTAATTCCCTCCAGGACTTGATAGCAAAGTTGTACTACTGAAGACACTATGGACTTGAGTCATAATACAGTAGAATCAAGCTGGAACTGATGTGGAAACCTCTTCTCTTCTGGGACTTTCATATTGCTATACGTGATATACTAGAGGAGTAAAGCATTGATCATACTGAGCAGTTAACCCTGTCAGCTGCAATAATTACTGCCCTGGCAAGACGTAAACTGGTGCAATTGTGGTACAAACATCATGGAAGCAAATAGCTACTTTATGCTAAAAATGCCACAAAATAAACTCTTATCTGGCACCATAATTGGACCAAGAACCTGTAGCTCGATAGGTCATAGGACTTAGGAGGGAGTCCACTACTAGAATTCTGACAAATATACATAACATTTAGCAATCTCCTGATGACTTATTATACCCACAGATTAAGGCCCCTATAAACCTCCTCATATAAGGTTCTGTTTGCTCTAGGCGATGATCAACACAGAAACCCACAACCGGCCAAGACAGAGAGAGTGAGCGACTATATAATGTTCAGCCCTAAAATGTATGTGAGATATTACCTGTTCCCAAGGCTCAGGGAACATTATGGAAGAGCGGGCAGAAAGACTGAAAGAGCCAGACACAGTGGATGATTACGAGGAAGCAACTCCCTCTGTAAACAGCAGGGAAATTGCGTGCCCTTCTGATCTCACAGCAGTTTTGACATCATGCAGATGACACGTGGAAACCAAAGCCAGAGCAAATCTCAGCTTGGCCATGGGAGGATGCCATGAAGCTGCACCCTTAGCTGAGGAGCTACAGGCCATCCTGAGCTGCCAGGAGAAGACAGATCAGTTTTCTCTAAGGATGTCACCTCGGATATGTCAACTATGCTCCCACAGAAGGCCTTGCATTTAAAAATGCTTTAGCAGCAAAATTAACCTTGATAGAAACAAAAAGAATTCCTAATTGTAAGGGAAAGGAATGGGAAGTCAGTCTGGGAGGAATTTGGAGACAGAAGGTAAATACGATTAAAATGTGCTATATCAAATTCTCAAATAGCTAATACAGATAGTCTTCTAAAAATTAAGAACACATGAGACAATGATGTGGGTCATATATTCAAAAATCAAAGTTAATTAAAGTGAAATTGTAGTAATAAAGGACTTCGAATTACATTCATTTCTGTCTGTCCAGCTGTGGCAGGATTATTATGTTCATTTTGAGATTCCAGAGTAGTGACCAAACTATTTCTTTTTATCAGCTACATAGCAAAACAAATCTTTTAGTATTTTAGAATGCTATGAAGAAGGCATTGCAGTGAAAGCCCAAGTTCAGTCACAGTGTGTCTGAGAATATAAAAAGAGCAGCCGCAGCTAGGGCTTTGAACAATATTGACCAAATTGAAGACCAGAATTTAAGTTGTGGTTCCTTAAAGTAGCAGTTAGGACGGTTTTACTTTCTAATACTTTCTAATAAAATAGTATCCTCCCAACTTATAAAACAAAAATAAAAAAAAAATCAAAACCAAACCAAAACAATAACAACAAATTTAACGTTGAAATCCCGTCTCAGAAAACTGTCTTTCCTTTGTTAGTTCCTAAGGATGCCAAGGACAGAACAAACGTGACATGATGGACCGCTCTCTGAAAGACACTTAAAAGCTTGTCTGAGCTTTTATCTGTGAGGAAAAGAGACTCTTCTCTACATAGTTCTTTCAACATGGATTTATTCCTAAACTTTAAGAGGTAGGGATGGAAGAAACCATTGGGAATCCAAGATAATTAAGGAAAATTCAAACCATTACAGAGAAAAAAATCTGCATAAATGTTAGAGGGCCTATACATTTTGGTTTCTTACAAAAACCTCAAATTATGTCGTTATTAATCTAATTGTTCATGTTTTCATTTGAAGTAAATCTTAGTAAATCAATGAAAGAAAAATAATTTAAAAACTAATAAACTCTAACAATTAAATCAAGCTACTTTGTACTTTAAAATTTAAGCAGCTATCTGTGTCAATATTTGTACTTCTGCAGGGACGAAAGAAAAAAGTCCATTTTCATCCTACAATTCTGTAACATGTTTGTTTATTTTTTTAATTTTAAACTTCTGTCTTATAAAGGAAGATAATTTCCCTTTACACAGGACTTTAAATTTATTCCATCACAAAACACTTGCTGTTTCTTCAGACTTTTCTTCCCAAACACTTCTATTTAATGTTTATTCCCAAAGAGATAGAAAGCTTACTCAAGGCAAAGCTATTTATTGATTTTCCTTTGATCCATAGGTTGTCATGTAAACTAGGCATCCAGTCTCTTTCTCACTCACATATGGGTCTGCTGACTGGCTGAGCTCTCAGATTTCTCTGTGGTTAAGGAGAGTTATTTTTGATACAGTGTGAGATATGTTAAAAGACTGTTTGAAGTGTTAAAGCAGATATCTGGGCCAACAAAAATGAAGATCATGTTCTCAATTTTGATCACTCCCCATACTGCAGCCTCGGATTCCTGGTGTCAAAGAAATCATTGTGAGACATGAGGGTAGGTATGAAAAGATGGTTTATAACATATGGGTTATGTCAATAAAGATTAATTTAAATAAAACCTTAAAAAATCTCCTCATGCTTCCAGTATGGCTTTTACAGGATTTGTTGTTTTTTCCTTTCATAATTCATACATATTGACACTTTTTTCCCCCAACTTTCATTATCCCATGATTAGGTCAATCTCTGAGTATTTTCTCTGAATCTTTGCCTGGCCTTGGTTCAAAGAAATGAATTTTGTGCATTCTGGTCATGTGTCATGATGATCAGCCTACTTCTCATAGTTACTTCCTAAATCTACCTTTAACAGACAGATAAGGGCCACCAGTTTTACAAGGGAAGCTTGCCCAAAGAAAGAGGCTGAAGTTACTGGGAATGCATTAGTCAATCACCAGTTAGTACTGCCAAGCTGGAGTGAATATAACAAGCTTGTCAAAGCATTTGACCAATTCTGGTAAAGTCTTCTATCTCCTTCTTTGTTCGGTCCTCTGGTCTCCTTGCTTTTGTACCCTTCCTTCCTTTTTACCCTGCCCTTTGATTGACTGAAATGCAGCCTATGCAATATCAACTAGAGATGAGATATCTATATCTTAGCTTCTACATTTTTCAATTTGTAGAAATGTAAACATATGCTTCAGAAAAATACTTTCCAGCAATGTTTATAGACACTTATATTGTTAGTATTCCACAACTGAAAACTGAATAAATGGTTATCAACAGCAGAATGTGTACGTGAGTCTATAACCATACAATGGAATGCTACCCATGACAGGGGGGGAAATTCTCAGACATGTAATTTCAAGTAAAATAAATCAAAAAAAAAACAAACAAATAAGTGATGTATGACTATGACTTTGTGATAAAAGGAGCAAAACAAATGTATAGGCTTAGATGTAACAGTAGTGTCTCTGTCTACTAGAAGTCAACGTCTCTACTTCTCCCTTTATCCTTCCAAACTCTACCAAATTTCCCCTCCACTCTTCTTCAAATTTATGTATGGCCTCTTTTAAAAACTAAATTGTTATTGCATATATTGTATATGCATTATATAGTAAACCCAATGAGACTACACAATATGACTTGTATGTCTGTTTTCAAGGCTGATTGTTTGGAATTGGACAACCAATTGATGTGCTTCTTCCTGAGAAGGCCACTTTTCTCACTCATTGCTTTACTTGGTTGCATGTAGTTCTTTGTATAGGATTGAGGAATTGTGATTTTTTTCCATATGAAGTTTGTCATATTAATTGGTGTCCATCAGCTCATGCTTGGGTAGTCATGTTGGTGGGACTTTATGGTCATAGCTTATTACAGCAAAGTCCTTGATTCTTTGCCTTTTACAGTCTTTTTGTCCCTAATTCTGCAGTCTTCCCTGTAGAGCCTTATGTGTGGGAGTGGTTTATAAATGTATCCAATGGTACTGGGCTCCATGACTTTGCATTTTGATTGGTTGTAGTTTTCTGATGGTCTTTATTTGTTGCAAAGAATAGTTTATTTGCTGAGGCTGAAGACTATAGTTATATGTGAGCATAAGAACAAATGCTTATAGATTCTTAATAGTAACTCTTAAGATTAATAAACTAGTTGTAGATTCTCCTCCAATAACTGTGATTTCGCTTGTAATGATTTCTTACCTAAATATCTAATACCAGACATGGTATCCATTTAGTTGAGTGGGTCTTAAGGCCAATTAGAGAACTGTTCATTATTGATAAAGTATATTTGTCAATATATAACACGTAGGGTTATTGTGCCATGCTGGACTTTGATGTGGTTTATAAGCATCAAGGTGGGCAGGATTGTTGGTTGCCTCCTCATTTGGAAACATGCAGAGCACTATTTTGTATCATCATAGTTAGTCCACAGGGAGAGAACATTCAGGTCAGTTCTAGCTCAGGGCCCTCTAGGCCCTGTTAGTAAAATACATGGTGTCTTCAGCAATATGGTGCCTTTTACTTTTGGAGGGTTATCAGGGGCAACCACGTTTGCTTGCAATATTATTATCAAAATTGCTTCGTCCAGTTTAAATGAAAAGTAAAATTTTGACCACAGAAATATTAAATCAATTAGATAACTTTTATATGTACCTCTTTAACAAAAGCCCAAATCCCTGTATTTATTCCAAATTATATGCTTGACATTTATTCCTAGTTCTTTCTAGCTCTATATATGCTCATGTCTGCTCATAGCCTTTTCCTCATTTTCAAAATAAGTATTTAACCTGAAACTTTATGCAACGTTTCTTTTGTTCATTAATTCAATTTGTCTATGATATCTTAAAAGTCTTGATAAAATCTTGAAGTTATGTTTTCAGTGTTTACATAAGAGGTATGAAAAATGCACTTGGTATTTATGATATAGTCTTGAGACAGAACACTTATATATGTTTCTCTGGAAATTCATGGTCATAAAATATTTTATCCTTTTTTTTCAAAAAAGAGAATATAGCTTATGGCCTATGGTTATCTTTATCAAATTTTGTTCTGATTTACATATGGTAGACACAAAAGTGGTACTATGCAATATTACTACTGACAGGCTAGTCAATAAATCCCAGATAATTTCTCCTAAAATTTTAGAGGAAAAGTATTATAGAATGGGAAAAGTATAAGTAGAGAATCAATTTTACATAAAATTTATATGACCTCTCCTCTCAAGAAGATGTAATAAAAATAAATTGCAAAAATAAATTTACTAGAAACCAATGTGTAAACCCATTTACCGGTTTGTCTTTGTTCTTAGATGGCTAAGTTGAAAGGAGACTTGGGGTGCTTTTCCTGTCCAAAAGGAACAGTCATTTGACAAAAGAGGAATTCTTTTTGACTACTATGCAATGGAGATCAGATGAGCCAATGCTAAGAATTTAGTTATAATATATAAAAGTAATTTTCTACTTTATACTTGCAACTTTTACACTCACCTTTTTATATAAAAACTTTTCAGATATAATGTCCATTTATATCTTATTAAGCAGCAACAAAAATGCCAAATTCAATAAATATTTAGAGTGGCTCTTCTCAGATCACAGATGTATTTCTAATGTTAGAGTTTAGGTGGAGATGAGAGGGTAGAAATACAGCTGGTGGTCACTATGGGATACTAAAGAAAGGAAGGACAATAATTTGATCTAGAAAAATCTTCATTGACAAGTTAAATTGGGCCAGATATTTTAAGACAGCTAGGACTCCAACAGACTGAAGTGGATTAGAGAGTCTTTCATACACAGAAGACTCATATAAAGACAATTATGCAGTGATCTGTATAACCGTTTCTTTAACATCTTAATCTCTGAGCTACCCTTCACCTAGCTTTTAACGTCATCTCAAGGAGTCAGACATCACCACATTACCTTCCCTAACACTGCTGTTTCTGTGTAACCCCCAAATTTTATGTAGTAAGACATAAAGAGGGTTGCCGTCTGCTCAGAAGCTTGAATCTCATTTGACATTGTTTATTCTTCCACCAATAGTGCCACTAATCTTATCCATCCTATCTTCCTTGACCCTCATCAAAGATAAGGTAATATGCTCTGATCAGTATTATTTTCTATGTTTTATATATTTATATTCAATTTTCAAAGCAATTTAGGAGAGAAAATGTTTGGAATATTTCATCTTAATGAACGATGTAGTAAACTTAGATAGACTTCCTCTTCAAAAAAGAACACAGAATGTGCTATCAAACAATTTTTCTTGATCTTCCATGCCACAGCCACATTTCTCAGCTTTAATGGCAACTACAATTGTCTGTACATTTGTTTCTACACCAAACAGTTTTGTCACTGTTCCAAATTTGGTAAGAAATGGGAATAAATATTTTTCATCGTTAAATTAGGCTGAAATGAACAAAACAAGAAGATGAATAAAACCAACACTGGGGAACTATGATTGATCTTTCATGGTTGAGATACAAGAGAAAATGAAGTATCATGAGGAAGCTGAAGAAAATAGTGATAATAAGGGTGTCATGGGGACCAAATGAGCAAATGACATCACATGAAATTATTTGTCTTCTGTTGACATATGCATGCCAACAATATCAAAAAATAAATTCGTAATATTTAAATTTTTAATAAAATACATTATATTGATATAAAAGTTTGAAAGAATGTCTCATAGATTGGCTAAGTAAATGTTTATATTATTGTCAATTATAATGTATTTGTTAAGTAGAGATAACTTTGGTTATAGTTGTTTGCTTTTAAAGACAAAATGTCATCTTTGGTGTCAAGACTCTGGAATACGGTATATTTCTCTTCTGGTAAAATATAAGCTTAATAGTTTTTGTACAAAGACTATTGTTAATAAAATATTTATCACAGTGTAACAGTATTCAATTACTCTTGACAATTTTAGCTACAAATGAGACCATAATCTAAGAATTAGTGAATTGTAATTCCTTGGGCTTTGAACAATAGGCAATGTTTTGTTTTTCACAAGGGCAAACTAAATATTTATTTTGATTTTTGTGATTTCAGATTATCTATGTTTTATTTGGTAGCCGTGTGAACATTTCTTGAAATCACGGCCAGTCAGATTTAAAGTAAATGGTTTTATGTTATTTTTTAGAGAATCTAATGGTAATTTTATTCTGTGGGATAAGGGATGAAGTTGGAACAGAGCTGAGTTAAACATTTTTACAGTAGAAGATAAAATTGAAGCATTTGAAAAATTCATTATTCGTCTCCATAGCCATTCAAATAACCACATCTTGAATTACCATTCTCAGAAAAATAGCAGTTGGTCATCTTAGTTATAATGATGTGATTCTGGAGGACCTACATGTGCAGTATGTCAAGGGGAAAAATGAACCTCATTTCCTACAGTCTGCAGATTGCTGGTGCAGAGGAAGGTTAAAAGAAAACTAAAATGATTTAGAAGTAGTAATGAGGACACTACAAAGACCTGGATCTGTGCTCTGGAGATTACTTCAGAATTGATAGAACTTATAACCACAACATGAAATGATTTTGCTTTTAATATGACAGCGGTTCTACAAATTTATCTGCTATAGGCATATCAGAATGTGATTGAACCAAGTAAATTATGCTGAGCACAGTTATGTGACAGGTTGACTTCCAAGAAAATATAACATCATTTTTTTAAAGGACAGAAAAAAGCCATATTGAACCAGTTTTCAGTTATTCATTACTGGGCTTTTCATCAGCAATATGGCATGACTGCAAACCTGGAACTTATGGCAGAACATGATAACTCAGCTCAGTAGTTCTCTTTGTTTTCCTGGTGCAAATATGTAAATAAGTAATGTTCACAGACAATTATCTGAAATGTCATGGATCCAATGTCATCTTTCTATTCTTGGTGACATTCTGGGTTCAAGCAGAATATCAAAGTATTAGTGGGCCATGCTTTTGTTCATTCTTATAATTTCTTTCCTTTGATTTTATTTTTGTAGCTTATACACTGTGAAGATAGACTAAAAAGCAGCCAATGCACATCAGCCTGCTTACGGTGGAAATGATGGCATATCACAGAATGTCTGCTCCGAAAGATTTTTGTTGAAAATACCTGAGCTTTTACTTTACTGATTGGGATTTTGTTTTTATTTTTTCATTTTTAATGTATTAATCTGGCCAGAGTAACATCTTAGATGTTTTCTTCTATATGTGTATAATAGATTTAAGATAAATTTAACTGTCAAATTTACTTCACATTTAAGTAAAAACACATAAAGATCAATTTGATCAATTTCAGTACCTACTAGAGTGTGTTTTGATAGTGAGTTCTGTTGATGTGTGCACAAATGCTTTTGTCTTAGATACATTTATACTGTAACTACAGATCATTGATTTCTTTTAGTTATAATGTCTGTTTTCTCTGGAAAATCCCCCTTGTCAAATGGTAGGCACCTAAGGCGAAGAAGCTATCAAAAAAAGACTTCCTGAAGGAGTAATAAAATGAGGATCACAGTTGAGCCTCAAACAGGAACAAAGGTTTAACACATCTAGGCTTTAGATCTCTATAAAGGGTAGCAATTTCTAATTAAAAAGTTCAACTCTATATGCAAACACTTATTTTTTTTAAAGCTTTTAATTTTTATTTTGCTTTTTCTGTTTTAATTTTTTGGCTATGGGCATATTAGTGTATAACATGCATGTTGTGGCCAAAGCAGCCCAAAGGGAACGACTTGCCATGTTGGGGTCCAAGATCTTTGCTAGACACAATGTGGGAACTGAGAAATGAACTCCATTCTTTTGCCAGAGCATTATGAATGCTTAACTACTGTGTTCTCTGTCCAGTTCCTGAAAGCATTTCTATTTATACAAATGAAGAGAGGAAAATCTTGCAGTATTTTCTAATTTTACCAAACTGGAAAAATGTACCTAAACTGCTACCCCCAGTTTTTTTTAAATATAAACTAGTACAACATTCATTTTGTTAGAAGAACAAAGGTAAAATTAAGAAATAACATCCAATTAAAGAATCCTATCTTATACTTGTAGAATAACAATCTAGGGTAAAAAATGCTTCCCTTACATACAAACCATAAAACTAAACAATAGCAGGCAAAGGTGTGTACTAAAGAGAGCGCACAGTTCTTCACATGAGTCCCTAGTCTCTGTTCAAGGTATAAGGTCTGACACACAAGCTAGGGTTTGTGGGTTATAAACTAGTGTAGAGCACAAATGGGGTATTTATTAGCTGCTTTTTAAAAACATGAATAAAAGAAAAAATAGGCAATTCTTTTACATATATGGCATTTTAGTGAAGGAAAGTATCTCCATCTCCAAGTTAAAATAATAGAAAATGAGTTTTTAAACAGCAGTGAATCTGGTCAATATTATTAAGTACCAACTTGGGAGCCCATGCACCTGTGATGCCCATAGTGACAGATTTTCTTTGAAGTACATATTGTGTCTTCTCAACAGTCCTAGCAATCATGTTATCATTGTTCCTATGAGGAGTGAAATAAAGAGACATAATGAAAGTTGTACTTGACATTGACATTGGACTGTTCTTTAAATATATACCTTCTGCAGGTCTGTCTGGATTTTCCCTTAAAATTCTTCACAAAATACTAGCATTCTCTGTGCTATGAGTAAACTTGTCATAACTCATAGTTTGTTAATGGAATTTTCAGTAAAGTTATTTTAAAAAGAAGGTATAGGAATCTACCTCATTGAAGACAAACTTATATATCAGTCTAGTTGAGAGTCAATAAATCTAATAAGGTAATTTATTAATACCATACAACACTTTATGCTCCTCTTTTTGTTTTTCAAAAAGGAAATGACCTAGTAATTGAAGGAATAAAACCCTGGGAACAGGAATATCAAAGAAGAAGAACGTGAGGAAAAAGAAAAAGATGGATGGAAAGATGGAAAGAAGAAGGGTGGGAGAAGGAGGGAAGAAATATAAGAATGAAAGAGAATTACTGCCACACTCCATCCCTCTCCCCAGCTTGACTACCACACCTCCTCACGTTCTCATCTACCACCCCCTCTCCCCCAGCTAGGGAGGGCTTCTTCCTGCCCCAACATAAGGTGCCAGACTGTTGAATCCCCATGGAAGCCCTTACCTGTTGGAAGGAGTGGATGGGGGTGGGCTGGGGAGGGGGAAGTGGGGGGAGAGATGGGAGGAGGGGTGGAAGAGAAATCTGTTGTTGGAATATAAAATGAAATTAAATAAATAAATGTAAATAAAAGAGAAAATTATTAAACATAAAGAGATATTTTTGATAGAATCAGTCTGGCTCCATAAAAAGCTTCAAATGAGTGAGTGACTTATTTATTCATTTGGAAAATGAAACAAATTCTCCTGGCAAATTTTTAAAAAAAGTATGTTGTTACATTTACTTAAATTCCAAACTCGAGGCTTATCCTTTCAAAGTTGATACAATGCTGTTTTCCTCATTTTCACTCTTTCTCCTATGAAAATGCAATTTCAAATGTATTTTGTGTGTTAGCATTTGTTTGTTTTTATTTTATGTGTATGAACGCTTGCTTACTTATATGTCTGTGAATCACATATGTGGCTGTCACTTGCAAAGATCAGTAGAGGAAGCTGGAGTCCCTGGAACTGGAGTTACAGACTGTTGTGCGCTGCCATGTGAGTGCTTGGTGACGAGATAGTATGTAGACAACATGGAGACTCATAAGGGTTATTATAGGGCTGGGAAGGCTTATGAAGACAGGGCTTTGGAGGAGGTGGGTGTACGAGGGAGCAGAAAGGAAAGACTAACAAAATAGGAAGATGTTTGACAAAGTCATATGACTGCCTTCTATCTTGCAACCCAACTTATCCCTGATGGCTGTTTTTATTTTACTGTCTCTTATAGGTCTAAGCAGGACATAGAGTATTAGGAACCTGAAGCTAGGATCCGTGCAAGATGGAGAATATGTGGAGTTTGTTTTCCTGTGAATGAGCTACCTCAATCAGTATAACTATTCTAGTTCTATCCATTTACTTGCAAAATTGATTTTTTTTCTGGCACCTGGTACAATCCCATTGTGTATATGTACTACACATAAGTTGTAAAAAATGTTAAAAATGTGCAAAAATAAAAAATGTAATTCTAAAATAAATCACATCAGGTGGCCAAACCCAGTCAAAGAAGAAAAACTTAGAGAAAATTATACCCACTCCAAAGCGAAGTAAGTTCCAATGATGACCTGGGGTCACGTTAACCAGTACATCTGAAAATAATTAGCAAATGCACGAAGAAGAGGGCCACACAGCAAGCACAGCAGAGGGTTGATTTGGGCTAAAACACTTATTGTAGCTATTTAGAGTTTCTGTCACAACAGAAACTCATATTTGTGGAGCTGGTCAATAAGTGTGAATGTCTTCCTGAAGCCATAGTAAACATGGGAAAGAGAAAAACCAAGTCTCAGGTGAAGTAGTTGGCTGGTTAAAATTAACTTAGTAAGGAATGTTTTATATTATTTAATTGTATTCTAGATTTTTTTTGCCAGCATGTGAATTACACCCTAACATAGAGATTATGTATACATATTTAGGACACACCAGAAATAGGAATTTATTTAGTAAAATGAGAGGGAAATGTGACAGTAATCATACTATCATTATTAGAAATAGGTAAAAATAGATATGAGAAAAGCCTTTATGAATTTATCTTCTATTCTCTTGGCAAGGCATTTTATTTTACTCACCATTTGCTATTTTTAGATTAATATTCATGTATCTCCTCTATTTCTTGTTTAAAAGGGAAGTCTACTACTATTGCCTTGAGTTTGATTTATAGCCATAGACTGAGAGCAAATAAAAGCGCACACATCAGACATACCCAAGGTATTTATTCATATTGTCATAAGTGAACAGGTCATAAAATTCCTAGTGATATATTCTAACATTAGAAAAAAAGATGCCTTTCAGAGGGGGAAGAGAGATGGCAAACTGTACCAAAAAGTCACATATTAAATCTGAAATAATGCCTAAAAATGCAGAGATAGCATTGTGGTCAGGTTGTTTGTAAAGCAGTGTTTTCTTTTACTTAGTCAATTCTCTGTGACCTTAGGTTCACTTTTACCTTATACTGTTTTAATTTATCAAGTTTTCACATTTGATTTTTCATTACAACAAAACCTACTATTCCAAAACTGGTGAAAACTTTCATATAAAGCATTGAAGACTTGGCAAAGCCCAGATTACAGCGTGATGTAGACAACCCTGAGCCTCACACAGGGGAGAACAGACGCCCATTCTTTGTGCTTTGACTGCTAGTGGGCTCTGTAGACACCCCTGGGAAAGCCAGCATGACCAGTTTTTTGCGGTCGGCAAGATTTTCGCAGAGAACATTCTGAGTATTCTGTTTTGCAAAAGGGATTACAGTTTAATGCGTTCACTCTGAGTATCTTTTCTTATTACCTAATTGGTTGAAGTTATTAAAAACTTTGCAGCGAGTTGAGTTTCAATTCACACCTTGTAAAAAAGGCTAAGATATGCACACAGAAAGACTCTGGTAACAGAACAAGCAGTGTTACTCTTTGGAATGACTCATTAGAACGCAAAAAGTTAAGGGCTAAAGCCAGACTATGAGATTTAACAGTCACCTCTGTAGAATAGGTGACGTGCAACATTTAACATCAATCGTTGGTTTCCATTTGATACAGCTTATTACGGGCCAGATGGCTTAACTGTTCTGCCATTTCCTGCCTGATTTTAGCGAGACTTGAAATTTGCCTTCTTAAAAAATAAAATTGCAAAATGTCAGAATAGGTGTGCAGTTTTCATGAAAGATGCTAAGTGTAATTTTGGTTCCCTTTAACAAAATTTTCAAAATCAGTGAAATATGACAGTAGTGAGGTGTTTTTACCAGCACTCAAATACTTTGCTACAATTCCCTATGTGTGTCATGCTAGGATTACCTCAGTGGTAGAACTATAGTAAATTTCCAACAATTTTACTCTAGATATGAGACAGGGCTATTGGAACTACAGGTCATTCAGATCAAGCCTCCAAAGTCCCTGATTGAAGCATATTAACTACTCCTTTATGTTTTCACCACAATTTTGGAATTGTTAGTCCAATAAAAAATGTTTTTCTTTCAGTTACTTAGCTTATGTTAAAAACCCAAAAGTTTCAATTATTTAAAAAGAACCATTATTTGAACATGGTATTTAAAATGGCTACTAGTATGAAGTAGGACACTCTGCTGAACGTTCAAGTATTTCATATAGCCAGCAGTTCTCTCTGCATAGTAGATACAGAGAAGTCACCACATCTCTCTTCTACCTTTATGCTGTTTCTGTCTGTCCTGTCACCCTCTTTACGCAGCTCACGTTTGTCCATATTTTGCTGTAATAAGCTAACTTTTATACTCATAGTTCATTATTAAATGCTGAAACCTGTTTAAGCAGAGGTTTTACCACTTGATTCTTTTATACAAATATTTCATTCCTATCATTGAACTGAAAGGTAGTAGTTAGAAGATCATTTTCAATAGAAAATAGAATGCTTTTGGAAATTAAGAATTGATGTATTTCTACTCCAAAGACCTTAAAATACTTTCCATTGGATATTTAGAATTTAAAAATTGCAAACCATAGACCCTTCAAATAAACAGCCACTAGCAATCTTACAGATATTTATATTTTATCCTTGAGAATTTTTTAAAAACATATTATGTTAGATTATAAAATGTTACATTATTCTTCCCTCACAATTTTTCTGTTTAGCCCTCCTTGCACTTTTTTTTTCAAAATATGTCCTCCCCCATTAATTTCATAAGTTTAACCTGCACAGTCTGTATAAAATTACTTGCATATCTGTTGTCAGAACTGTCCATTTGATACATTTGATATTGGATAATAAAATGGTTTGCTCTTCTCTGATAAAGACTATTTCTCTCACACTCAGCATTCTTTATTTGTCTTGTAGTACTTTGTTGAAGCATTTTGAGATTTTCCTTATTTATGCTAGCATGTCTCACTCTTTTTCAGCATATGCCTAAGCAATCACATTGGTGAGACTTTGTTGCACACATTCCCAAGCATGCAATGGAAATTTCCTGCTTCATGGAAATGTCTGCTGGAAACTATGGGCCTGAAGGCTGAAGATGGATGCAACAGTACAAAGGGACTTTGGGTGACTGTCCAGGCAGTAAAATGTCTCTGTCATTTTTAGAGTTTGGAAGTTTCTTGCTTCTTGTTTACTTAGGTAATATTATATCCTTCTGGAGTCTTTGATGAAGTTAAAGAATATATAAATAGTTATAGTTTTCCTTAGTTATGATAAAAGATAAAGTAGATGTAAATATTGTAACTGTAATTCTTGCTTTATAACTGTTTTGTTATATATAATTTTGCTATGTTAAAGTTAAAGCCTTCCTTTTTTTGTTTCAAAAAACAAATGATAGAGGAAGGTCATTGGTCAATAAACAAACTGCCTTGGCCCATTTGATAGGCCATCCCTTAGGTGGGTGGAGTAGACAGAATAGAATGCTGGGAAGAAGGGAAGTGAGGTCAGATATACGCCTTAGCTCTGCTCTCTGGAGCAGACGCAATGAAGCTCCGACCCAGGATGGACGTAGGCTAGACTCTTCCCGGTAAGCGCACCTCGTGCTACACACATTAATAAAAATGGGCCAGGCATTGTTTAAATGAAAAAAAAATGGTTAGAGTAAGTATAATCAGTTTTTATTGACCTGCTTTTGGTAATAAATTTTGTTAGCACTTAATAAATATTTGTTTGTAGGTTATTATGGAAAAAATCTAAAGAAAGATTGTCTCGTGTGTGTGTGTGTGTGTGTACATGCCTTTGATTATTGACTCCTTATTCTTCAGGTGAATTTATGGGCTGTAATGGTAAAACCTCAAACCTATAATGCTCACAGTGTCACCCATAGGGGAGGAGAAATAATTAACTAGGAAAAGATGATGGAGATGAAGTCAGCTTTCATATGGCTCAAAGTTTAGAGAGTAACCACAGTGTTGAAATACAGTTTTAAGAAATAGTAGAGTCAACAGTCTTCTTGAATCCACTCCTGAAGGATCCAAAGTAGAGGATTCTAGAATTAAAGGTGCTTGAATAAAGAAGCAGAATATTATTATGTTATTATTTTAATTTAAGTTTTTTGATAATTTTATACAAAAGTATGGGTACTATGTATAATTTTTAAACAGCTAAAATTAATAAAAATATTTTACATGTAGAAGGAGATGAAGTAGGGAAAAGATACCATGATAGAATATGAGAGTTATTTATATCTTTAGAACAAGAAAATTCCACTAGCATTAATGGAAATAACTGTCAAATGCATAGTTTACATCATAACAAGGATTAATGTAGGTGTGGGATTAAGGTGGGCATGTTTTTGTTTTTTAAAGAATCTTTATTCTTTTCATGATACCATACAACTGTTACCTTTTTACAAAGCCCCAAACTTATTTCCCAAATTCTTGTACTCCATTAGTGAGTTGAAGAATTTGTAAGAACTAAATACCTTAAAAAGCTGTTCAAAGAAGATGAACAAAGGGACAAAAATAGTGCAAGTATATGTATTGAAAACATCTTTTGGGTGATATTCTCATAGTTCTGCTAAGAAAACTGATGAAACACTGATAAGTACCAACATGCAAAAGTTATTTTTAAAGGTGTTGAAAAAAGAAAGATGAAACACCATGATGGGACAGACCTTGTGAGCATGATATGGAAGGTAAAATTGTTCAGGCAAGCAGTAGAATTGTCCATAGGTGATGTGGGATTAACTTCTGGATGCTATGACTATGTTATATTACCATTGGTTAATAAAGAAGCTGCTTTTTCTGGGGGAAATGCAGAACAGAGACAGAGAAAGAAAGAAGGTAGAATCAGGGAGACACAATGTAGTTGCAGAAGGAGACAGACCACTGGAATTTTACCGGTAAGTCATAGACTCATGGCAATACATAAATTAATAGAAATGAGTTAATTAAAGATGTAAGAGCTAGTTAGAAATATATCTGAGCCATTGGCCAAACAGTGTTGTAATTAATATAATTTCTGTGTGATTATTCAGGTCTGGATAGCTGAGAAATGAAAAAAAAATAGTCTCCAATTATAATTTGGCACCCAACTCTTTGGGGCTATCCCATGTGGCCTGCCACCCACTTAGGGTCAGAAGGAGCATAGTTGGGAGCACCTGTGGTTCAGCAGTCCCCACCTGGGCAAGGTGTGATCAGATTTGTTAGGAGCGCACAGACAGGAGAGCATGGCAGATTTGCCCTGGCATACACAGAGACATTTCCAGGCTGTAAAATGAGCTGCATGGCATGCATGTAAAAGCATGGGTTTAACTTTTGCTCAAACAAACAAACAAAAAAGGATTATGTGCTGCACAGTGCTTTCCATGATTGAGGTAATGAGCATGGCTCTCACCCAGCAGTCCCAAAGATGGTAAGTCACAGCCTCATGGCAATACATAGATTAGTAGAAATGGGTTAATAAAATGTAAGAGCTAGATAAAATATGTCGGAGTCATTGTTCACACAATGTTGTAATTAATATATTTTTTGTGTGAATATTTGGGTCTGGGTGACTGAAAAACAGAAAACCAATCTCCATTTACACATACGACAAGAGAAAAGCAATTGAAAAGAGAAAACACTTTATCTGACAAATGTCATATTTTAACATTCTATAAACAAGAAATGGATTCATAGCCAGTTAGCCAAGTTACATGTCAATTGATAAAACAAATTAAATTGAAATATGAACTAAATTATACATATTTCAGGTATATGAGGGAAATTAAAATAATTTTAAAACAAAAGCATGCAAAGTCTGAGCGTTTTTCTACCAGGGCATTATAAAATCACATACAACTTTACAGTAAATTATATAAGAAATGAAATAATGATATCCAATGACCTAAGGCTATGACAGAATTTCTTGAATAAAGTTTTATCAATATTTATCTCATTTATGGTTTGAAACATAAGAAAATACATAGTTTGATTAAGGTAATATATATTTTATGACCTATTATGCCCTAAAATGCCTTTCTTATATCTCCTATTCATCTGAAGTTTAATGTATCTAAAGCCAGCTATCATACAAACATCTATTTGGTACCATTCTCTGATGTATCCACACACAATATTGCTGAATGTTTGTGTCAGAGAAATTCAAGGCATATTGCAAGATAGGTCAGGTGTGTTTGTGTGTGTGCATGCATGCATGTGTGTATGTGTGAGGGTGTGTGTGAATGCACGTGTGTGTGTGTGTGCCTGTGTGTGCATGCGTGCATGTGTGTTTGTGTGTGTGTGTTTCTTTTGGAAGTTCTTTCACTTCTGGCAACATATATGGCCAATATATTAGATTAAATAAAATACATTCAGATGACAGTGCTGTAGCTAAAATGTGAAATGTCCCCTCTGGGTTCACTTGTTTGAAAACATGGTCCTCAGCTGAAATGGCTGTTTCAGAAGATTATGGGAGAGTTATCAGGAACCTAACTGGAGGAAATGGGTCACATGAGATGGTAGTGAGCCTTTAGTTCCAGACACGCGTGATGGTAATTCTCTGCTTAGTGTCTGCAGATTCAACAAATCAACTGCTTTCATCTCCTGCGAGCACACTTTCCCTGCCTTAAGAGAATATACCTCTTTAATTGTAGGTCAACCCTTCCTCCTTCATATATCTTTTTTCGTGGATTTGCTTACTGCCTCAAGAAAGGTAGCTAATACAGAAGAGAGTAAGGAAAAAACTATACAGTATGAATAAAAGTCACTGTTATACTTTGCAAATCCATGCTTCATTTTTCTATAATGTCCATTTTGCTTCTCTGAAAATTATGTTGATTAAAAGCAAAAATTCAGGAGACTAGCGAATAATGAGGTTATTTTGAAATAAATGAAAATATTTTTCCCCTGGGAAGAATCCCCAGTTAGTTTTTCTAATTCTAAGGGGAAAATATTTTCATTTATAAGCTTATTCAGACAAGTAACACTAAATGGATTGATTAGGTTGTATTTATAGATTTAGGTGTGTATTGTGTTTAACAATAAAAATTAAAGAAATAAAACTGGACTCGCTGAACATAGCGGACAATGAGGACTACTGAGAACTCAAGAACAATGGCAATAGGTTTTTGATCCTACTGCACATACTGGCTTTGGGGGAGCCTAGGCAGTTTGGATGCTCAACTTACTAAACCTGGATGGAGGTGGGCGGTCCTTGGACTTCCCACAGGGCAGGGAACCCTGACTGCTCTTCTGATGAGGGAGAGGGACTTGATTGGGGGAGGGGGAGGGAAATCAGAGGCAGTGGCGGGGAGGAGGCAGAAACCTTAAATAAATAAATAAATAAAAAGAAAAAGGTCATGAATTTGAATGAGAACAGGAAGGGTTCCTGGAAAATGATGCAACTGTATTTTAATTAGTTTTTAAATTAAAAATTAAGACTAACCAAATACTATAAAGGAGAGGAAAAAGAAGTGGCTGAACTCTAAATGATTTCAGATATTATAACACTATATAAGCTTTCATGATGAATCTGGAATAAAATGATTGACATTTTAAGAATGTTGAATATTTGGGCATTGTTCCAAGTGATGTTATTGATTTAATTATTTTCAATATTTTCAGTAAAGGCGAAACAAAACAAAGTGTGTTAAAAACTGGTAACCAAACCAACAACAAACATCACAGAATTCTTTGCCACAATATTATGCTCAAACAGTGAAATCATATATATATTTGAAATTAAATAAAGTTTTATTAGTAAGCCTGGGATTTAATATTTTTATGCTGATGTGATACATCATGGAGCTTACAAAGATTGAGATCAAGCACTTATTTTATTCAGAGTAAAGAACCATAATCACCACAGCAATTCCTTTTATAAATTCTAATTCTACCCTCACTATGCAGTACAGCCAGTGCTCCGGACAACAATCATTCACTTTAACAAAAAAGCAAGCAAAAACAAAAGGCGGGGGGTGGGATGTTGATCATTAAGATTTAAATTGATAATTCTAATTTATTCTCTCCTTTTACTGGGAGGTTTTGTGATAAATACATGGTGATTCTGTAATAACACTGTCTATAAATATCGAAATGCTTTTTCAATTCACCACTTGTCAGGTGGCCCAGTTTAGAAAATCTACTACTGACCTTACACACTTTCTCTAAAGTAGAAGATAGGTTTTAACAAGTCAAATGTATTTTCAACATATGCTAATGGGATTGTGTAAGAAATTTACAGCGATGGAGCAAACAGTTATGCAAACCAAAAAGCCACACGAGGACTAAATCAGAAGCCTTTGTGTAGAAGTTCAATAATCCTGAATCATGAATGTTTATAGAGCTGAAAGGAGAACCAGAAAATGGCTGTAGATGAAACGCTAAATCTGCCCCCATTTTTCTCAGCCAGTCAGAATATTTAAGTTTAGCTTTTTACAATCTTATATAAACAATGCTTTGTTTATTCACAAACATTTTCATCTACTTTGGTAACTACAGTGTATTTAAATTAGATGATTGAAAGTATTAATTTGCATCTGCACTTTACTGAAATCAATGTGATGTAATAGCATTATAATTGAGGCTATCGGAATATAAATAATTATAGAAAAATTACTCCATTCAAAAAAATTTGAATAAATGATTGGATAAGACCAAAAATATTATCATGTTAAATTGTTGTCTCAAATCTATGTAACATTAATGGAGCCATCAAATGTCTAGTTATGATGAAAACACATTATTTCATAGTCTATCAAGGTGAGGTCTGACTTCAGTTCCTTGTACTTGCATTGTCTGTATCATATTGGGTGTGTGTGTGAAAACTTGCCAAGTCTGGGCTAACATTTTGAGGAATGACAGTGTTAACAATGACCCTTTGGATCCATAGTTGCCTAACAAGACATCTGATAATTGTGCAAGCAAAAAGAAATGTGATGTAGTAAGTAGAGCATTTAGCTATCTCTCTAAAGTCACTATGCATGGCAGGAAATAGTCAACATTATTTAGACCCCCTGCCAATACCTATGTAAGACTTCACAACATCCTCTGGAATTCTCATCTACAAAATTGTATTTATTCATAGTTGCATATAGTCATTATATTTTAAGTGAATAAAATATGTAGTAAACTTACCAAAAATATTCATTCTCAGGATTGAGACACTATGCAGTTAATGCAATGGAGGCCTATTGCTAATATTTAGTTGCCTTTTTTTTTTTAAAAAAAATCATGTTACATACCAACCACAATTCCTCCTTCTACTCTTCCTCCTGCTACCTTTCCTACTTCTCCCCAACTGACTCCCCATCCACTTCTCAGAAAGGGTAAGGTCTCCTATGGGGGAGTCAACGAAGCTTGGAACATTAAGTTGGGATAGGACCAAGGCCCTCCTTACTGCATTAAGACAGAGAGCAAAGCATCCCACCTAGGGAATGGGCTCCAAAAAGTCTTTACCCTGTTAATACTGAAAATATGCATAAATGTTTTAAAATAGAGTTCAGAAATATATGAACACTTACAGAGCCATAAAATTTCTGGGATGATTGGTTAATTAAAAAAAATAACACCGTATTAAAAATTTATGCTAGAAACAGTTCAACACAAATAAAAACGCGATACATTTTTAAGCTCAGTATTTTCATGACAAGCTTAAGTATGTAGCAAAACCAGCTACTTCGCATGTAAAAAGTAAGATTGTAATTTAATGAATTATTTCAGACAGGAGGAGAAAATGTGTTCAATAAAATGATAACCCTAAAGGCTACAGCCATTTGAAAATAAAAGATTCAGAAACTTTGAGTCTGTCTTGAGTGAAAAGAGTAAGAAAACCATCACTTTTCCTGGTTTCTACCTTCAGATGAGATATCAAGTAACTGTACTGAAACTGGCCTTAAAAGAGATGTGCTGTCCAACAAAACAGAAATAAACCCATGTCATGGAGAAAACTGTGTTTGACAGAGACAGCATCATTCCATACTGGGGAAAGTATGATATCTTAAAGCAAAAGTTCTATCAACATGGAAATAAATAAAGGTCAAGATCTTTCTTTTCATATAAGAAAACCAAGTTAGAATGGATCAGATGCAAAGGTAGGAACCCAAAGTATGAAAATTCTAGGAACAAAAACAAGACAAAGTCTTATGACATTGGGATGCACAAGTAGTCATTAATTAATGCCTAAAAAAAATCACAGCAAACAAAAGAAAAATTAAACAAGTGGTATTATTTCAAATTTAGAAGCCTCTGAAGAATAAAGGAAACCATAAAGAGAGAAAAGATAAGCTACAGAGGGATAGAAAATATTTTCAAACTATGTATTTGATAAGAAGTCATACCAGAATACTAAGGGCAGCAACTCAACCACAACATATCCAGATACTCTACCTAAAATTAGGCAAAAATCTAATGCACCTTTCTCAAAGAAAGTATTCAGGTAGTCAATAGTTAATGAGTGGTCAATATTGCCAATCATAAAGGAATTAAAAGTGAAATCATATCTCAATAGTGCTTAGCTCTTTATAAAAAATGACAAAAAAACCAATATTGGTGATGAGTATAGACATAATTTTGCTATAAAGCTGAATAACACAAATATTGCATATGTAATGTAGAATCTTAAATAAAAAAATTAAAGATGGAACCACCATTTTTATACATTTAATTTTCTACATTTTCTGCATTTACTCTACACTGACATCTGTACTCATGTTAATCAAATTATATTTATTCATGAAAATAATGGAATCTTTCACTTTTACTAACACAAATAAAGTTCACTATCCCATTTGGAACTTCAGAGCCTTGTGAATAAATAAAGTAATTGATGAATAAATAGATAAAGAAATATGTGGTATAGGTTTTAACCTTAAACTAGAAATAAAAATGACAGTTTTCATGATTGTCACAGAGTTTACATATGCTCACTTTTCCTTCCTAGACATAATGTATGATTCCCTTGTTAATTGTTATGATAGAGAATGTCAAGTATTTGAACCTTGCAGTATTTTCTATTTGTTGTTGAATGAGTTATGAAGAGTCTTCCCAAGTTGCATTCCCCCCTATCGTTTTTCTTTCTTGCAAAAATCATTACAATCAAATAAATCATGACTCACATGATACTAAAAACCCTTAAATTAAGAATAATAGAAACTTTAGGTCAGGAAACAATTCTTAATACACTTCCTGGTGAGTCACCTAAAGTTCACAAATTTTCTTATTAAAGGAACTATTTGATATTTCAACTAATATTGGTGTTGGTTGTTCACTTCATTTAGTTGTCCCTGTGTAATCCTAGCTGACTTTTAATAGCAGTTCTTCTGTAATAACTTCAGTCCCACCAGTGTGAGATTGAAGGCAACAGGTGTATCCCACCCCAATCAGGAAAGTTGACACTTGTGTGAAAATCTTTGTCACAGAATCTTTAAAATTATTGTTTTAATCAATCCACCACCTTAAAATTTATTCCTTTATAATCCCCAAAATGTCAAAACTTAAAAGTTGAAACTTAAATTGTTCAAGCATCACTTCCATGAATCGTATGTGATTTTTATATGACAACAAGAACAAAAATCTGTTTGAAGTCACCCTTTGTCCATTTTCACCAGTCTGTGACAAAGATGAATATGCTGTTAATTACTTAAGAGATTTGCTTTTTCGGTCCTTGCCATATAAATTTAATCACATGACTGGGTTCTTGACATGACTAGCATCTTTTCTTTGTCTTTGTTCGATTAAGGATTTATTTTACTGTATATGTAAGTGTGTGTGCGTGTGTGTGTGTTTGTGTGTGTTGTGCGCGCAAGCACGCGCACTTGCCCATGCGTGCATGTGTGTGTGTGGGTCTTTGCCTGTACCTGTGTCTGTGTCTGTATGTAGATGTTATTGTCTGTGTCCAGGGCAGAGAGAAGAAGGCATTGGCTCGCCAGGAGCTGGAATCACAATGAATTGTGAGCTGCCTGATGTAGGTGTTTGAAATCAAATTTAAGTTTTCTGCCTGAGCAGCAAGCAGGCTTAACCACCGAGGTGCCTCTCTATCTTTTACTTGATATAATATTTCAAATACTCATTTATGATATTTAAAAATGAGTCCTACATTCTTTTTCCTTAGGAAAACATGATTTAGATACTTAGCACTTTATTTCACTCACTTCTAAGTGTGTCTACAATTGACTCTTATGTATACTTCTGCTAAACATGTTTGTATACAAGCATTTGGTTTGAACATTTTACTTTGTTTTGTACAAGGGAGATCTTATTGGATATATGTTTGGCAATGCCAAACTTTATAACTAACTTTTCTGGAACTGTCTAATTGTTCCCTAATGTGGCTGCAGTATTTTACCTTCCCTCAGAAATATAACTATTCCAGTTCCTCAGAATTCCCACGAACACCTTTTCTTTTAGTATAGATAGACTAATGCGTTTGTTGTGGGTTTCTGTTGCTGCGACAAACACCATGAACAAAGGCAATTCAAAAGTGTTTGTTTCATCCTACACTTCCGTGTAGCAGTCTGTCATTGAGTTAAATCAGGGCAGGCGTAAGCAGGACAGGAAATGGAGGCAGGAGAAGTGAAAGCCAAGAAGTGCTGCATATTGGCTTGCTCTCTAGTGCTTGCTTAGCCTGATTTCTTATAGCACCGAGGATCACCAGACCAGGGTTGACTCTATGTACAGTGAGCCAGGCCATCCTCTAACAAATATGGCACAGGACAATCTAGTGGGAACATTTCTCAGTTAAAGTTCCCTCTTTCTAAATAACTCTATCTTGTGTCAAGTTAAAATAAAATTAGCCAGGGCATTGTGGGAAGTGACATCTCATTATGATACCCAGATTAATGATTTCTGTTGTTATTAATCTTTTCAAGTGTTTAGTGGGTATTGTGGATTTCTTTGCAGAGGTATACATTTAAATATTTAATAACTCTCAAAGAACTTTATTTTTTTATCACTGAATTATGAGCACCCCTTACATTTTTTATGTCCTGTGTCAGATAACTGGCAAATGCTCCCCCTTATATGTATGTTTTCTTTTGTACACAAAGTTGTAAATTCAGCTAAACTACAATATAACTCTGTTTTCTTTTATTACTTGAGTGCTATGGTGTTTGCAAAGGGGAACGTGATCAATGATTTGGATAAACTTCTTCCAGCAAGAGGTTGTGAATGCTGCGCGTAGATGCAGGTGCTCTGCACACACAGGACGCAGATGCTGCTGAGTCTCTCTTCCAGCTTTAATCACATACCAATGTGTTTGAGCAGCTGAGACCCTGGGCACCTCCATGGGATTAGAAAGCAGAAAGGCAACAAGAGTCTTAATCCTTAAGGAATGCATGACATGTTTCCTCCAGGCCAAGAAAATAGAATCCTAAGACCACTTTTCATTAAAGTTTAATTGTTCTTTAATAATAGAAGTGTGGAATTCAGTTGGCTTGTTAGGTCACTCATTCTCCATGAAAACACTGTCATTAGCAACATAATATTATTAAATTAGATCCAAATGTAGTAGATATTTATTATAAACCAATAAATTTATTAATTATTAACTATTAACATGCTACCTAAATGCTAGGTCTCCTGGAACATCAGATCCACAAATAATTATAAAAAGTAAGATCTTCTAAAAAACAGGCATTCATATCTTTTAATATCATTTTAAGTGGTATTCATCCTACTGGTTATATAGGTTGGTATACCATAATAAACAATTTTTCAGAGATAAATATTGTTCTTAAGACACCCACAATGCAGGTAATTCTGGAGTTCAGAAATAATATTCTATTCTTTATCAAATAATATTTTAATTTTTATTGTTGGATACAATCCTCTGTCTATTAATTTAGACTTAATTTTATTTATTCTTATGTTTATGTTTATATTTATATTGTTTACTAGCAATTTTCAGGCATACTGGCTCACCGTTCTCCCATGACCTTCATGCTTTGCCAATAGTTCTCAACCTGTGGGATGTGACCACTCTGGGGATTCAATGACCTTTTCACAGGAGTCACATATCAGATATCCTGCACATCAAATATCTATATTGTGATTCATAACAAGAGCAAAATTACAATTGCAAAGTAGCAACAAAATAATTTTATAGCTGGGAGTCGCTACATGAGAAAATGTATTAAAGGGTTGCAGCATAAGGAAGTTTGAAAACCACTGATCTTGATTATTAATTCCTGTTTCACCAGGCTCCAGCTTAATACATAAAACTATTGCTTAGTTTACAATCTTTTTTTAATCTCATCTTGAAAATAGACTTAATGGATTTTCAGTCCTTGCAATATAGGGTATTGTTTCTCATCATACACCAGAAAATGCATCAAAAAAGGTTTGACGTTTATCAAAAGTTTTGTACATGAGTAGGGAGCTAAAGTCCTGAAATGCAGATTCCCATAATCTGTCATTCAAAAGTTAAAAAAATATTTTTACTCCTTGGTTAACATTGCCTTGTGAAAACTGACACTTCAAGAATTACCCTCAGCCAAGGTGTCTTTTAAATTTTTTTTTTTTGCATTACAGTTTGAAAAGAACTACATAGGCACACTAGCTTCAACAAAAACATATAGTATAACAAAAATAACTTTGAATTTATATCAATATACATAAATATCTTAAATAAAAGTAGAAATATATACAGTATAACAAAAATAAGCTTAAATTTGTATCAATATATAGAAATCCATACCAATGTAAAATATTTGAGACTAGTAGCTGCTTTTTGGTTTAATCTACCCTTTTATATTATCATTTCTCTATCCCCTTTTTCTTTTCAAAACAAGATTCCTGAATCTAATTTCCTTTGCTTAGTATCATCTCTGATCATGACCAAAAGCAACTTGTTATACCAATCTCCCTAAATGATGATAAACATTCATGTGTCTTTTAAAATTTGTCTTGAATCTTGGCATTTTTAAATAATCCTACCTCTAGGCAACTTATATATGAGAACAGGAATTGCTCTTAGTGATGTCAATCTATTTAACAGAATGGTCACTTTAAAATGTTTAGATCCATACCCCATGCTCCCTCATTTTGCAAACATCTTCACTTCATTGCTGCTGAATATTAAGGTCAGACCTGAATAGCCAAAATGAAACTTGAAACACATATTTTATAAGACTTAGTGTTTTTAGTAAAACCTTTGCTAAAATCAGTAATATAGTATTCTATAACTTCCTTCTAAAAGACAGTTTCAACTTGAATATCTTAAGGGCCATACATACTAAAATTAAAAAAAAAAAAACTCATGTCGCTTTAACTTCTGAGGTATGATTTTTCCCTGTATTTAGAACGGTTTGTTTTTCAGAGACAAAACAACTAAAAATCCTAATAAGATTGTACCCTTAAATTCTTGTGACAGAGATCAATACAGCTCATTTCACAGGCTAAATGAGCTAGCTTTATTTAGGAGTATAATGGAGCACAATAATTATTGTTAAATTACGAGAAGAGCCCTATTAGGTAATATATTAAATCTGTAGGAGAAGAGTTGATCTTCCATGTACTCAGGAGAAGTGACCTAATCCAATGCATATTTGTCAATAGCCTAGGCAACAGAGCAATGAAACATCAAGTGCGTGAGGCACTTAAAGAAGATTAAGTGAGGATGTAGCATATACTTCTCAAGGTTTTATTTTGTTTCTCTCTCTCTCTCCTCTCTCCTCTCTTTTTAGGAGATGAACTTCTATTTTTCAAATGTTAGAAAAGCTTTAATTAACTCAGAAACATAATCGTGGTTATATTACTTCTAGGTTAATATTTACATATTTCTAAGTTGTTAAAATTTGATTTTAGATAATGTATTCTGTGTTCCTTACAAATAAATTCTTTAGGGAAACTACTGGGATATATATATATATATACACACACACACACAAAGGCTATCGAGAATTGACTAAGAGGGTAGAAAATGAGAGAGTAGGAAATGGGAAACGAAACGTTAAACATGAGAAACCACTTTGAAAAGAAAGGGAGGTTGAGAAAGAGACAGTGAGAAATAGACACATAGAGACAGAAATAGAGAGACAGTGAGAGATAGAGACAGAGACAGAGAGAAATAGAGACAGAGAGACTGACAGAGGGAGAGAGACAGGGGGACAGAAACAGAGAGACTGATAGAGGGAGAGAAACAGTGAGAAAATTACAGAGAGACACAGACAGACATGGAGACAGAGAGACACAAAGACCAGAGAGACAGAGAAGCAGTAAGACAGTGACACAGAGAGAAAGCTATTAAAACCTGTCCAGGGTTTGAAGGCCTGGTCCCTGAAGAGACGTCTGGACCTAGCAGGAAGGTGTGGTAGTGTGCCTTTGCTGAGTAATGTTGAAGTGTTGGAACATGGAAGGATGTCCCAGATGCAGGACAACCCTCCAAGGTATTCAAACAGATCATAGAGAAACTATGGCTTGCAATGCACATTAAAATAGGCTTCTAAACCATCATTAAAAAATGAATTATTTTAGCCATTCTGACAGGTGTAAGATGGTATCTTAAAGTTGTCTTGATTTGCATTTCCCTGATTGCTAGGGAAGTTGAGCATGACCTTAGGTGTCTTTTGGCCATTTGAACTTCTTCTGTTGAGAATTCTCTGTTCAGCTCAGTGCCC
>NC_022010.1:78767019-78778887 GCF_000317375.1 Microtus ochrogaster
AAAAAATGAATTATTTATTTTACTTTATATGCATCTGGTGTTAGATTTCATGGGGCTAGGGTTACAAGCAGTTTTGAGCTACCATGTGGTGCTGAGAATTGAACCCAGGTTCAGGGTGGGAAAGATCTACTTGTGTGGGTCATCCTAATTTCCAAAACACAAAGAAACCACATTCTAGATCAAGGTGTGTAGCCACACTTGTTGTTAACAACTTTGAACAAGCTAAAAATCTCTGACCTTCAAACAAAATGGAAATAGGCTCACATTTTTGGGCCTCCCCAGGAATTACAGGCCTGAGTTGCCATACTTTATTTATGTAGTACTTTATTTATGGGAATCAAACCAAGGACTTCATGCATACTAGCTAGGCAAATTGTCTACCAAGAGTAAATAGAGCCACATACCCAGTCTTGTTTGCTACTTAGTTAAATTAATTATATTTTACAGAAGACTGACAAAATACACAGAATAACAGGTTATCACTTATTAAATGATTAGGAATAAATAAATATCATATCTAAAAGCAATTAGAAAATTCAAAAGCTTATTTAATTATTGTTTTATAAATGACCCCATTTTTTCTTTTCTCTCTCTTTCTCTCTTTCTCTCTTTTTCTCTTTCTCTCTCTCTCTCTCTCTCTCTCTCTCTCTCTCTCTCTCACACACACACACACACACACAAACACATTTTACTTCACAAATAAACACATATATATGCATACCTACATACATATATATACAAATAAAGACATAAAATAAAATAGGCACATGCTAGGATAGATATATCTATGTGTTTATATATATATATATATATATATATATGTGTGTGTGTGTGTGTGTGTGTGTGTGTGTGTGTATATAACTTTTAATTTGGAATATTATATGTACAGGTTTTATTCACTGCAGCTCCGGCCACTTAATAAATCAAGTTGAATATATATTTAATTTATATTGAACATATCAGAAGTCAAACTGCTTACTTAACCATTTGGCAATCCCCAACACTTGTACTACAGTAACATACACTATACACTTGAAGATAGGTACTTTTTAAGTCACACATATTGGATATTAATAATCTGTTTCAGAGTATATGCTATTAAAAGTTACTTATTCTTTCCTTTAACTCATAGTAGACTATTGTAGTAGTTAATGGAGATACTGCTAAATATTTGAAAAAGGGGTCTGTTTAATTTGTCCATGTTATTTAAAACAAATGGAACCCATTGGGTCAAACACTAACAAAAGAGTAATAGTGAAATGTCCTGATCAGGGTTTCTCCTGATAAACTGGTAGCAAACTATAGAGAAAACTGCTGACATCTGGACCTAGCTGAAGCCTGCCTCAGTCTCACACAGAAGACAGGTATTCTACAAGGGTCTGCCTCACTTTTGGCTGATGCCACCTTTATTTGTAATCATTCCATTTCAGGATTAGTATTTTAGAATATTGTGTAATATCCATGTTGTGCTCTTGGAGTCCTTCCCTTGCCTCACTCGTATTTAAAATTCTGCTAGGGTAACCTCTGTCACCCTCCTTGTAATGCCATTCCCACACCAACTCATTATCTCTGAGAATGTCTGTAATACTTGGGCTGATGAGTGGACAAGTTTTATTAAGGAAGCAGAACCTGAAACCAAGGGAAAATTATACAAATATAACATGGAGGAATCCGATAATTTCACTTATCATAGGATTTCTTTCCTTCTGTAGGAGATCTTCATCCAGTAGCCTTTAAGTTACCCTCCCCCACCACCCCAGCATGGCCTCTCATACTATAAATGTCAATGAAAAGTGAGCTCCCACTCTCTCCTCCAGCTGCAGGATTTGACTGCTGTTCCCCGTTTGAACAGAGGACCGTGTGATATGGGATTCCTCTCTGTATGTTGTGATTACCATTAATGAATAATGAAACTGCCTTGGCCTGTTGATAGGGCAGAACTTAGGTAGGCAGGGACATTTCCAAATTTCCCCGACAGGAATTTTAATGAAAAGAGAAGATATTATTTTAGATTGAATCTTTTTACCACATAAACCATGTAAAAAATTAAAAACTTATGTAGTAAAAGTCTCTGAACTAATTTTAAAAGAAAATCAAGACACCTGAGCATTGCCTTTTATACTATAATTGCCTATGTAATTTGTCAACTAGCAGGTATAGATCCAGCAGAGATTATAGTGCCTTTCACTACTGATGAAATTTAAAAATTATGGGAAGACAACGAACCTTCACAAAGAATTTGTGTTATTTTTTTTTTTAGGACAGATTAATAGCAGTTATCCCAAAAGAGGTAGAATTGTCCTTATAAAGAGAACTACTTGGATCCTTCCGTGCACTGTATAGGACACACCAATACTGAAACCCATATATTCTGTAGGGATGCAAATAAACCAGGAAAGGCAAACCAGAAGATTTAAGTAAGGTAGAACAAAGCCCTTATAATTCTGTCCAAAAGGCAGAATTATAGGCTAATCTCATTGTGCTAAGGGATTTTAAAGAATCTCTCAATATAATTACTGATTCACAATATGTAGAGAGAGTTGTCTTGCATATTGAAACCACTAAATTTATACCAGATGATGCATAATTGACTTCATTATTCATACAGGGTTGAGATATAAACATGAATAAGCTTTGTCCCATGTGCATAGCACGCATCTTAGCCCATAAAGGTCTGCCAGGGCCTCTAGCTCAAGGTAATGCAAAAATGGATTGATTATTTATTTTGGAAGTGTGTTGAAGGCCTCAGAATTTCATAAGAAGCATCATGTCAATAACAAAGTTTTAAAGAAAGAGTTTTCTACTACATGGCAGCAAGCTAAGGAGAGTATAAATGAATGTCCTACTTGTTCTTTCTATAACCAAACTGCGCATGCCTCAACTACTGACAAAATGCATGATGTTTAGATAAGCAGGATACAAAAAAACAATGTCAAATCCTGCCAAGAGAGGGGAAGATGATTTTGAAAAATTTCCTGCCTCTGAAAATGATCTGTCAGTTACTCTAGGCCTTAGGCAAAGTTGGTTGCTCCTCATTGTAAATGAGACTTTGGGTGATTGCCCAGGGAGCCAGTTGTGTCTGTCATTTGTCACACATTTTGGAAGTTGCTTGATTGCACTTCTTGCTTACTCAAGTAATATTATTTCCCTTCTCGTGTCTTCGATGGGGTAGTTACTTCCCTCTAATGACTTGGCCAAGTTTTTTATAATACAAGACTTAGACTCCTTAGGATAGGATAATTATCGAAACATTTATCATGTTTCTTGCTTAATATTATTATGTTGGTTGTAATTCTAATTTCTATATTGATATTTGTTCTAATTTTATATAATTTAGTATTAGACTTAGAACTCTCTTCTTTAAACAAAAGGGGGAAGTGCTGTAGGAAATACTCCAGACAGTAGCCTTTAAGTTACCTGGCCACCTGAGTATTGCCTTTTATACTATAATTGCCAATAAGAAGCGCACATCCAAGCTCTTTTCTGGATGTGGGATTTGGTTCCTGTCCCCCATTTGAGCAGAGGACTTTGATCTGTGAGTGTACTCCTAAATAAATAACCCTTTATTATACTCAATTCTGAGCTAGCGTTGGATATTTTTAGTGTCCATCTTCACTCTCCTTTCCTGGAGACAACATTGAGCTCTGCTGATCTCATACTGGAACTTTTTGAGACTCAAAAGAGATAATGCAAAACAATAAGCAAACAACAAAACAAACCAGGAGCATATCCACATACTAATGAAGTCTTTCATCCTTTCCCATTGTTTGACAAAACTATTTTCTTTCAGGAAGTCACATTTTGGTTGTTATTGTTGTTGCTGTTTATTTTTAAGTTTGTATTTTAACTATATTTTTTCCTTCTCTTTCCTCCCTCCAAACTCTCCCAACTATCCTTCAAATTTCTGGCCCTCTTTTCCATCAATCTTTATTGCATGCACACACACACACACACACACACACACACACACACACACACACACACATCCTTTAAGTTCATGTAATGTTACTCGTGTATATATTTTCAGTGGAGAAGAGAAATATTTTCAATTTTAAGAGTGAATGTAAATGTAAATTTAATGAAAGACAATGGATTTTCAGTAAGTAACAAAAACTACTCATAATTTGACTTTTGTAAAATAAATGGTGTTGTAAATTAACTGAATGGTGGATTCATGTTGAAAACCAATGAGATGTGTGTACTTAATTAAGAGAGAAAACGTTTATGGTGAATTTAAGAAGCTTCCATGAAGTAGGCTATCACAGAAAACTACTGAAAGCTTCAGAAAAGGACAAATAGATAACAGAGAAAGTTAAAGCAAACTAGTGAAAACTACAGAATAGAACAACTTGGTGAAAGAGAAAAATAATACTACATTAACTTGGCAACAAAATACAGAGTCAATTGAGTTTTTAATGATGACAATAATTGGGAATTATTAAAAATTTATTTAAACTCAAAGTCAATTTATCAGGCTTAGTAAGTTGACGAGAAGCTGGGATGCTGAGGGAACTTTGTAAATCAAAAATCCTACCAACAAAGCAGAAGACCTTACTTAAAAGTTAAGAGGAGGATTTCTACGGGTGTTCCCTAATTATTGCATTAAGTAAACTCTTTGACTCCTGGAAAGGAGGAAATGTAATATCTGCATGCTTGTCTATCAGATGCTTGGAGTGGCAAAAAGGGAACAAATTTGATTCTTGACTCTGCCATAGAACTCTGCTTTCCTGGATAGGCTCCTTCATCTTATATGTTGCTTTTTATCTATGAAATGAAGGAAATATTTGATATTATTCTTAGTGATAAAGAGAAAATTAAAATAACATACCCAATAGTTTAAATTGTTTGGTAAGTAAACAAAAAATATGATGGGAATACATATTACAATTTTCCTAACCCTCTTTATTTTGAAATTAAAACATACTTAGAATAGTTTTGATACAATTTCTTTTCTGGACCAGTTGTCCATTCTATTTTTTTACACAGATAAAGCATGACAATATATGGATCAACTTTGAAAAAAGTATGTCCATTCTTCTATGACTACTAGTATATTGAATGTACCTGATCTGGGAAAACGAGTGTTCACACGTGTTTATATTTGGTATTACTGATCACTTGAAATTCAATAATTTGCGATAGGCTACCATCTGAAT
The DNA here is from genome assembly GCF_000317375.1 of Microtus ochrogaster. NCBI lineage: Eukaryota > Metazoa > Chordata > Mammalia > Rodentia > Cricetidae > Microtus > Microtus ochrogaster. The sequence goes on from NC_022010.1 coordinate 78,772,176, forward strand.
GTGTACAGAATGATAAGAGATTTCATAATCCTAAATTATGAGAAAAAGCTTATAAGTGATAGGAGGATTACATGTGTACAGTTCTCAAAGTGTCAAGAATCACAAATTAGGAAATTTACCTGAAAATATTAATAAAATATTATTTTGTTGTGTATATTTTGGAGAGTATTTTTAGCACAGATTAGGAAAGAGAGAGGTTGTATTTATCCAATTTAATTTAATATTTAAATATTTTTGCTTCTATATGAATTTTACTGGTAAAATTATTCAATACTTTCTGTTTCTTTTTTGCCTACGCATATCTCTTACTTATTCAATTATTTTATTTCTAATATCAATATTTCTAATATGTGCAATATTTGATAAACATTAACTGGCATTTTATGATTTCATGCATTAGCCTATGGTATTATTACTGAGGAATCAGTTATGTTACCTCCTTACAAAATTACATGTGTATATTTTAATGAAGGATTTTCTAATGGTAGTGTTTAATAGGGGACGTGGTTGAAAATTCATTGAATTTATCTACTGATTTTTTGAAATGATGTACTTGTAGTACAATTTCTTAAACTTTTCTAATTTGTTTTTACTATACTTTAATGTTTTTAAACACCAATGTAAAAATTATTTGTTTAAGTTAAGAATGTATTCGTTCATCTAAAAAGTTTCTTTTTGTAGCAGATGGAAACTACTACAAAGATCACAACTGGTCTAAATGGAGAATGACCATGGGTTTCAAAATCCCAGTTAATGAGTCTACAATCAACTCTATTCCTAAGGATCAGGAAATATCATATAAAACACGGCAGAAAAGTTCTCCAGGAGCCAAAGAATCATGGTACTTGTGAAAAAATATCATCTAGACATGACAGGGATGTTTTACTCATCAGGTCTCAACGTATGGTTGCCTAAATAAGACCTGCACAAGACACCAACTGTCACATACAATAATGGATGGAAGACGTTTTACAAGACTTTACAATTAAAAGAAAGACTACAGGCAATCAATGTCTTCTTGGAGGGAAAATTATCTCTACTCCAGGGTTGAGTCCTATTAGTAATCTAAGTGATCAGCCCTAATCACATGAACAGAACATTGATATTAAATAAATTCAGTAGCTTATAGGTGTGTCTTTACAAATAAAAAATATAGTTGTTTCCAAATCAAAAAGAGGATGTTTTGATAAATAGGAAATTTGTTATTCACAAGTAACCTAAAACATAGTTCCCCCCTTCAGTACATTTCTACAATCTCACCCATTGTTATCCTATACAGTTTACAATAAACTTGGAGATTATGAAAGACCTATTATCCACTAAGAGAAAATTTAATATCTGTGCCTAAGAATTATATGTTAGTAAAAAAAGAAAAATGAAAAAATAGCATTAAAATGAGTAAACTATATATCATGTATAAAGTATTTACTTGTTAATAGTTATTTAAAAGAAATGTAAATTATTCCTTTATAATTTGGAGAGGGTAGCATATCAGACATTTTCTAGTAACACGCCTTAGATACATGTCAGTCAAAAGTAAACAGCTTCATGTTCTTTCTTTCCTTGTGTTCGATTCCACAAAGACAAGTCCTCAACAATTATCAAGATCCACTTTTCTCTGCCTCCTAAGTACTGGTATTATAAAGATATACATTTTTAAGCTCTAATTTTATGTATATGATAACCTATCCTTTATACTATATAGAGTTTTTATGAAATATGTTTGCAATAATTGGATATACAGTAATTGGGCAATGAAAACACCCACTGGTAGTAAAAGTGGTTTCAAAAATCCATATAAAAAGCAAAATGAGACAGGTGGTGGTGGCGCATGCCTTTAATCCCAGCACTCGGGAGGCAGAGGCAGGCAGATCTTGTGAGTTCGAGACCAGCCTGGTCTACAAGAGCTAGTTCCAGGACAGGCTCCAAACACCACAGAGAAACCCTGTCTCGAAAAAACCAAAAAAAAAAAAAAAAAAGCAAAATGATATGAATATCTGCCTTTAGGATTTTGTTTAAGACTTAGTGAAAAGTCAAGGCAGACTACTCAGTTGCTAGCCCAACATGCATGATTAACTGTTGGGGATTTCAACCCCCAACACAGAATCTTCACACAGGAGGCACCATACTAAAAACTAAGCTATTTTCTTGTCTTCTGTTGACTTTACTCGAGTGTGTTGATTAATTCCTTATTCTTTTAGTCTTCCTTTTCCTTGCTTTATCATTAACTGCAAGGTTGGAGTTAACACAATGAAATGAGCCTGACCCTTTTTTGTTCTCTCTAGAATCTAGAAAGCAAAGAAAGATCTGAAAGTCTGAAACGAGCAATAGTAAACGGATATATGTGATTTCTGATCATTTCTTCCACATAGTCAGTCACCCACAGAGATACAAGAGGCCAAATAGTCATCAGCTGGCTAGTCAATCACTCAACAACAACAAAGATAAACGTAATAAAAAAGTCTGGAGCACAGGTAACAATTCCTCATACTGGTCCAGCACAACTGTGCAAATATATCACAAAATTTTCCACATTTATTCCTAGATTTTGTAATAAATTCCATTTGGTTTTGAATTTCCATGGTCATTGACAATAGTGATGTCTAGTGTTTTTTTTACTTATTCATATTTACTTCAGATTTATTTTATATTTTGAATTTAGTCTATGGAAAGATCGCTATAGGTAATTCTTTTTATCAATTTGCATACATTTTCAGAAAATTTTCTTTTTATAAGCAAGCTGTATATTTTTATTTTGTAGGGGTGAAGCTTATTATTATTATATTATTCAAAGCAAAGAGTAAAATACACAGAAATTCTTGGTATTTTATGTAAGCATGACAAATTCAATGTACTTTCACTGTTCTTATACTACAGTTATAATATAGAAATAGAAAAGCAAGTGGTCCCTTACTTTCTTGCATAAAGTCAGACTGATGACCCTACCACAGAAAACAGACTAATATTGTATGTTTTAATCTTAGTTCCATTTTGTAGCTTTCCTATTGAAAAAAAATAAAATTTTGAGAACTATCAAATTTTAAGTTTAGAGACAATGAACCAGAACCTAAAAGTTCAGAAATGTAAAACCAATGAGCAGCAAATAGAAGCAGCATGAGTAGAAAATCTAGGAAGGTCTTTGTGTTTTCTTTCCTACAGAACCCTTTCTGCAAATGGGCATATGAACCTTTCCTTGAGACACCTGGAGCAATGGTCAACCTGCTCTGTAGAATAAAGAACAACACAGAACACCCAATGAAGAGCAACTGTGTAACAATTTCAAAAAAATAGGTGGTAGAACTATTCAGCTGTGTTTTGATTATTGTTTTGATGCTTGGGAGTCATATATCTTTGAAAAAATGTTTTTTTTCTCAATGCCACAGGTTTTTTGGGTGATTGGTTTGTTTTATATTTTACTTTTATAAAACAGAGCTTCAAGACACCAAAACTGGTAAGGAATAGGTTCATTAAAAATAACTCTTCTTTAATAAGAGAATTCTTTAATACACACTACTATACAATTTGCACACTTTGATTGCCCTGATGGAACACTTCTGGACACGAGAATGAGTATCGATTAGACTATCTAACAGGACTGTTCACAGTCAGTCTGGTTAGCTTTTGGCTAAGTGCAAAATTTTATGCATTTTTCTATATCTTGGAATGCACAGGATATCTTGGTCATCTGCAAAAATCATTTTAATAATTATTTACTTTCTGTTTTAAATGATTATTTACAATCTTTTGAATGAAAAGTACTATGTGTCAGTGACAATTTAGAAGCTACCATTATTCCAAAAATCCACATATCACCCTGATTTGTCTAAATGAAAAATATATATTAACTAAGATGCTTTTTAATGCGGGATTCCCCTCTGTATGCTGTGACTATTTTTTACTACCATTGGTTTATAAAAAAAGAAACTTTGGCCTATGGCAAGGCAGAATACAGCCATTCTGAAAGAAATATATAAAGAGAGTAGGTAAAGTTAGTGAAACGTCATGTAGCTGCAGAATGAGAAAGATAGCAGGAACTTGTACCAGTAGGCCACAGTCTCGTGGTGATACATAGATCAATAGAAATGGGTTAATTTAAGATGTAAGAGCTACCTAGGAATATGTCTAAGCCATTGGCCAAACAATGTTATATTTAATATAGCATTGTGTGATTATATGGGTCTGGGTGTCCAGAAAACTAAAGTGCAGTCTCGGCTTACATGTAGAGGTCAGAAAAGGGTGTCAAATTTCCTGGGACTAGTGGTACAGTCATTGTAAATTGCCTGACATTATTGTAAATTGTCTGACATTGGTGTGAAGACCTGAACTCAAGTCTTATACAAGAGCAAAATATCTTTCCATTTTTATGGTTCAGTTTTCACTCCTAAACAACAAGATGCAAAAGGCAAAAGCTTAAAATTATCAATAAAGAATGTATTTAATTTCAACATAGAAGAAATTGTGTTGTTTAAAATTGAAGTAATTTGCTTTGTTCGCCCAGTGTCTCTTATTTTTCTTTTGCTGGACAAAAGGCATGAGTTTTCTTTAAATACAAACCTCTAACTCTTTTACAATTTCTGCTCATTCTCCTTGACATTTTCATAGGGAAACAGTCGATTCCTTGCTATAGATGGATTTCATTATTCATACTCTACCAGCAGTGCAATATAGTATAAATTATGCAGAATGTGATAATTAGTAACAAGCAAGAATATAAATAAAGCTGCACAACCAATAAAAGGCTATAAAACCTGGCAAGCAAAATTAGTTTCTGCGTGTTAAAAAAGGAAATGTATGGAGGAAAAGAAATGATTTCACATGTCTTGTCTATTCTCAGGAGAAACTGTTATATTCCATAGTGCTCTGGAATTCAACACACTGCCTATAATAAATACAATAAAAGTATATGCAGTGTGATTTTTTTAGAATAACCAATGAACAAAAGAGTTGCAAACACTTGAAGGTATCTGGTTCTTTGATAAGGTAAAAATAATAACATTTTCCTCTATTCCATTAAAGTGAGTTTGTTTATCATGCACCCATTTCTAGTTATTTATTTATGTAAATTTATGGTTTAACCATATCATCAAAAATACTTGAAACTTATTTTTATTAAATGATCAAAACTATTCATATGTATGTTTCTAAATAAACACACATTTGTACACATACATATATACACATACTCAAGTGCATTCACACATTCTCTTCATATATCCATTTTTCTTTTTTCTTGAAAATCAGTAGTTGGCTATAGACAGTCTGGGCCACAGACAGGCTACACTGTTAGTTTGTCCACATGGGAGGCATGGAGTCTGTTTCCACAAAAGTGCCAATGTGGAGGGACTCTTAAAAGAAATTCCACACTAGCTCAGAATTGATAAATAAATGGTTATTTATTTAGGGGAAGACTCACAAATCAGAATCCCCTGCTTGAATGGAGATCAGAAACTGAAATCCACAACTGGAACAGAAAGCCCAGAAAACAGACCAGACACGTGATCTAAATTGACATATATAGTATAAGAAGCTACGCACCCAAGTGGGTAGGTAACCACTTGCTATAAGACTTCCTATAGCACTAAACAAAACATAACATGCAGGGTACACTATGATCCATGAAGTTCACAAAAGAAGCATTGCCTCCTGACCACCTACCTCACTCAGGAAAACCTGAAAATTATCAGGGAAATATTGAATACAAACTGTATCCTGGTATAGAAGGTCCTTCTTTCTATGTGTTGCTTGTATTGGTTAATGAATAAAGAAACTGCCGTGGCCTAATAGGGCAGAACTTAGGTAGGCAGAGAAAATAGAACTGAATTTTAGGAGGAAAAAAGCAGAGTCAGGAGAGATACCATGGATCCTCTGTCTGAGAAAAATGCTGGTTAGAACTACATCTGGTAAGCCACTGCCTTGTGCCATACACAGATTAATGGATGGATATGGGTTAAATCAAGATGTGAGAGTTAGCAAATAAGAGGCTAGAACTAATGGGCCAAGAAGTCTTTTAATTAATACAGTTTCTCTATTGTTATTTTGGGGCTAAGCTAACTGGGTAGCCAGGATGAACAAGGAGCCTCTTCCTTACAACAGTTGTTGCCAATGTGATGAACTAAATTCACTTAGAAACCTAAAAAACTTAAAAAAAAGAATTCTAGATTTTTTAAAAAAAGAGTTTAACACAGCTTTTTTGCTCTTTGCTAGCAGCATGTGAAGCTCCTTTAGGAGAGATTTTCCTGACTCAGTAATTGAAGCATTTAAAAAAGTGGTTTTAAAATGCCATTTACAGCACACCGACAGCCAACATCGAACTAAACGGAGAGAAACTCAAGGCCATCCCACTAAAATCAGGAACATGACAAGGCTGTCCACTCTCTCAATACCTCTTCAATATAGTGCTTGAAGTTTTTGCAATAGCAATAAGACAACATAAGGGAATCAAGGGGATTTGAATTGGAAAGGAAGAAGTTAAACTTTTGTTATTTGCAGATGATATGATAGTGTACATAAGTGACCCCAAAAACTCCACCAAAGAACTCCTACAGCTGATAAACAACTTTAGTAATGTGGCCGGTTACAAGATCAACTGCAAAAAATCAGTCGCCCTCTTATACACAAAAGATATAGAAGCAGAGAGGGAAATCAGAGAAGCATCACCTTTCACGATAGCCACAAACAGCATAAAATATCTTGGGGTAACTCTAACCAAGGA
>NC_022010.1:78778987-78779808 GCF_000317375.1 Microtus ochrogaster
TATTTATTTATTTATTTTAAGATTATAAACTGATTGACGCATTAGCTCAGGCTTTGTATTAGCTCTTATAACTTATATTAACCCATTATTCTTATCTGTGTTAGCCATGTGGCTCAGTACCTTTTTCAGCAGGGCAGATCACATCTTGCTTCTTTGGTGATCTGGCTGGACTGTGGAAAGAGCTTTCTATTTCCCAGAAGAGTCCTGTTCTCATAGCCCTGCCTCTACTTCCTGTCTGGTTGACCCACCTATACTTCCTGCTGGCCAATCAGCATTTATTTAAAACATTATTGATAGAATACAGAAAATTCCCCCCCACCAAGCTGCTCTCATTTTCTTGAGACAGGGTCTTACAAATCCTGCTGGACTGACTGGCTAAGTGAGGCTCAGGATCCAGTGGTTTTAAAATGCCAGTTTTCTGGGCTATGCTGCTAGCGTGACCTTTGTCTCTTGCAGGAGACAGAGCATTTGGATGAGGTTTGTGAGAAAAGTGCTACAGCTTGCTTGATGTGCCTGGGGGTGGGGCAATGCATGTGGCTCAGAGGCACAAGTGGCTCCACTATGCTGGACTGTGCAGAGCCTGGGCAGGAACTTCCATATTTATCATAATAAGAGCACAACTTAAGTCTTAGACTGGGCAGGCAAACAGGTAGTACCGTATTTGACCTTTAGTAATGTTGCAGCTTATATTCTTAAGCTCTTAGCATTTTAAAAGTGCAAAGCAAAAGTGTTCCTCGACAGTAAAGAATTACAGATTCACAATAGGACAGATTCAGACAAATGGTCCTAAGAAAAAAGCAGGTGTGGCCATATTAATTTCT
>NC_022010.1:78780601-78782805 GCF_000317375.1 Microtus ochrogaster
TGTTCACCTTCCTAGACCAGGATGGAGGGGGGAGGACTTTGGACTTTCCACAGGGCAGGGAACCCTGACTGCTCTTTAGACTGGAGAGGGAGGGGTAGAGGAGTGAGGGGAGGGAAATGGGAGGCTAGGAGGAGGCGGAAGTATTTTTTTCTTAAATAAATAAAATAAATAAAATGCCAGTTTTCTGGGCTATGCTGCTAGCGTGACCTCTGTCTCTTGCAGGAGACAGAGCATTTGAATGGGGTTTGTGAGAAAAGTGCTACAGCTTGCTTCATGGAAATGTGGACTTGCTGTATGCCTGGGAGTGGGGCAATGCATGTGGCTCAGAGGCACAAGTGGCTCCACTATGCTGGCCTGTGCAGAGCCTGGGCAGGAACTTCCATACTTATCATAATAAGAGCACAATTTAAGTTTTAGACTGGGCAGGCAAACAGGTAGTACCGTATTTGACCTTTAGTAATGTTGCAGCTTATATTCTTAAGCTCTTAGCATTTTAAAAATGCAAAGCAAAAGTGTTCCTCTACAGTAAAGAATTACAGATTCACAATAGGACAGATTCAGACATAAAAGACCTCTAAATGGGTAACAGTGTTGGATAAATGTACATAGACTTGAGAGAGAGAAGAAAAAGAGAATAGTCATAGAATAAAGTTAGTGCTTTAAATTAAAAAAAATGTGAAGTCTTTAAGGAGACAGAGTACATATAGTCATAGATTAAAATGAGTAAAGAAAAATAAGTCATGTGAAAATGGAAAATTCACAAAGAGTCTAGATTATGTATATTGTTGAATTTTCTTTGAATTTTTTGACTTTGAAGGAGCTAAGTACAGAGAGACATTTCATTGTATAGGCTGCTAAGCTAAACCAACATGTATATTATAAAAGTATCTTGACTTTTGAATTTGGGTCTATAGATATGATACTTTGGAAAATAGGTTCTTTTGTTTTCACAGAAGATGAAAACCTGTGGATTGCCTCCAGGCAAATATGGTTTCATGGACCAAGACCTCCTGAAAGATTGCCATAAACATCCTCAAAAAATTACTTTACCCAAATGCTGACTGAGATGAACCCATCCCATAGGATACACCATGAGAAACCTGATTAACAGCACCCCCAAAGAGCAGGAAGTAGTATGGACAGAACTGTACCCATATTCCCACATATTGTCTATAAATGTTTATTTACATTTAAAGGGGATTTGATATAGATATGAATAATTTACATTAGTATGAATCTTGGTTTATTGATACAACTTTAAAGTCAATCTTATTATATGTATATTTCTGCTCTTGATTGAAGTGTTGTGATTATGTAGTTCATTTAAATTATGTAATGTATAATTAAGAAATATAGGTTAATGGATACTCATCTATAATAGTGAAGCTTGTTATTTTAGTTAGATTTTTTTAGATGTATAAAGATATATTTCAGTTAGATAGGTATTCTAATTTTTTAATTCTTCTAATTTGAGATCTTCAGAATATGGTATTACTGGACTGAGCTCCCAAGTCCCAGGTGAAGAGCAGAAGGAGGGAGAAGATGAGCAAGGAAGTCAGGACTGCGAGGGTGGTGTCCACCCTCTGAGATGGTGTGACTGATCTAATGGGAGCTCACCAAGGCTAGCTGGACTGGGATTAAAAGAGCACTTGATCAAACTGGACTCTCTGAATGTGGCTGACAATGGGGGTGACTGAGAAGCCAATGATAATGGCACCGGGATTTGATTCTACTGCATGTACTGGCTTTTTGGAAGCCTCATCTGTTTGGATGCACACCTTCTTAGACCCTGATAGAGGGGGGAGGACCTTGGACTTCCCACAAGGCAGGGTACCCTGACTGCTCTTAGGACTGGAGAGGGAGGGGGAAAGGGGAGTGGGAAGAGTGGGAGGGAAATGGGAGGAGGTGGAAATTTTTAATAAAAAAAATAAAATGTTTAAGAATTTAGGACTTTTCATGACAGTGAGACACATCTACTCCTGGTAGCACCAACTACTTCAAGTAGATGATGGGTTTGAAAACTCTTCTTATGGAGTTGGTTAGCTATTTGGGCAATAAACTGCTCTTGCCTGGACTGCTTCATGGTATGCTATAAAAACTGGACATGAGAAACCGAAACACTGCTTTCCAAAGTGGTTGCACAAGTTTGCATTCCCACCAGCAATGGATGAGGGAACCCCTTCCTCCACAACCTCTCCAGCAGA
>NC_022010.1:78782905-78809231 GCF_000317375.1 Microtus ochrogaster
ATGGAGAAAGCATACATCGGAGACTTAACAGCACACCTGAAAGCTTTAGAAAAAAAAGAAGCAGACGCTCCCAGGAGGAGTAGAAGACTGGAAATAATCAAACTGAGGGTGGAAATCAACAAAATAGAAATACAAAAAACAGTCCAAAGAATCAATGAAACAAAAAGTTGGTTCTTGGAGAAAAAACCTCTAAATGGGTAACAGTGTTGGATAAATGTACATAGGCTTGAGAGAGAGAAGAAAAAAAGAATAGATAGTCATAGAATAAAGTTAGTGCTTTAAATTAAAAAAAAAGGATGAAGTCTTTAAAGAGACAGAGCACATATAGTTATAGATTAAAATGACTAAAGAAAAATAAGCCATGTGAAAATGGAAAATTCACAAAGAGTCTGGATTATGTATATTATTGAGTTTTCTTTGAATTTTTTGACTGTGAAGGAGCTAAGTACAGAGAGACATTTCATTGTATAGGCTGCTAAGCTAAACTAACGTGTATATTATAAAGGTATCTTGACTTTTGAATTTGGGTCTATAGATATGATGCCTTGGAAAATAGGTTCTTCTTTTGTTTTCACAGAAGATGAAAACCTGTGGATTGCCTCCAGGCAAATATGGTTTCATGGCCCAAGGCCTCCTGAAAGGTTGCCATAAACACCCTCAAAAAATTACCTTACCCAAATGCTGACTGAGATGAACCTATCCCATAGGATACACTATGAGAAACCTGATTAACAGCACCCCCAAAGAGCAGGAAGCAGTATGGACGGAACTGTACCCATATTCCCACATATTTTCTATAAATGTTTATTTATATTTAAAGGGGATTTGATATAGATACGAATAATTTACATTAGTATGAATCTTGGTTTATTGATACAATTTTAAAGTCAATCTTATTATATGTATATTTCTGCTCTTGATTGAAGTGTTGTGATTATGTAGCTCATTTAAATTATGAAATGTATAATTAAGAAATATAGGTTAATGGATACACATCTATAATAGTGAAGCTAGTTATTTTAGTTAGATTTTTTAGATGTATAAAGATATATTTCGGTTAGATAGGTATTCTTCTAATTTTTCAGAGATCTTCAGAATATGGCATTACTGGACTGAGCTCCCAAGTTCCAGGTGAAGAACAGAAGGAGGGAGAAGATGAGCAAGGAAGTCAGGACTGCGAGGGGGGTGTCCACCCACTGCGATGGTGTGACTGATCTAATGGGAGCTCACCAAAGCCAGCTGGACTGGGATTGAAAGAGCATTTGATCAAACTGGACTCTCTGAAGTGGCTGACAATGGGGGCTGACTAAGAAGCCAATGATAATGGCACCGGGATTTGATTCTACTGCATGTACTGGCTTTTTGGGAGCCTCATCTGTTTAGATGCACACCTTCCTAGACCCGGATATAGGGTGGAGGGCCTTGGACTTCCCACAGGGCAGGGTACCCTGACTTCTCTTAGGACTGGAGAGGGAGGGGGAAAGGGGAGTGGGAAAAGTGGGAGGGAAATGGGAGGAGGTGGAAATTTTTAATAAAAAAAAAATAAAATGTTTAGTGAGACACATCTGCTCCTGGCAGCACCAGCTACTTCAAGTGGATTATGGGCTTTGAAGACTATTCTTATGGAGTTGATTCGCTATTTGGGCAATAAACTGCTCTTGCCTGGACTGCTTCATGGTATGCTATAAAAACTGGACATGCAGAACCCACAGAGATATGACTGTTAAACTTGTCTAAAGGTGAGATGATCCTTTTGGGTTCTTGCTTCATGAAAGAGTCTGTGAGACAGACAAAAAAGACTGAACTGTCTTTAAAATTTTCTGCTTCATGGAAAAGTCTACCAGATACTATGATCTTGAAGGCTGAAGATGGATGCCCCTATGGTAAAGAAGAACTGGGTTTCTTTCCAGGCAGCGAGATGTCTCTGTCATTTTTAAAGTTTTGGAAGTTGCTTACAATGTACTTCCTGTTTACTTAAGTAACATTATATCCTTCTATAGTCTTTGATGGAGTTGAAGAACTTATATTTATAGTTTTCGTTAGTTATGATAAATGACAAAGTAGATATAAATATTGTAACTGTAATTCTTGCTAGAATTTTACTATGTCAAAGCCTTCCTTTTTGTTTAAACAGAAAGGGGAAATGGTGTAGGATGTCATTTCTGTGTTGCTTGTATTGGTTAATGAATAGAGACTGTCTTAGCCTAATAGGGCAGAACTTAGGTAGGTGAAGACAATTGAATTCTGGGAGGAAGAAAGCAGAGTCAGAAGAAACACCATGGATTCCCTGCCTGAGATAGACGCTGGTTAGATCCTTACCTGTTAAACCACTGCCATGTGGTGATACATAGATTAATAGATATGGGTTAAACTAAGATGTGAGAGTTATCCACTAAGAGGCTAGAACTAATGGGCCAAGCAGTGATTTAATTAGCACAGTTCCTGTGTGGCTATTTTGGGGCTAAGCTAGCTGGGTGGCTGGGATGAACAAGGACCCCCTCTCCTTGCAACAGTATCCAGGAACAGAAGCAGACTTTAGCTTCATATTGATTTCAGTGAAACCTCTGTAGATTCACTTGAGAATTTGTAATGGAAAAGTTAAATCAAGGCCTGGAATTCATTTGAGTAATAAATTCTAACATTATTTAATACCTAGTGTGATGCATTAAAAAAGCAAAATATGGGTCAACTGTAGAAAAGTTCTAAATTTTATGCGAAAGGAAACCTGTCTCTGAGTAACTGATTATTGTTTCTGTTATTGTTAAAGGGTATTTGGCACCCTAGCAAGAAACTTCTTTTATAAATGTTAAAACTTTGCAGGTAAAGCTAGATTGTACTGATAATGAAAAGCAGTGTGAATTAATGCAAATAGCCTTCTGAGTATCTACTTTTGTGTATGTTTTTATATTCATTAGAGTTTCCTTACATTTCAATGTCAAAGAATACAAAATGTCTAATATAAATGCAAATTTTCCATTCAACTTATAATAGGAAAACTTGGAACTTCAGCCTTTAGGGTAACTGAATCAGCAACAACATATTAAACTAAATATAGCATAATGCACTGTGGAGAAATTGATCAGCACTTAAGAGCACTTGCATAGCACTTAATGCAATGGATATAGGTTCCAGCATTCACTTAGCAGCTCACAATATTCTGTTGCTCCATTTCCAAGGGACTTATACCCTGATGTACATACAGATAAGCACACACACAAACATACAACAGATTCATATATATGAGTGTGTGTATATATACACACATATATCTACATACATACATATATATTATTTTTAAATAAAGTTAAGATAGCATAATAACATGATATTCTTAATCCATGCTGTATGTCTAAAGTTACCACAAAAGTTTTTATATATTGTAAATAAAAATTTATACACTATATTCTGATTACACTTTCCCAATCTCAATTTCTCCCAGATCCAACTACCTATACACCTAAATTCTATATTCTATTCTCTCTGTCTCTCTGTCTCTCTCTCTCCACAAAATAAGTAAGCAGAACTGATTGCCACCACAATAATCTTTATGAAAGATCACCTTCAAAAGGACCAGAAAGTCAATGGACACCATAATATAACTAATTGTTAAAGAAAATATTTTCTTAACTAAATTAACAGAATTTAAACGGAGAGTTATTTGAAATTCTAGTAAAAATGAGTGTGAAGTTCCTACTGCAGTTTCCCTATATCATGTTTCTACTGAAGAACTGTCCTACCACTGATCCATATTTAAATTCTACACCTGGGGCATTCAACCATTTAGTCAAGTCCTCTTTGCTCTTTTTCCACTTTTAATTGAATATCATTTTGTGTGTAATTTACCGATTTACTTTCCATAATTTTTTGTTTATACAATTGTTGCTACATTCCATTTACAAGATAGGGTAGAGGAGAGTCAGACTGCTAACTATAATAAATCAGTACAAAGCCTATTGAATCACCTACAGGCTTAGCATCTTTCTATTCTGTAGAATGTCTTGTTATTTATCCATTTTAACTCTTCCTAGAGTTGAAGTTCTTTGAAACTAGAAGCCTACCCTAGGTGATATGTCTTCATTGTAAAACTCATCATGTGTACATCAAAGGGAATGTGTATTAGATTAACAAGTGAAGTTTCTTAGGAGGACAAAAGAGGAGGACACCTACTGTACTCACAAGAGGATTTATGAAAGGTAATTCATAAGTACAATAACACCTCAAATGGTTTTGAAGGAATAGCAGTGAAAGAGTAGTAGAATAATAAATTACATAACAGAAGTACATCTAAGGAATATTTCTTCTGTTCAAGAATCAGGCTTTAATCATAAGCAGGTTGTTTAAAGAATGAGCATATACATATGCATGTGCCATTATCAAATTCTAAGTGTTTTAAGTACCTGGCTTACATTTGGTTTAATTTATTTGTGTGTGTGTGTGTGTGTGTGTCTGTGTGAGTGCGTGTGCATTCATACTCACACATATGTGTTTGTGTATATGAGTATATTTCCTCACGTGATGATATATGCACGTGTATGGCTATAGGTACTTATTCCCAACACCAGAGAGAGTAGGTGGCATCAAAGAGATGCCATGTAGCTGCCAAAGGAAAAAGATGCTGGAACCTTACTGGTAGGCCACAGCCTTATGGTGATATATAGATTAATAAAAATGGATTAATTTAAGATGTAAGAGTTAATTAATCAGAAGCCTGAACTAAGAGGCCAAAGAGTATTGTAAGTAATATGATTTCTGTGTGATTATTCAGGTCTGGGCAGCTGGGAAACTAAAGCACAGTCTCTGTCTACAAAATGAAGCCCAGCATCTGGGGCATGGATTAAAAAAAGCTTAAGAAAAAAAAGACTTCTATATTCATAAAAACTGGAGTCAATATGAGTTTTTTTTTTTTTTTTAATTCTAGGTACCTGGAGGGACAGCCATGGGTGCAATATGAGCTTTTTGGTAGCCACATATTTTCAGATAGACTTGTTTGCTGGTGGCAAACAGAGGTGTGGCGCCTTAAGAGAAGCCACAGCATTAGCTGACTCAGCATTAGCCGCAAAAACTTCATGGCTCCTCTAAGAGACAAATTCCTGGTTCAAGCTTGTAGCATGAATTGTTATGGCTCTTTCAAAGTATACTACAAGTTACTTGGTGAAAATATGGGCCAACTTCTTCCCAGAGTTGAAGTGGTGATCATGGCTCCCACCCAGCAGTCCCTGAACTGGGGATGAGACACTTCTACCATGTTAAAAGGCTGATAGAAGTGGATCCACATCCAGAGCCACACATCCTACCATTTTAAATGTGCTCCTTGGTCAGAAAAGTACTTTAGATACACAATAGGACAGATTCAGATATAAAATAATTCTAAATGAGACATAGTGTATCTAAAAAAAAAGTACATAGGCTTGAGAGAGAGAGGAAAAAGAATATATAGATTAAAGGAGTAAAGATAATAAATATTAAAAAGTAATAGAAAAAAGACATGTGAAGATGGAAAATACACAGAGTGTCTTGATTATGTATATCATAATGGTTCCTTTGTATATTTGAACTGTTAATGAGTTAACTGCTGAAAAACAATTAATTCTGGGTGCTGTTAAACTAAACCAACATATATGTTTTAAAGGTATCTTGACTTAAAAATTTGAGTCTAAGGATAAATTGCTTTAGAAAAGAGGTTCTGCTTTTGTTTCCACAGAAGATGAGAACCTGTGAATTCCTTCCAGGCTAATGAGGTTTGATGGAAAAAGACTCCCCCAAAGGTCTCCGTGAACCCTAAAAATGCTTTGCCCAAACAGTAGGAAGCAGTTTGGGGAAAACTATGCCCAAATTTTCAAAGTGATTGCTTATAAATATTTGTTTTTATTTAAATCAGGATATGATATAGAGATGAGTACTATACATTGGTATGGACTTTGGTTTATTGGTAGAAATTTAAAGTCAATTTTGTTATATGTATATTTCTATTCATGTTTAAAGTATTATTCTTATACAGCTCATTTAAAAATGTAATATATAATTAAAAACTACAGATTAATACATAGTCATCTATAATATTCAAACTTGTAGTCATGATTGTTAGGTTTTCTAGATGTACAGAGTATATTTCAGATGGATAAGTATTCTTCAAGCCTTTCAAAGACATACAGAATATGGCATTTAAAATATTTTAAGAACTTAGACTTTTTTCAACAGTGAGATATGTCTGCTTCTGGCAGCACCAATTACTTCATAGAAGTTGATGGGCACTGAAGAAACTCATTATAAAATTTGCCTTTAATGTGAGAAGGCCAATAATTTGGGCAAGAAACTTTTCTTGCCTGGACCACTTGAAAATATGCTGTATGAACTGGATATTCAGAGCCCACAGAAAAATGACTGCTGAACTTGTCTAAAGAAGGTGAAACAGTCCTTCAGGGTACCTGCTTCTTGAGAGAGTCTGCTAGTCACACTGCAGTACATAAAAGAAACTGGCTGACGAATTGTCAGTACATGCAAAGTAGTCTTTCAAATTTCTCCTTACATGGAAAAGTCTGCCAGATACTATGTGCCTGGAGGCTGCAAATGGATGCCCCAACATTACAGACGAACTCTGGATGACTTCCCAGGCAGTGAGAAGTCCCTGTCAATTCTAGAGTTTTGGAAGTTGCTTACAATGTACTTCCTGTTTACTTAGTAATATTAAATCCTTCTGGGGTCTTTGATGGAGTTGAAGACAGTTGTAGTTATAATTTTCCTTAGTTATGATAAAAGGTAAATTAGATGTAAAAATTTAGACATAAAATATAGCTGTAATTTTTCCTTGATACCTGTTTTGTTATATGTAATTTTACTATGCTAAAATTAACCTTTCTTTCTTGACAGCAAAGTGTAAATGATGTGGGTTCCCCTTTGTATGTTATGAATATGATTTATTAGTATTAGTTAATAAAGAAGATGCTTTGGCCTATGGCAGAATAAAGTCAGGCAAGAAATCCAAACAGAGATATATAAAGTAGGCCAAGTCAAAGAGACTCCATGTAGCTGACAAAGGAGAAAGACACATGAACCTACTGGTAGGCCACAGCCTTGTGTTGACACACAGATTAATAGAAATGGACTAATTTAAGATATAAGAATTAGTTAATAATAAGTTTGAGCTAATAGGGCAAACAGTGCTGTAATTAATATGGTTTCTGAGTGATCAATTGTGTCTTGACAGCAGGAAAACTAAAAATCAGTCTGCATTTCAGCCTTTCCTCCTCATCTACCAGGAAACATAAAAGATGATAAAGAAAGATAAATTTAGATAGGCTTTTATTCAGAGCACAAAAGGAAAATACTGAATGGAATTTGCTGAATAGAATTTATCTACCGTTTTTTCCTATTTATTTGTCTTCTCATAATTTGCTGTGACAAAAGACTCAAGTCTTTCCCTTTTGTCTTCTTAAAGAAGCTAGCCCCTCTAATATCATCAGTGCTTTAACACTGACTTAGAAACTACAATCCCAGAGAACTTAGACAACAATGAGGACACTAAGAGAGACTTACATAGATCTAATCTACATGAGAAGCAGAAAAAGACAATAACTCCTGAGTAAATTGGGAGCATGGGGACCTTGGGGGAGGGTTGAAGGGAGAAGGGGAGAGGCAGGGAGGGGAACAGAGAAAAATGTAGAGCTCAATAAAAATCAATAAAAAACACTGACTTACAGGTAATAATTTTTAATTAAGTAACCATATTGTTTTTCTCTTCTTAATCTGTGTTTGTTATAACGACATTCAACTAAAAATGCAAATGTATAGGACCTTCTCTTCCTCCTATAACACTGCATTTATACATACTAAATACTTAACATATGTATTGATATTCACACACTCACTTTTGGAGTTGTTTTTGGGTGGAGATGATAACCAACATAGTGTGGTCTTTAGATAAGTGACAATTTGCATCAGCATGAGCAATATGTGGCAGTGGCTCATCTTTTCTTTTCTTATGAGCTGCATTATTCCATTCACGCTTAAACGGGAAGACTAGAAATCAATAGATCTGCTCAAATTGGACCTGATTAGTCAGTTTTCATTATTTACTACTATGTTTATTATATTCTGTTTAAATGAACCTTAATATCATTTTAAAATGATAAAATGCCTATAATTTGTATAACATGATGCTTACATTTTAAGATTACATTAAGTTTTTTAAAAATTAAATAAAAATGCTTACATTTAAAAATTACATTAAAAAACACAAAAATCAAAAATAACTTTAGGTTGATCTAAATTGTATCAGATTAATATCCTTAAATTTTTTCTTATAGATGACTAAAGTAAATACAAGAATAAAATCTAATAGGCACCTAATGAGAATTCAAAAATTATAAATCCATAAATAAAGTTATATAGGTTTTAGACATAGCATTATTTCTTAGCCTAGAACAAGATCTTCGCATGGATGCAAACTGACAAGGACATCTGCTTGATTGGTTATCAGCCAACTTCTGTCCTTGGATGTTTTTTGCATAACTTTTGCTGACATTGATTTAGCCAACTCTCCAAGGTCAGAATTGGAATTATCTCCCTCCCTTAACCCCTAAACAATGATGAGGAATGAATCATGGTAGCTGAAAATTTTTTGCTTGATTTTTATTTCAGACCGATTTTCTTAAATGATTTTACATATGTTATTAGTGACTAAAAGCATGCAAGGACTAATGTGTATTTTTATAGACAGTAGCAGTAAATATATTCAGTGTTAGAGTGACAATAGGTAATTATAATTATGGAATTAAAATATGTGTAGCTATATTTTTACATAAGTTTGGATTAGTAGTTCCTAATTTTAGGAAATAAATACTACTTCTGATTATCAAAAATAATATTCTACTCTACAAGTTTCTAAATGGAGATATTAGTATTAGATATACATGGCAGGAATCTTGTTTTATTCAGATCATGTGTAAGCTGTCTTGCCCTCATGTTTTTCTATCTACTATTTTTCTAAGTCTTCATTCTTGCTGATTAAGGTGACAACACAGTATTCATACTTTTTTCTACACATGAAGAAGTTATATAAGACCAAAGGAAAAATTTTAACAGTAAAAATAATCCTTAGAAACTCTTAATGACATATTAACTGATTATTATTAAAATATTCTCCCCTAGAAATGAAGTGTTCTAAATATGAAGATTTCTGTTATGATGTCATAAAAATTTGAATATTCCTTAAAATTAAGTGTCTTGGTACGTGTTATTTAATTAAAAGTTCTTTCATAAGACATGAATTGGAAATTTTTTTGAAATTTTTGTTATATCATTCACAAAATTTTAGCAACATATATTAATCGTCTATACTTATGTTTCATATGAACATTACCATAACTGTATATAATTAATGAACTTTGATTATATTTGCACCCTTCCACTCTTTCATGTTTTCCTCACACTAAAATTGACTTAATCTCCAATTCACTTCCATTTTTAAAAGATTCACTTATTTTTATATGAATACAAATTTTACCTTCATGTTGTCATGTACAATGCCATGTGTGCATGGTGCACATAGGTTAGAAGAAGTTGTCAGACCCCAGAAACTCTGTTTACAGATAATCGTGACAACCATTTGAGTTCTGGGAACTGAAGCTCCCATAACATCCACATTCAATACATACAATAAAAACAAAACACAATCTAAACAAAGCTAACCACTCTCAACGTTTTTTTTTTTTTTTCTTTTTTTCTTTTGACCAGAGTTTACTTATTCTTTGCTTTAGAGACTTCAGCCTGGTCTCTTCTAGACAGATTTTTGTCTCCTTTATATCTTTAGTGACTGCTGAATTTAATTCCTTATCATTGCTACTGTTGTCACAACCGATGTATGTACTTTTCATGAATTCTCCTTTCATTTTCTAACGTCCAAAAAAGGAGAGTTCCTGCAGGTTTCATAATAAATGTTGCCTTTTTTTCACTTCTCTGACCTGAAATAATCTTCTTTGAACTTTATATTTGACCAATCTTTAGCCCATAGCACACGTATGAACCAAAACCAGAAAAAAATAATTACTAATTAAAAAAAATAAAAGTTGCTAGAAGACTGGGAAAATGAAGATATCATAGTGAAAACCTGTATGGGGTTTTCTCTGCAAGACTGACTAAAGACAATTAGATCCCTGGGCGGGATTCCCAAAGCAAGGAGCTTGGAATTGGTGCAGTCAGTGCATTATGGCTTCTGAGAGGGGTTCTTCTGAGAGAAGGCTTAGCTCCCCTGGCCAGTGTTTATATATGTTTATATACATTAGCATTCCTAGCCAGCGAGATATCTTTCAGAGAGTACTTTATCTATGATCCTTAGAGGCAGAAATAGGGAGGAAAGCCTTGAAAACATACTCTTCACTCTGACTCATCAATGTGTAACCTTTAACTCTGTATCTTCCTACCTTTTACTTCTTTCTTCATGATTCCCCGAGAAACATTTGTTTGGGTGCTACATTAGGGAGATGACCTAAGGGCTTTGTCAGTCCATCAAGTCTACAACTGGCGCCTATCCGGGAGAACGTAGAAGTGGGGGAGAAAAGGAGAGGCATACGCTTCAGATTTTAACTTCTTATTTACATCACACCAGTCAGGAACTGGAAACTTTAATGTGAACTTTTACTTCGGATGTTCATTTAATTTGCTTTCTAACCAGTTGCCCTCTGAACTTCCCAGGAATCAGATGCACTCCCTTTGATTGGCAGGTAAGTTAGTAGAGTAAGGGAGTTTCTGAATGTTTGTAGAGACATGCAAAGGGGAGAGTAAAAGAGAAATCAAAGATCTACGTCACATCCTTAGAGGAAATTGATTGCAAAAGAGACATTAACATTGAATGAATTAAACCAATATTAAACACTGTATGGTACTATGGTAATAAATCCGCAAATTTAGATATGCTACAAAAAGTAGTAGGAAAAAAGCATAAGAGTAGAGATGTTTGAAAACTGACAGGAAACATTATTTTATGTTAAGTTGCGTATATAAATTAAATGGAGCTGTTCTACATGGGGTGATAATGCTCCCATAACATCCACAGACAATAAAAACAAATCAAAATCAATCAAACAAACAAAATCTCCAGTGCCAGACATGGAAAAATTCCCTTAGAGCTGTTTGGTCAAGGGAATGCAAGAGACTCCTCAAACATTATAGACTACCGATATTGCCCTTGTTTGCTTTCGAGAATTTGATAAGTAAGACACTATCCATACTGGACACAAGAATTCAAAGAGTTGAGCTGGAACTTTTCTGAGAGCCTCTTCCTTTCCGAGGACTAGCTCTCATGTTACACGAAGGTGTAATAAAACTGCCAATAAAGAATATCAACCAGTATTATATACTCAGCTATAAAACCTATGAGCCACAACAATGACCACTCTGGCAAGATATACCGAATGTTGCAATAGTGACACTTTTATAGTAGGGGTTACCCACAGCTATATAGTTTAACTTAAGACTTTCTCAATAGGAGGGAAATGATGCCCAGGTGCTATAAACCTAGCTGGAAAGTTCATGACTCTATAAGTTAACTAACTATTGCCACTTCCTGAACCAGCATAATTTTTCATTTCATTACAAATTCTTCTCCTTATAACTATAGATAAATATAGCTTTCATCTATTATCTAAGAAACTTGTTTTTGAGACATTGGAGAACATCAAGGAAATTCAAACTTGTCTAAAATACAGAGAACCACTGATTTCTGGGTTCACAACCTAAACGGGTATTTCTGAATGAAATTCATATTCTTAAAGATCAGGGAATATCAAGGAATAGGTGGCATAAAGTCTTTAGGACCCCAAGGATTGTGACATCTCTTGGGATACTGAGATATGGTATATTCTGTACATGCTAGAAAGCTATGTTTATGAAATTGATCACTTGATAAACAAGACCTAAGTAATAATAACAATGATTGTCTCCAATGGTCTCACCTCTCGGTGAACCACAGGCAATCAAATGACTGCACAAAGAAGAATCAGAATTCTCTAGGGACAAATTTGATGGTAGGTTATCTAAAACCAACTGGTCAGCTATAAACATATGCACATATGAATAAAAACAATAGGACTTAGGCATATATACATATATTCAGTGTGTATGAATGTATATATGATCATATATGATCAGTCATGTTTATGCACAGATTACATACACATGTGTGTATAAATAATAACTGAAGAAGACATGAATTTGAGAGTGAGTGTGGATAACAGGAGGAATATGAAGGAAAGAAGATTGGTTAGAAATGATTTAAATAGACTATTAATGAATCAACTAATAAACATAAAAAATAGAAGTTTGTACACTCTATTACAAAAAACTGTTTCAGACACAGAATATGTATTAAATGACATATCTGACATAACATATTGCTTGTTTCAATTAGCTTGAAATCTTTAATCTCTAAACTCTTTAAATTCAATACAATAAACATTTATACTTAAAAATTGATATATATTCAAAGGAACTTTATTTTAAAAATCTCCTAAATTATCAAAATTTAAGACAATTACTTAAATTGTCATATTTCCTCTATAACATTAGGCACCTTATACCAAATATTTAGAGCAGATCAATTCCACTTTTATTAGTTGAATGAAATGTAATTTTTATAGTAATAAATCAGAAAGAGAAGTTAAAGAACAAATACTCTATAATAATCAATCATAAAGATTTTTGAATATGGAAAAGTAAGACTTTTAAAATTCTTTTACCAATAATGAAAGAATAAATGTTTAAAATAAAATAGATATTGTGCAACATAGCAAATGCAAAGTTTTATCATAAATTTAAATACATAGTTTTCTTGCTTTAATATCTGTTCATGTTTCTTATTATTGGTGAGATTTAAGAACATTTTTTCCAAATTATCAAAATAGTATTTATTTGAAACTCTGTAGGTAAAAACATTAATTACCTATATATTTTAGTATTTATATTTGATAGTGCCAGTCTATATCTATCTATCTATCTATCTATCTATCTATCTATCTATCTATCTATCTATCATCTATGTTATAATTTTTCATATGGCTATCATTAATATTTCATATTAGTTATCTTTAAAAAAATTCAATAATAGTTTATGTTGTAGGATTGAAAATTGTACATGGAAAAATTTGACATCCTATTGAGACATTTTCTGTCTATGTATATAAAAAACAGATATCTTAATTTGGATGGTAATTTTTGATGGTCAAAAACAATTTTTTATTGTCTGATATTTGTTTGTATTGGCACTACTAATTATGTATATATATACATTTTAGATATAGCGTCATTATATACATAAAACTAAGGATAATATATTTATTCTATTGAAATAAGTGATGTGGGATTTCCATCTGTATGCTATTATTATTACGATTAATGAATAAAAAAAACTGCTTTGGACCTATAGCAGGGCAGAATTTAGGTAGGCAGGGAAAACTAAACTAAATGCTGGAAAAGAAAGGAGGAGTCAGAGAGAAGCCATGTAGCCCCACCTGAGACAGATGCCAGAACTTTGCCTTTGCCTGTAAGCCATTGCCACATGGCTATACACAGATTAATAGAAATGGGTTAAATTAATATGTAAGAGTTAGTAATAAGAAGCTAGAGCTAATGGGCCAACGAGTGTTTTAAATAATATAGTTTTGTGTGGTTATTTTGGTTCTGGGCTGCTGGGATGGCTAAGCAGCCTCCTCCAACAAGTAAGTACAATAATTTTCATTGCTGAATAATATAAATATAAAACAATAGAAAGTGAATTCACTATTGTGTATCTATTATTTCACACTTTTATTGTAAAATGATTCTGCAGAAACTTACTCAATCATTTTTCCAAAATGATTGTTAATTCTTCCTAAAACTTTTGTTCTCAGAAAAATTAACTTTTAAAAAGAAAGACAAAAAAGCATTGTGCTTTTTTTGATGACAGCTTCTTGGTGACGTCTTATATTTGGAAGCATTTTCTTTAGTCTGACATAGTTTGTAGATGGAAATACTGGAGAAGGGAGCACAGGCAACAGACAATGATGCTTGGGAAGACTTAGCACAGGGATGCGGGAAATTTCAGCACATTCCCTTTTCAGTGAGGTCCAGTAAATATTAATCAGATTCATGACATTCAATCAGCCCTCCAATTCATCTTAAAGATTGTGCTTGAGAATTCAAAATTAGCAAAGCAGTCTATCTCACCAAATACGATATTTATATTTAAACCAACATAAATAAATAAATAAAGCTATTTATTGTTTTTGACCTAAAACTGTGTGGATATATTTATAATTCAAAACACAACATGTTATTAACAACTTTCCAATGAATTCACTGCATATAAAATGATGGCTTTTTAAAAATTTGGTACAATTTTGGCTTCTAGTAATTATGGCAATGGAACAACTGGGGTTGCCTAATAGAAATCAGATGGACTAAAGCCACCATGCAATCTTTTATGTGCTAAATGGTGTTCAGTGAGAGACATGTGCATCATTGAGATAACAATGTGGAGAGATGGTCAATATTAAATCAATGACATTTATTCATGGAAATAGACACAGTTGCAACCCTGAAACTGAATAAAAACAAATTTTTGGTCCATGGTGCCCTCTAGTGGGAATCTGACAGAGGACATTGAATAAGATGGTGTTGGTACCTTTAAAACATCTGCAGTACAAAGTGACAAATGTTCTGAAAATGCATTAACCTGTGTTCTTCAAAAATGGCAAGGTGGAAAATAATGTCTGTTGATAGATGTTTTGTCTATCAATGTGGGGTATTTTTTTAAAAGCAAGAATTGAACAAAGAAAACAAAGTCTGTGACTCCTATTTAAAAAAGTATGATATATAAATCAGAAGGTAGAAATAAAGAATTCAGGCAATAATTTTATTATCTTTGATTTTTTGCCAAAATTTTTGTCAAATTCATGCAATAAAACTATCACTAAAACCACATCTTTCTACAGCTCCACTGACTGGAATAATATTTAGCTGTATGGTGAAAGTAACAATTTAAAGAGTGTAAATTAACTATGACTCATGAAGTCAAAAACACATTTTTCAGAATCATATTCTTATTTTTTTTTGGTAGTCAGGGAATACATTCTGGTATTCTTTATTTCTATCTTATTATATTTTACTTCAAGGTGTTCACATATGACAATATAAATTATTTTTCCTAATTTGTGTACTAGTATAGAAAAATTGAGTGGATGATATTACAGAAATTATATTCTATTTAATAATGGACCTTCAAAATTCCTATCACCTTTAGAACAACTTCTTGGTTCCTACATTAACACTTTCTATCTTTATAATACCTAATTCAAGTCTGCATACCTCTAGGTAAGATTCATACTTTTGTAGCTATGTAGATTCTTTTATCTAAAACCTTACTTTAAAATATGCTGTGTTAGATAACTAACCATGGGTTTTGAATTGGTTGGCTCTTTGATCTACCAAGAGACATTATTCTGGACAATTCTTTAAATATGTCTCATGGAGGATCTGAAAAAAAAAGTCTTTTGCTAGAATGGGTAGCACTATTTCTGTAGCCCAAATATGAGGAAGTTTAAGAGATAAAAAAAGTAAGGATTTTTCTACCCACTGTTCTTCTTTGTTGGTGAGTGCTTCAACATTGCTGCTACTGCAGCAGCTCTTGTCCTCTTCACAGTGGAACCATGAATGATGCAACACCTCAACTAATTGTGGAGAAAATAGAATTTGCAGCTATGCTTACACGATGAAAAAAATTAAATACTAATTTACCATCAGTTTCCTTTTTGCAAATGCTCTCATTCCAAAATGAACTTCTAGAAGCAGCACAGCAAGCTAAAAAGATAATTTTTGGAACATTAGAAAGGAAGTCAGGACCACGAGGGGTGCACCCACCCACTGTGACAGTAGAACTGATCTATTGGGAGTTCACCAAGGCCAGCGGGACTGGGACTGAATAAGCATGGGATGAAACCCGACTTTCTGAACGTGGTGGACAATGAAGGCTGATGAGAAGCCAAGGACAATGGCACTAGGTTTCGATCCTAATACTTGAACTGGCTTTGTGAGAGCCTAGCCTGTTTGGACGCTCACCTTCCTGGTCCTGGATAGAAGTGGGAGGACCTTTGACTTCCCACAGTGCAGGGAATCTGAACTGCTCTTCATTCTCCAGAGGGAGGGGGAATGGAGTGGGGGGGAGGGGGAGAGGAGTAGGGGAATAGGGGAAGGGGGAGATGTGTGCGAGGAGGGGGAGGGAAATGGGAAACGGGGAGGAGGCGGAATTTTTTTTTTGCAACAACTAAAAAAATAAAATAAACAAACAAAAAAAATTTCTGGAATTAATTTCTTCTGAAGGAATAATTTAGGTAAAATCTGATACCATGCATTGTACTAACAATGTGGAGAATATTAGGATGTGACTCTTGGATATTACATATTTTTAATTTGCCAATAACTTCTTTTACCTTTATGATATCAGTCATTGTAAAAATTTTGGTTTAATAAATATATATGAAACACATTGATTCTGCTTATCAAAATGAATTAACTCATATGCAGCATGAGTTTGAGAAGTTGTCCAAGTGAATTAGACATCATTTTCTTATTTTGGAAACAGCCAAAGATTCAACATAATTGTGATTTGTTGTCACGAGAGCATTTGTTTATCTTTCTAATGTCTAAAGATTTATGAAAGATATTGACAAGATAATGTGCAAACATTACAGTGGTATGTTAGGAAGGATAATTGTAAAAAGAAGGGGGTAATGTTTTCCCTAAGTGGTGATAAATATTAAGAGTATTTGACAAGATACCAAGTAAACTATGAGCACTAACGGTTTCTAAATGTAGGCACATTCAGTAACTCAGTAACATACTACAAAACATTCTTTATTTAGGGGCACAGTATGTTCTTTGCATTAGCAACACAAATTTTGGGAGCCTAAAGCAGTTGCATAGACTTGTATTTACTTATTTTTATTTTTGGAAAATGAAACAAATGAGCAAACATAATTATTGCATATATTCTGTGGTTATGGCTTGTTCTTTTTTGTTTTTGTTTTCCATGAAGGAAGCCAAATCTTAGGGCTTGATAGACTTTGCAGCTGAATTGCATCTGACTTCCTATAAGACAAAACACCTTATTTTTTACTTCTTGCTCTCTTAGGGCTAGTCAACAATCTGTATACCAGTTTCAAATGGTAATGAAGTTAGAATTAATTATTGAAGGAAATCAGATTTTATTGTTCTTAAAGATCCTTCCCTGGATGACCATATTCTTATTTGTAAAAAACCAAGCAGACGAAACCAAAACAAAACAAAAACAACTCCCCCAAAATCTATGAATTTCTATTTTTATTACTCACGTACAAAAATTACAATTAAAGATCCATTTGTCTGATATTTGATTACATTTACTCAATAATTACAGAAACACACTGTGCATATTTTTAGCTAATGTGATAGAGCACTTATCACAACAGCTGCATCTTAGATGCTCAAGTCACTAGAGGCTAATGAGTCTCAGGAAATAACTTTCCTTGGATTTATTTATTCAAATAGTGGTGAGTAGTTGTGTAATTTTGCTTTTGTTTCAACTGTAAATTACTTGCTTGTTTATATGGTGTTAATTTGAGTGGCAATCGTCTTTTTAAGTTTTGGACATTTACTTTGTATCTGTTACTCATTAATGAAATAGCCATCTAACCAAACAAATATAGAAAAGGATCGTGATAAGGGTGAATAAGGATCCTGAGATCTTAAGACTAGATCTAGAAAGAAAGAAAAATTGAAAAAACAGAAGCAAAATATGATGGGACTGTATTTATGTTCTTGCAACAAAGTGATTTACAAATGTGAGTTCATGATCTGGTTTGCTCTCTCTCTCTCTCTCTCTCTCTCTCTCTCTCTCTCTCTCTCTTCCTCTCCTCTTTCTTTTTCTCTCTCAAGTTGTAAAGTTTCTTATCTTCCGTTTCAATTGCAGTCATTGAATAGAAAATCAACAAGAAGAAGTTTTGCTATTCTAGGAAAAAAAAGAGCAACTCCATTGAGCCTGGTATGATACAGTCTATTAAGGTAGAAAAGGTCCTTGCTGCTGGACTATTCATAAAAAAAGAATAAAACTTATACACATTGTTGTTGTCATATTGCAAACTTACGAGATTTGGCAATACTATATTCTAATACTGGAAGATTTCAATATCAACATTTCAGCACTTCCTAGAAAATCAATATCATGGATGTGTTGTGGAATTAAGATGATTGAGAGTGTGCCATATGGTTAGAAGGTTTTATAGTCTCCCTGAGGCTTCAGAGTTCCATAGCATCAAGGAACCACTTTGAGGCTGCATGCTGCCCCACTTACAGATCTTACACATTCATTGTACTAGTCTGTGTTGTATGTCTGCTAATTGTAAGTCTTTTCAAGGTGCTTTTTATGACTATCAAAATGACACACATGTCTTTGTTGTAAACTTCATATTATGAATTATGGGTGGGCACAATGATTATTTGAGAACACACACACACACACACACACACACACACACATCTTTTTTTTTAATTGCTTAATTTGTGAAATTGCAAAACCCTAGGCTAGACACAAGCCTTACTCCCTACTGCTGTTTCAGATCCCAGGCAGAGAGTATCTCAGAACCTCACAGTTTTCATCATATTTATAAAGTGAGCATGGTTTAAATATTTCCCAATGTTTTTCATTAAAGAAAGGAATTATTTGGAATTAATATACTTGTAAATAACTCTCCATATTAAAAAAATAAGGTATTTGCTTTTAAGGAATTGGACTTGTAGTTTGAACCACTGAAATTCTAATCATTTAGATTTTGTCATTCATACACTCTGCATTTAGACAGAAGACTCTACCAGTGTCCACAAGAAAATATTTTAAAACTTCATCTTCTGTAGGGGCCAGAGCCATCTAAGGAGTAGTGCCATAAGCAGCTGGGAAGGTGGCCAGAGAGCAGGGCTGGCACATCGGATACATGATACCACTTTTCAAGAGTATCTACTAAGACCTGGAAAAATTAATCCATTCATTATAACACAAATACCTGGGTAGGTCTTTAATGTATTAAGTGTCATGTGATTACAGTGAGCATAACTAAATTCCTACAGAAGGTTCATGAATTCTAAATAAATCCATATATAAAGCTGTATTTAAAAATCAAGTGATTCTTTTTCTTTATAGTATTTATCTGTTTTTGTCTATTTGCTTTAATATCTAAAACCAACATAGATAATAGTCCAAGTTTACATATTTCAAAAGTGCACACATAAATGTTAGTGATTCTTCCAAAACTGCGAGGGAGTGAGTGACAGGTAGTGGCTGGTCCTATTTTCAAGGACGAGAAAGGAAGTTCTGGGAGATGTTGCTGATTTCTTTGAATTCATTTATAAATGGTGGCAAGGAAAACCATTGCGGTGGCACTTCTTTATTCTAGGTCTTTGTCCTCTCTTACGGATTTGAGTTGTTAATATGGAATGAGTAAAGAAAAAGAACAAAATCCTATGAATACTTTCCCTTTTCCAAACAAGTAATATTTCATCACATAGATTTAATAATAACCATCAGGATAAAACAATATATTATAGAATCAAGACCAGGCATAAGACTGGAAAAAGACGAACAATGGACTGAAAGCTTAGGGGGCGAACCCCTGTGTCAGGCATTCAGAGATAAACAGCCTTGAACACAAGCAATACCATATACCATGAGGGAGTTTGATCCAAATCTTTGAAAGTTATCTTTAGGAAGTTATGACGTGTCTTTACTCACTAATGGAAGAAGCAGATCTTCTAACTTGAAGTGTCCATTATGTATAAAAACAGAGACAGCAAAAAAATAAATAAATAAAAGAAGTTATGATTTAAAGGAACTGAAAACTGCTGTTTGGATCAAGCACAATGAATCAAGAGTGACTCTGACCTTCACATGGTGCACTTAATATATAGCAGAGGACTTAAGCTTTGGAAATCAAAATCTCATTTCCAGTTACTGAGGTGTAATATCCCAGGAGATGTTAGAAACTCCCATGAGAGATAACAAATAGCCAAAGGAGCCATAGAAAACAAACGCTGTATTTAGTGGGCTATAAGGAACCATTTTCAAGTGTTTTGACTGATCTGTACCATCTAACTGTCATATTTTACAAGAAAACATGAAAAAAATGCAACACAACATTATATATTCCATGATAGAAAACTAATAGACGATTTGGCGTAACTTCATTGTGTAGTAATTCATGTGTAGACAAAGGCAAATACTGTCATATTTTATTTAAGGAGAGAAAACACTCTGCCATATATTTAAAAATTGTTCTTCAATTTTAACGAAAATCAAGAGAAAAAAGTCATTACAGTAAGACAATTAGCATGAATTCAAGCTATAGCTTTGGTTACAAGAAAGGTAATTAAATTACTGTTTCATGTAAAGTCCTCCTGCCCCCATGTCTAGTAAATTCACCACATAACTGAGAAGTAATTCAATTTATACTGACATCTTTACAGTGCAATTAAGTCATTGTTTGACCTCCATAAGCCAAGGAAAATGCTGCCCTGTCAGAGCTAGCATTTACACTGCAGGGAATATAATCAAAATATCCTAAATTAGCCATGGTTGAGAGGAGTCCCTCTCTGGCTTACTGACTGTTGGTTGCTGGGCTCCTGACTTGCATTCTTTATGCTGCAGTGTTGTCTAAAGATAATGCTCTTGTTTAATTTATACGAAAGTTAAAAGCAAATCCATATCCTTTGTTGACAACACTCCATTGCTCAAAGATACTCAAAGAAATTATAATTTTGAAAATTCCTGAAGCTCTAAAAGGCACAGTTCCCGTGCGGCGCATTTTTAGATGCAGCACTCACTATGCATTTTACTTTTCTTTTCAGGATGGAAATGACTGTGCTCAAAACCCCTTGTTCTCCAGGATTCCTCCTTTATCTGTCATCACCCAGGATGCTATTACACTTGTTCTGTGCTTTGCAGGGCAGGCAGGTGGACCATTAAGGAGCTGGCCTAGAAGGTATGGAGAAGAGAGCAAAAGGTAGGTTGTCTGGGAGAGAAGAAGAATGAGAGAGGTCAAGGCTGAAGGAAGCACTTAGAAAAATTCTGCAGCTTGTCTGGGACAAGGGAAAGAGGATGGAGTTACTCAGTGCCCTCAGTTGCAAACAGCACATTTCACTCAGGATTATACCTCCTCGTGTGTGTGTGCATGTGCGCGTGTGTGTGTGCGTGTGTGTGTAAGAGGGGAGACAGAGAGACAGAGACAAACACAGACAGACTGTGTACGATATAACGAACCTATAGTGATTTCCATTCAGTATTTGTGGTACTTTGATTCACACATAAATAATGCTCTGTGTGTACATAATGAAAAAATACATTAAAAACCCAAAACAAAAAGTAAAATGAATGAATCATCATATATACAATTAAAAATTACAGATAACATTTTGAATTTTACTGAATCTAAATAAAAAAAACCCACCATGTCTACGTTCTTAATGTGATTCCTCTTAATAGCAAGAATTTCAATATTTTACAGAATTCTAAAGTCTGGAATCACAAATTTTACAGCATTTCCACATTGAATGTTGCAAAAAATGAATATATAAAGTTCAAATAAACGTTTAGGCAAGGTTATACTTTCAATTTTAAAATTGATATTGAAAGATAGCTCTAACCAGTCACACATAAAATTCCACAAGCCTTGTTTGCTGACTTCCCTTTCCTAACAGAGCCTGAAGTGGGCAGACTTCATGGCTCATAGCAGCATGCATGCAGTCAACACAAGAGGCTGAGAAATCTTCCAAACCAGCCCTCATGTATTATTAAAGCCAGCCCAGCTTCCTGCACGGCTGAACAATGCTGACAGTCCTCCACCAACAAATTCAATCCGCAGGCTGTCTGAATATTCGCCAAGGCTCTGCATTGCCTGCACATGGCAGATATAACTGGTAAAATGAATGAGGAATTTCCTATTCTTACTAGGCAGTAGTCCAGATAGACGATAAGAATAACTTCAATAGCTGAGCTAGCATGTGAAAAGGGCTCCGCTTTTCATATAACACTCATTATGAAGATGCAAATTTCCCTTCAACCAGCATGGCTCTCTGTGCCTGTTCACACACATCCCTTTAACTGTTAACAGTTTGTGGCTTCAGTGACTTTATTCGTTGTTGTTTTTGAGATTTTTCAGATTCAGCTTTGAGATAATCTAACAACCTCTCATAAGGTTTCAGAGATATAGATGGATAAATATATACAAAATATCATCAATGTCATATTATTCACACATTTGAATAGCATATCAAAGGACTTATACCAATATTCACTGGGATGATGTCCAGCTTACTGAAAATATATAGTTATTGCCTTGAAATATTTTGAATGTGCAATATTCCCTATGACAAATCTATAAAAATATATGCATCATTTCTGGCTAAAAGGTGTGGAATACTCTTGAGAAATGCAAACCAAAGCATTGTATCTAAACCACTCCTACTACCGCTTCAACCTCTAACTGCTCTTGTATCTCCCCTTCTAAAATCACAAACTCCCTTTTAGCTAATATTGCATGTGTACTCATAACCATGTAATACACCACCTACCAAGTCTATTTGGTGTTGCTGATAGGTACATGTGTTTGGGATTGGCCTCTAGAGATGGATTGGACAACCTCTTGGGGAACTCATCACTGGAGGGAACTGTTGGTCCTTCCTTAGTAGCTATGATTTACAGATAAGTGTGGCTCTTACCAATCTCTCACAGCTTCTTTTTGCAAAATGTGGAGATTATTGAAGATATCCACAACTGGTCAAAAAAAAAAGTCAAAACCAACTGACACATCTCTAGGGCAACTTGGACACATACATCTCAGGGAAAGTTGTGGAAGAGGCAGCCGAAAGATTGATTATAGGAGCCAGAGCACCATTCTTTAGAAAGGATTTGACTGATGTTTTCATGTCTGTTCAGTTTTAATCTCTAACCTATATATAATGTGTTGTTTATGCCACTGTGTGACTAGTCTAAAAACAATTATAAAGTTTTATAGAGATAAGAACATGTTTCTCTCCTATACTTTGACATTTGTTTAAAGTGCGTTGGGATATATTGGGGTTCCTTCTAGAAATGGTAAATTCATTCAAGAAAGAACAATGCATCATTAAAGGATATCACAGTGATTACAATATCTTTGTTTATCTAGTATAAACAAAGTTAAAAATTGAACATTTTGATCACATATATAGATTATCAACATAATTTAAAATAGAATATCTTTTTAATAAATGTAGCTAAGAGAGGGAGGCTGCAGTTAGGATGTTCAACATGAGAGAAGAAAAATTAAAAAGAAGAAAAAATGTAGTATAAATTAATTTCTGGTAATAATATTAAAAACTCTTAGCATGCTGTCAGAATGACAGATAAATTAATCAATTAAGAAAATAATAAGTGTACCTAATACTAGTTGTCAGGAAGGTCTGTATTCTCTTTACTAGATGGTATGTTGTATATAATTGGATACCTTGTCATTGCTTCTTTTACTGCTCTGAACTCACCTATACAAAATCATTACACTTACAAGGAATACAAGTATTATAATGCCATATATATTTCAAAGGTAAAGATTAGAAAATATGACATTAAAAAAGAGCTCTAGAGATGATGGAAGGAAATTTTTAGAGAGAGAAAGGAAGGCAAATGAGGGTTGTGGAGAAGGAAAATATCGGTAACACACAGTATAGGTTATACAAAACTTACTTTCCAATGATGTCCATTCATTTGTAACATTCATATGTTGGTGTAATTATAATAAAATCATTCTTCAATTTAGAATATGAACTGTATATGTTTTTAGAGACTTAAGGTATGGTTACCAGCATGCTGCCATCTACCTTGTCTTCCCTCACTCAATATTCATATAATTGTTCTCAAATCATTCTCACACAAAGCTAACCAATTTTTCAGGTGTTTCAATGCATGTTTTTTTTAAAAAGTATATGTTCTAGTACACAATATATATCATCATCTTTTACATACTACTATGAATTATATTAAAATAAAATATTATGGAAATCTCTCTATACTCTAATGAGCTTAGTTTTTTCTTATGAATTGCAATTCTAATTACTTTTTGATAACAGAAATCAAATCACTATATTTAATAAGTCTTCAATTCTGGTACAAAGAAAAATGATCAACTATATATTTCAACTACAAGCATACCTGTTGGGCGAATTTACCAATTAGAGGTCCTTGACAAAACTTTACGTGACATTTACATAAGGAATATATTATCTTATTTTCCCAACTATGGGCTATGTCTTTGTATCCTCATATAAGCAATCTATGGCAATAGTAGTTTCCTATAAACTTGTTAAATGATGTGTGATCTAACATAAAACTCTCTAAGTCTAACAAGTCAAAAATTGTTATTACAGTGTATTATCTTTCTAGCATATCGTAATATGTGTCATTTTCCTTTTTTTGGGCCTCTTGTCTTAGCCTAAAAAACGCTAAGTATTTCTTCACTATAAGCAGTGGACTCTTTTCACCCAATCCGTCCCCCATCATTGTGTCAAGACTTTCTGTTTCCCTTTAATCCTCCCATGTGCACTTATTTCAACCTAACTGCTACAACCATCACACAATGGTTTATGTCCTTGTATCATTTACTAATAACCTAACTTCCATCAAATCATTTAATGTTCTTAGATCATTTCCCATTGGTCATCACTCTCTTTCATGCAGCATCTTCTTGATAATGATTCTAGGAAGCAAAATCAAGCCAAATGATGACTCCTATATGTCCTGCAAACTCTTCAGTTGTAAAATGGTAATCTCATAGGCAACCTGCTTTCCATTCCACTGACCTGATATGTTCACATGTCTTGGCATTTTTTCTTATTCCTGTTTTTATATTCCTTCCTGCTCCACTTCCTATAACACATAACTCTCAAACGAGGTCAGCACTTACGATCCTCAAATCTTTACCTCTAGCCCAGATGAACTTTGCTTTGTTTATATACAGATCTAAATTAGAGCATCAAGAAATTACAAATATGTTAATATTTTCAGTTATATATGATACAAAATAATTAAAAATAATATGTAATAATTATTGAGAGCTTGTTATGTGATAGAAATTAAGTAACAGTTGTAGTAGATACTATTACTATACTGGGAAATAACTCCGAAGCAAACCTTTAATTGACAAAGAATTAATGGGAAAATGAGTAAATAAATGAATATTTAAGAGTCAAAGGAATGACCGAATCTTCACTTTTAGGAAATGATCTTCTCCTGTAAGTAAAATGAAGTTAAATGTGCTTTGTGCTTCTATTGACCTGGTAAGCTCAGAGAGCCATCTGGTGGTAAGGGAGCAGAAGTGTATGAGAAAGTATTGAGCCTTGTATTGATGTAAAAGCATAGAACAAAAGCTGTCTGTCTTCTCCTCTGCCCAGAGTGATTACAATCAAAATGATCAAAACACAATGAGATAACACACGAGACTCTAACTCACACCAGTTTGGTTGCCAATATATGTCTGGACAAATAGGTTTTCTTTTTATTTGACAGAATTATCTATTTTTGCAAGGCAGCACGAGAAATTCAGATTAAGAAGAAAATGGTTTTTTTTTTAAAAGAAAGAGGCTATAGGAAAAATATCAAAAGAAAAATATGTGTCCACAATTACACAAGCAGGAGTTAGGATTGTGGCTGTGATGTATCAGGCTCCAGCCTCCTTCCCTTACTGTCTATTCATTTTTGATATGACCAGAGTCATGGTTTCCTTAAATATATAGTTTTTCTTAAAGTTGAAGAAATATACCTAATATTTTCCATGAAACTATGGTGACTCACAAAACCCAGGGGGATTAGTCTTAAGATGTCAAAAATTAAAGGGTCATAGAAGAAAGCAAACATTTTGCACATGGAGTAACACATAAGAAAAGGTAGTAAATATTGGTCAACAGCTTGCATTTCTCTATTACCTTATACCAGGGCTAGTTAGAGATGCCTATGATCTCTATGCCTGGATGGAATTCTCCTATTCAGAGCACAGCTTCAAGGTTTCAGTTCCCTTGTGAGTCATGTCATGCCATTCAGTTGTAGAAAGAAACTCAAGAGATCTCTAAAAGAACTCTTAATGGCTATTTTAGCTTCCACTCAGATTGGTAGATTCTCACCTTTATGTTTCATTGGGCAAATGGTGTTACATGATTAAATTTGATCATGGAGAGAAAAACTGCATCTAAATAAGACATGGTAGAGTATGTTGTAAAGATAGTATTGACATGGTATCTCAAATCGGGA
>NC_022010.1:78809781-78815131 GCF_000317375.1 Microtus ochrogaster
AAAAAAAAAAGCTGGTGGTTGGTATTAATAACTGAATTAATCACGGATTTTAGTTAAGAGACCTTCCAAATACATTTGGTTGGGGGTTCACATGATGAAGGGTAGCAAAGGAAACAGGTTGTGGTCAGCCAAGATACCAATTCAAAAATACATCTCAAAGGAAGAGATATAAGAACTAAGTGATTTACTTTAATTGAAGATCAACATTTCAGAGGACAATCTTAAGAAAACAGAGACAAAGCAAGGCGGTGGTGACTCAGACCTTTAATCCCAGCATTCAAAAGGCAGAGGCAAGTGAATCTCTGTGAGTCTGAGGTCAGTCTGGCTTACAAAGCAAGTTCCAGAACAGACTCCAAAGCTTCAGAGAAACCCTGTCTCAACAAACAAACAAACAAACAAACAACAACTAAAAAAAATAAAGTCAAATAAAAGAAAGAAAAAAAGAAGAAAGCAGAGATGAAACTGCCTACCTAAGTAAGCTATATCTCTGTTTCTTCCTTTCTTTATTTTTTTGCTTTATAAATAATACTACCCAAAATTTCTACCTCCTCTCCTCCCATCTCCCTCCCATTCCCCCACTCACCTTTCCCCCTCCCCTCCAGTCCTAAGAGAGGGCAGGGTACCCTGGCCTGTGGGAACTCCAAGGCCCTCCCCTCTCCATCCAGGCCTAGGAAGGTGTGCATCTTGCATTAGCAAAAGTTAACATGCCAAGATAAAATTAAGGACTCAGTCAATATTTCAACAATTGCAAATGTATTACAGGTAACAAAAGGATTCAGTCCCTTATGTTTCACATGGAAAAAGTTGAAGTAGTTTATGGATAAGTCACATTGAAAATTCAGCTAATGGTAGAGAGATTATGGAGTGGTGGCTACTTTCAGGAGACCTCGGCAACAAAATGATGTAAAGTAGGGCAAACACTGATTTAGAGGAAGAGGGCATCCAGTAGAGAGAGAATAGGGGTCAGAACAAACAGTGAGGGTGAGTCTGTTCACAGCACATTGTGTACATGTAATAATATTACAAACCGTTTTAATACAAGGGGACATAAGAACAAAAATAATTAAAATATAACTGAAATTCCACAGATAATATATGTCTGTTTGAAATTCAATAGTGGTTAGATCCACACAAGGGAAGACCAATTAGCAAACAATTAGATTACAAATTAATTTATATTTTGCCTCTATTAATTGTTTTAATGAGTATATTATTTCTTGAGTCAAGGTTGTCTTAAAGCCCCAATTTAAAAGAAATTCATAGTACTTAGAAAATGCCACTAATGAGGTAAAAGTTATATCAAAATGAGAGTAAATTTTTTTTCATTAAGATGTAAAAAAAAAATTGGTCAGAGAAGAGAAAAATAATTAATTAATTTTCCAAGACCATAACTGACATGCTAAAAAGGCAGTATGCATTATATAATACTTGTTAGATGTGATCTATTACTCTAGAATTACTTATATTTTTATTTTGATATTCGTCATGATATCCACAGAACAAACAAGCAGGAATGTTCAGGATTCCACTGGGAAGACATCACCTTTGAATTTCTCCACTGTTCACGTAACGTATCCAGGGTTATAATCAGTTCATGATGTCAGCAGTAGTAGCTTTGTAATTTCTCTAATTTAATTCTCTTTCAGTGTGTCTCAGGCCTATGCTATTCTTTTGCTACAGGATGTCAACAAAAGTTAAAGAATTCAAATAAAGCATCCTATCATCATGAGAAGTGAATATCTATCAAGTCAAATTACTAGAAAACTTCAGTGTCCTAGGGGATTCCAGTTTGTAAAATATTGGAAATTACTTTTCTGAGAAAGACAAATATGTATTGCAGATGTAAGGCAAATGTATGTTATGGCCACAAGGTGGCAGAATAAGCTAGGGACTCCATGAGCACTTTCAAAAATCTCTTCACATTTCAGCGGTTCAGGTTTATCACATTTCAAAGGAAAATGCCGAGACAATTGTATTATCTGCCTTTGTTAACTGTGTGAGAAGTGACTACAGAAGAATCATCACAAAAAGATCTGAGATGACTGGACACCCCAACACCTCACCTCCACTCCAGCCTTGAGAAGAGCCTGTTCATTCTTCTGCTTCCTGAAACGAAGGGAACACTCTTGCATAGGTGCCACTGAAGTATGCTATCTTAGGGTGCCACTAAAGTATGCTATCTTGAGGGCAACTTTAAGACAGTACTGATAGGGAGCATTATTGCCTTATACCCTTTTCCTGTTCAGCAGGTATGTGAAGACGTAGCCTTTCCCCCCATTGTGTGATACATTAATATAATGCAATTACCTTAATGTAATGCAAACACATTGGTATAAATCAATATGGTCTTGAATATAAAATTGACTGAAAATAAGTTCAATGCACCAACAGCATTATAATTTTATTGATTTGAAGAAATTATGAAAAATTCTTAGCACTTGTTTTGGAATAAAAACATCACCTGCCTCTTAAGAACTTGGTAAAATTGTAACTATAGAATTTAGCACAAGCTTCTCGAACTGTCGTGAAAAATCCAGCATGGTTTATATTTTCTTCTGCAAAAGGCTTCCATTTTTATCTAAAGCAACCATGGTCCTTTATATTATTTTTTTTCTGAAATCGTTGTTTGTGGTTGGATTGAATCTCTGTTTGATTCCTGTTCAACCCTCGAAAGATGGCTGAGATTTTTTTTTTCTCTACAATCTCTAATTCACCTCATTCCTTTAAATCTTAATGCATGGTTTTCTGTTTTTATCACCTTGATTATAAAATTCTAGCTGCTGGTTTTCCTGAGAAAAACTCCTTTTCATTAATTAGTATTTCTACTTCCTATGGAGGAGTTTGGGCTGGCAGACCTCAACAAACCCTTTGCTGGGATAGAGACAAGAACATATGCATTTTAATACTGTTTATATATCAGTGGATTTATGCAGGAGTATGTCTATTTTAAGATAATATTTATATTAAAAGATTATCATGCTATTAGGGTATAATTTAATTGATTTACTTTGCTCTAAAATTGTGAAAATATTTAAGTGATAGAACATTAGCTCTCTAATTTTTATATCCTCTAAAAATCATGCTTATAAAGCTTCTCAATGGTGAAATTGGAACATAGATACCAACTTAATTGTATGTAAATGATCTTGAGTATAAAATTTGTGCATTCCGTTAGGACTAGAAGTAGAAAAAGACTGTTAGTGACTGTGTGAATGTTAATGGTGATGAAACAGTTGTGCTATATAGTCAACAAGAGAACTCCATGTAATTTTCTCATGAATGTATAGATGACCTACTTTTTAAATGTAGATGAGTCATTGCTTCCTTAAATCACAGACTGAACTTGATCTTTGTAGGATTTTTACAAACGCTTAAAATTGATAAACAATATATTTATCAAAATAAATTAGTATTTGTTGATATATGTCTCAATTCTTTCTTCAAATAAAGAAGACACACCAATATTCATACTAAGACACCTAAAAGACAAGCCTTGAGGATCTCAAGCAAACCATATCCACAAGAATGTTTATCAACAAAACTCTAGAACCATAGTTTCAGGGGCAACAGAACCTTTAGCATTCACCTAGCACTGAGAGAGTCCAATGCCTAGGAAGATAGTGGTTTTCATCAGCCCATTGCTGTGCTCAGGGGCATATACTTTGAATACTATCATTTGTAAAATATTATAGATTATAGAGCATTAACTTTACAAATTTAGAAAGGTCAACAAAATAACCAAACTATGAATGACACCAATTACTTTTCTCAAAATTAATATTAAAAATAGGACCCTAAGGGAAAATTTGAGATCATTATGGTCTTAATCAGAGAAGAATAAGTGGTCTTTCTTTTTTCTTTTTTTTTTTTGTCTTTCTGTTTTATTTGTGACTTGAATTGTGTGTGTGTGTGTGTGTGTGTGTGTGTGTGTGTGGTGTGTCATCACCGGACAATATTTCTTTAAAATATGTAAACATGTATTAATTAAATTTGAATTGAAAATTTCTTCAGTGTAATTTCCAAATTCTGGTTCGAATGCACAGTTTATTATCATTATACTATAAACACACATATCTACAGTAACTCAAATGAGCTATGCTTTAACTTTTAGTAAGGTTCGGATTCAATATATCTAGCAACAAGTAAAATAAATAATTAAACGTGGGCTACAAATAAAATACTATTATGAGCATGGTAGATACACGTGTATCTTTGGTTGAGACGGAGGAAGGACAGATATGGGAGCAGGGAAGAAGATATATTAATTGAGGGAGCCATTTTGGGGTGGTCAAGAGGCTTGGCTCTGGAGGGGATCCCAGGAGTCCACGGGGATGACCCCAGCTAGGACCCTGGGCAATGGAGGAGAGAGTGCCTGAACTGGCCTTGTCCCGTAGTCAAACTGATGACTATCTTGAATATCATCACAGAACCTTCGTCCAGCGACAGATGGAGATAGAGACAGAGATCCACATTGGAGCACTGGACTGAGATCCCAGGTCCAGTTGAAGAGCAGAAGGACGGAGAATATGAGCAAAGAAGTCAGGACTGCGAGGGATTGGTCCACCCACTGCAACAATGGGCCTGATCTAATGAGAGCTCACCAAATCCAGCTGGACTGGGACTGAAGAGCGTGAGATCAAACTGGACCCTCTGAATGTGGCTGACAATTGGGGCAGACTGAGGGGCCAATGTTAATGGCACTGGGTTTTGATTCTACTGAATGTACTGTCTTTTTGGGATCCTATTCTCTTTGGATGCATGCCTTCCTAAGCCTGGATGTAGGGGGGAGGGCATTGGACTTCCCACAGGGCAAGGTGCCTTGCCCTCTTTTAGGACTGGAGGGGTTGGGGGAAGGGTGTGTGGGAAAGCAGAAGGGAAGTGGGAATTTTAATTGGTATTATTTATAATGTAATAAAAAATAATTTAAAATAAAAAGGTAGAGCTAATGGGCTAAGCAGTTAAAAAAAAGAAGTACATTCGGGGATGACTAAAAGTAGTGAAATTTGCTTTATGGGTATTTCAAACCTTGAAAGTGAAAACTGTCAAGGCGTCTGTTATCAGTTCCGTGAAAGGTGTTGCTCATCCTGCCTTGAATTCCCTTTGTAGGAATTTCTCATTTATGTTTCTTGTGATTGGTATGTAGAATAAAAAAATTAAAAAAAAAAAAAAAAAAAACACAAAAAGCTTTTCTTGTTGCATGTTGTAAGCATAATGGTTAAGTCACAGTCAACATTTTTCTAGATTGTTATAATATAAAAACGAAAGTTGTCTAAATAAAATCAACTTCCTTAACTACTTTTAAAAAGGTAGGGGAAACTGCAACTGCTGGCATTAAGAGTGGTGTGAGGCC
>NC_022010.1:78815816-78818006 GCF_000317375.1 Microtus ochrogaster
CAAAGCAGCTAAACCTGCCTTCTCAATGGAATAACTTAGGGAAGGGCAAAGGGTTTTTAAAGTCGTAAATCTTCATAAATATACTTCGAATATAACTGGGCAATGGTCACAGTTTCTAACATTAGGGATGCTCTCCTTGCTGTGACCCTTCATTCAGCATATGGCTTCACATGAGGTATCTAGATGCTCTGTGTCTTACACTGGGCACACTGATACTCATCTTGTGTGAAGCGCTCTTAGGTTCACACATAACACAGATGAGCAATTGCACAGTGCTTGGTGAACACATTGGATGGAGTTTACTCTGAATCTCTATCTTTGTTATGTAAAGTGCTACAGCCCATCATAAATGATTTTTTTCTAAGTATCCACTGATCTGTAAAAATGAGTGTTTTTTTTCTTTTTTGACTTTATGATTTTAATGTAATATAGCTCTAAAGAAAAACTCATATTTAGAAGATATATATGAATCCTATTGTTAAAAATCTGAACCACTAGAATATACTTCTCAGTATTCTGCATTCTGGCAAGTTGTTCGAAAGGAGGCAGAAATGTGACATAACCTTGTCATAAAGTCTGACTTCTTATTGCTCTTTCGAAGAGTGAAATAATTTATCTCTGAAGCCACAGGAGGTTTCTATGCAAGATGTATGTAAAATCTAGTGGTAATTACTTGAAGAGATAAGCATTATAGATGTCTGGGAGTATATTCCCAAACCAATTTGAAAAGGTATTACATTATTTAATTTTACTCAAATAAATCCATTCTGAAATAAATAAATTTTTCCAACAGTTAAAATGAAATCAATGGATCAAATTTTTTATCACTTGCCTATAATTGAATATAAAATTACATTTTCAATAAATTTTAGAAAGTTCCTGAACATAACTAAAGAGAATAGTTTGGTAAAAGCATTGTATAACAAGTTATATAGTTTCATTCCCTATTTTGTGTTTTTTGTTTTTGTTTTTTACTTGATTGGCCACAAGTGATTGTATTGTTAGGTTGGTAAATTTATTAATAGTTGAAATTTAGCAAGATTATTAGCAACAGTTATAGAAACATTATCATCCTCAAACTATATTGTTGAAACTAAGACAACTGGATTAATACACTACATTTAAATCAGTGTAGAGGAGGTTATATCAAATACCATGCCACAAGAAAATATATAAACAAAAAGGAAATACATTTATTATGATATGTCATTATTATATATAACCATATATTGATTTTACCATTTGAATTTCCTTTGCTAAAACATTTCAAGATAAAACAATGAAACATCTTATAGTATAAAAGGGTAACTAGTTTAAAGTCTAATTGAAAAGAATATTGATAATATTCTTGATATTATTATACTGTCACCAAATTTCTTTGTTAGAGGAGTTAATATATTTGTTTATGTAATTCAGTGGAAGAGAGAAATGTGGAAAATGAGAATCAGAAGAATCTACCTTGTTCATTCTTATCTGTAGTTAGGTAGGAAGAATGAAATTTCAGAGATAAATATGAAACTCTGAACTTCTATCTTCCTAGGATTTAAGAAAACCCAAAAAGTTGGGGCTAAGTGGAGAGCCAGATTTTTCTCATTCTACACTTATCCTTACAGATGACAAGAATGAACGAAACAATCCAGAAGAAATACAGTTATATGTCACAATGATGAGCAACAAGCACTTTGAGTAAGACCCCTGCTGACAGGGAACCCTAATTTGATCTTCACTAGGCCCCTCTCTATCACTGCTGTCAGAAATGCTGTGTTTAGATTTTATGGGCTCACCTTCTGTACCAATGGGGCACAGCCAGAAGCCAGTATTTGTCTGAGGATGTGGTAGATATGATTATTTTCATGTGCATAAAGTAAGAAAATTCATATTAGTAAATAATGAACTTCAACAACCCACTTGAAAGGCTAACTTACTTTCTACTGCTAAAAAATAATTTTTCTGAAAAATAGGACTTATATTTTGCTTCTCATATTCTTGTTTGATGATGAGGAATAGACCATTCTAGTATAACATGGAGATGCATGTGCAATTAATTATATTTTACAGAAGACTGACAAAATACACAGAATAACAGGTTATCACTTATTAAATGATTAGGAATAAATAAATATCATATCTAAAAGCAATTAGAAAATTCAAAAGCTTATTTAATTATTGTTTTATAAATGACCTGAACTA
>NC_022010.1:78818116-78821148 GCF_000317375.1 Microtus ochrogaster
TTTTTATAACATTGTGGTATGTCTACTGTTAAGCAAACAACTTCTAGTGCATAGGTATTAATCTTCAATCACACAGACCACACAGATACCACACAGACCACAAGGGGGCATCAGAGACTCATAAGCTGTAATTACAGGTGCCTGAATCACCTGAAATGGATGCTGGGGGCCATATTTGGGTTCTCTAGTAGAGCACAAACACTCCTAACCACTGAGCCATTTTACAGCTCCCACCATATATTCTTTGAAAATAAGTGCTGAGGCTTAAACTATCCAGTTATAACTATGAAATTTGAAAATCAGATAAAAGAACTAAAGTGGGCAATTTTGCCTCAAAGTATTCAATGATTCTTGGCAACAGTGTCAGCAATATAGTTGACTGCAACTATCTATAAACATGTGGGTAAATAGTTTGATAATGCAATTAAATAACCGAACCAGTTTTACAAATCTCTGTTTTAAAAACAATATGTAGAATAGATAAACTGTGCCTCCAGTTTCCATCATTAAACAGCAAATTGGTTCTCCAGCCAGCTCTGGAACAGTGCACTGCTTATCTATGCCTCCTATATATCCTCTTTATAATTTTTTATTATTTTGTATATGCATATTCAGAATACTTCGTGTCAGTTCATAATCAG
Source organism: Microtus ochrogaster (assembly GCF_000317375.1). Classification (NCBI taxonomy): domain Eukaryota; kingdom Metazoa; phylum Chordata; class Mammalia; order Rodentia; family Cricetidae; genus Microtus; species Microtus ochrogaster. The sequence continues at coordinate 78,818,758 of NC_022010.1, forward strand.
TGTCTTGGAAGACTGTTTGCTGTTTACATAATGCTGTATGGCCCCTACACAAAACAAGTGTGATTAAGTAGCCAACAGTAGTTGAACTAAAGGTACTTTGAGGAAATGTGCTTTCTGATTGCATTATGATGAAAAAGATAGAATTCAAAGATTTTGGTCAGCTTTAGAGGGATTTGTGGATCAGATACAGACATTACCTGAGGGAACACCTACCCAAATCACTATGAAAATCGGGAAAAAGTAGTAAAACACAGTTTACAATTAGGTTACAATAAGTAAATTTACTAAAACAATCCATTATTTACATATTTAAAAATAGATCTGTGATGGTACATGAGCCTTTGCTATGTAAAATATGAAATTGTTCACTAAGTTAAAGACATGAGATAAACGTTTTAAAAACCCTTCACCCTTTATCAACCTGTTAGGAGAAATGTTTTTACTTATAAAAGAAAAACACTCATATTATAATTTGCTTTTGCATAATAGCATCTACTAACATAGCATCACATTAAATAGCCTTATAAAATATATTCATTTAACTTATAATCATGTATCTTTTCTAAAATACAACTTTTGATAGTATATCCCAAACTACTCATAGCAAGGTGATATTTTTCCATATGTACACTTTTGCTCAGGTAAGTATATCAATAGGAATGGCATGCGCTTTATGCCTAAAATAATGCCTCCCAAATGTTTCATCAGTTATATCTGTCTTCTTAATCCATTGAATTTGGATTCTCAATGCCAGTTGGATTTACCATTCTGAAGATGATATCAAATCAAATTTGTGACCTCTTGTCAGAATATACATTGAGAAAATGGTATTGTCATGTATCCTGCAATACAGGTAGAATCTTTAAGTTATTCCTCAAAACACCAAAGTCAGAGCATACTAGTGTGGTCAACTTTACTTCCTCCACTTCTCTGTTTCTCTTTCAAAAAGTGACCACAGTGCACAGCATAGTTACCTTGGCTGCCTAGGGAGACACAGAATGATCTCTAACTTCAGATATTTAATTCTACCACACTGGCATTCTTCTATGGATCCTCACTACCATCAGAGTTAATGTGGTATCCTTGTCGTAACTAGCAAGAGATAGAATGATTGATCCCTACCTAGCTCATTGTGGAAGAGAAGGAAGGGCCTTAACTCTGTGCTTAGTTAGCTACATGGGCCAGTATGCACTTCCTTGCACAAGTCATAGATCTTCTAGATAGTGAATCCTGTCATCATTGTTTGGGAAATTTTTCACCATCATTATCATTTATTTTTATTTTAATCATATCAAATCTCATTTTTCTAGGAAATCTTTAGCTGAGGTTTTTTATTTGGTTTGTGGTTTACTTTTTACTTTCTTGTACCAGATACTTTCTTTTAATAAATGACATCATAGCTTCTTTTGATGTCAGGTTATTCATTAATAAATTACAACTTTACCTTGTCCCTAAACTTTAGACAAGAAGAAATAGTAGCGGTGGTTATAGGTGCTCATTAAATCGTTGATAAAAGTTAATGATACATTATCCAGCAGCTACATAAATGATGAGCAAATACAGTTATAATGAATAAACCAAGATTTTTATGAGTCTCAAAACATATCAAAATATAAAATATACAAACAACATTGAATCTTGGGGCATTGTATTGCCAATAGAATTCCCGAAAATTGTAAACACTTAACTTCAGTTTGGGGTTCATTATTCAAATCTATTGTTCAGATGAGTAGCTTGGCATGATTAGACAGTGTTCATTCTAGGTAAATTAATTACCTCAAAAAAGACTTTACTTTAAAAATAGCTAATTGTATCAAAAATTAAACTTTAATAAGTAAATATTCTTCAGTCAATGGACTTGGAATCATTGACCAAAAGTTATCACTTCTCTTTGATGTGGTCTTGAATGAAACAAAATCAGCATACGTAAGTGCCACACAGTATGCTCACGTCCCTTACTCAGAATATCAAGCTTGTCGAGTTCCTCAGTGCCCACAAACAGGCAGAAGAAAATGTGATGTCCATAAACAATAGATTGTTAACACATAACATCACCCAGCCCAGCCTGTCTGGGCACTGGGTCCGAATCCTCGGGGCACCCAAGCGGGCAGGATTTCCTTTGTTTCTATGGCCTGCCTGCACCAAGCAGGGTAGGCTCTTTGTTTGCGAGCTGCCCAACCAGCACGGAGACCTGATCTCTCAGAGCCAGGAGAGCCAACATTGGGGTGAGTTTCTGACCCCGCGGCGCCAGCCCGGGACAGGGAACTCAGGGGTTCCTCAGCCCCCTATCCTTCTTGGGCTCTCTGCAGGGCCTCTACTCCCTGCATACTGCCTCTTTCTTCCTATCCCACCCAGCTTGCATCCAGAACCCTCCCCACTTCGGCCCCCCTG
>NC_022010.1:78825313-78871324 GCF_000317375.1 Microtus ochrogaster
AAAAAAAAACAATAGATTGTTATTCAACCATAAAAATAAACTAGATTCTGCCATTTGTATGAAAATAGATGGAACTATAGATCATCTAATTAAATGAAATATGCCATACTCTGTAAAATTAATATTGCATATGCATTCATGAAAATAGAAAGACTCTTATTTCAGGAGAGGGGTAGTGGTAGGGAGAATAAAAGGAGGTTTAGGGAGGTAAATATGACCAAAGTAAATTGTAGGTTGGTGTGGATATAGTGGGATAAAACCCTTTGCTGTGTGAAAACAACATACACTGTTTTTTAAAAAAGTTTAAAAGGAGAAAATCCACACCAAGACAGTGCTACATAATGACCAGAGTGTATGTAAGAGAGTATGGACAGGAGAAATCAAATAGAATTCATGGTGTGACTCTCTTAGTTTACCTCCATTCCTATGAAGGTGGATAGAGTCAATTTCGGGAAGCTATGAATGTCTTTTTATAGAAAAATGAGAGTCAAGTGAGATGAAGTCAATAATTAACCATCTTTAAAACAGGAAATTATCATGGACCATCTGGCTGAGAGTATGATATTCTAAATCATCCATTAATACAGAAGGAGGAGGCTGAGAAGTGAATGATAAAGACCTGAAGCCAAGAAGTCCCAGCCAGTATTGGTCTTTAAAGTGACTGGTAAACATTCGTGATTGGGCAGTCTGCAAAATTTGGAAAAGATACAGGGTAATGAACTTCCCAGGGAAGCATCCTCAAAAGAACACCGTGGAACCTTCATAGTATCTTGGTACAAGATGTAACCTGTGCTGGAACTATGTCACATAGAACTTTAAATTATGAACTAACTTTGTGATTAGTCATTGAATTTATGCTCCTTTGCCCGAACCAAGGCACATATACCTATTGTTTCTATACAAATATAGTTGACACAATACTCAGAAGTTCCAATGCTCTTTCTAGAGTTCTTTCTCCCTGACTATTTTCGCCATCTAGCAGCCATCTTTCCTTTTCTCCGGTAATTTTAGGAGGGCAAGATCTTTTGAGAATATTGTTGTGCACAGTCTCAATGAGAGCCTGTAAATCTCAGTAACTGTTCAAGAAGAAAGTGCTGGTAAGTGCTTCTTTGTGCTTTATCCAAGGTAGGAAATCTTAATCATTTCTTCTATGCCAAGTGCTATTTTTTTGGATGGATTTCAAAAGAACGTACTATCCAGCACATTCATGGACAAGTTCTCTGCCTGGGGGAATGTTGGTCCCTCATCAAACAGCCAATCCAACTATTGGCAGATTTATTAAGGCTATTTTAAAAAAGTTAAGCCGCCCAGATTTCCTGTCTGCAAATAGAATTTGAATCTAAACCTGCAGGCACTCACCTGACCTCCCCTTGAACTGCTATGGAGGGCTTCTTCCTCTCTCAAATACATTTGCCTTTTAGCTGTGCATGCAGATGGCTGCAACTTTATCACTGCCATGCAGGAGTGGCAAACCTGTGCTGCCCTTGGAATGTAATACTCATGATCTGCCTTATTTATGCTTTTCCCAGATTAAAACAAAGGCAGATCATCTTTATATCATTTCTCGTTGATAACAACACACAAAGCCAATTCCCAAGACTCTTGAACTATTATTAATCTACCACTATGCTTCAAATTTAAGAAAAGGGTTAACTGAACATTACCAGTAGTCTTCTATGGTGATTTGAAATACTAAGGAAAAAACATCCCTTTTTGACATCTGTTCTCTTGGAATAGAATGAGAACTTAAATGGTGTCCAATTTGTATCACTAAGATACTAATGGAGTTCATTTGTGGTATATTTTAAAAGAAGTACAATAAGAACTGTTGCTTTAGTGCCTGAAATCCTGTTTCCATAGCACGATGTGGACACCTCTCTTACAAAAGTACATATAACTCATGTCTCTGCTGTCTTCATATTGTAATTCAACGTGGAATATTGAGTGAAATGAAGGTGAGTGTGACTGTGTCATCTTAAAATAATTCAAATATAGCAGGTACTGATTTTCTGTAATTTAAAGCAACCATTTTCCTCTTAGTTTTGGAGACAGAGCTCATCTGCAGTTACCGAGATTATGTATAGCTAATTGCTATTCTGTTCTTTGGCAGTAGGGTTAGAAACATGGTATAATATAAGGAATGGGATTCTAGAACAACAAAGTGGATTTCTGAGAAATAAATTTGCTCAAATAAGAAAAATGTTCAGTAGATTTACTCACTGTCATTATTAACACAAATGTTGACATGTAAAGCATTGATGACTGGAGTTATGGCAGTCATCTGTGACCATACTGGAATTTTATGTAAGCCCCAGGAGCAGGCTGTGGTCCTCAATCTCATCTCTCTCCATCTTTGCTGCCCTCCTTTATATTTGTGCCTTGTTACATGGTAATAACTTTAATTCACTGACATTAAATAAAACTTTACATGCCTAGCTTCTTCTTTAATGCCCATCAACACACACACACACACACACACACACTGCACTCACACACAGACACACAAACACACAAATACATGCTCATATACATTTCAAATGTATTCAGTTGCTTACTCCATATTTAAAGTAACCTTGTATACAATTTAAAATTTAGCACAATAACTTATGCAAGAATTCCTTTCCTTTAGGGATTATTTTCAAATTAAACCCTACTTCAGGTGTTTTTCAGAGTGGTTTACAGAACAACATGTGTGGATGCATATATACAAACACACATATATTAGGGTATGCAATTCTGTTCTGTATCAAGTACTACTTTATCTTTCACATCTCTAGAATTGAGAACATGCACTCACATATGAACCACTTCTGGTAGAGCAAATTCTATCCAGTTACTTACCTCCTATCAATGATTGATGATTTTTTTATTTTTTCCTAAAGAAAAATCAGTTATATTTGTTTAAAATTCTATTCTATTTCCATTTGTGTCAGATGAAACTTGCCTGCCTATTATTTTATAAAATGTTAATCTCCTTAAGCAGTAATTATAAAATAATAGTGGTTGCAAAGCATAAAATGCAACAATCTTAACATCTTTGGTGAATAGTTTTTTGACTTCTGATTAGTTAAGAGTTTTGTATCTGAAAGACATTACACACATTGAATATATTTGTTAAATTGAAAGGCAGATAGATTGAAAATGTTTTTCAAATTTCTTCCAGGTAATGTTCTTTAATTCTGTTCTTAGTATCATATAAATACCTGGTGATACAGAAATGTTTTACAGAAAAGCACTATAATGATAAACAATTGTTAAATTTAACTCTCCTAAAAATCTTAAAGTTCTATTTACTGTTTATTTATGCTGTCAGGAAAATGAATACCCTACCACAAATGGGTTGCATTGTTTGTGCAAACCTTATTCATGCACTTTATTCTTTGTTTCTAACACATTCACTGTTGTCAAGCACAATTCAGAGTATATACTTCACCCTGACACATCACAGATAGCAAGGATATGTAGTGTTTGCCAGAGTAATGAAACTTCTCGTTTAGATTACTATTGTTCATGGATGTCTTGTTTTCCCTCCCTCTGTATACTAATACTTCATTACTACCCTTATTACTTTAGAAAGTATTTCTCTCAGTGCTAAAAAGAAATCTCCTGCTTCTCTTAAAATAGTGTCTTCTTAGAATTCTATGTAAATGCCATGCTAAGTTTTAGATTTTGCAATCTCTTTAATCAGAAACAAGGGAATTAGACAGCTGTTTGAAACTCATGTTAAGATGTAATTAAACATCTGATTGAATTTCTCTACATATCAAATAGCAGAGGCTAGTGTGTGTGCACAAGACATATGTACACTACAATTTACAAACGATTTACTTCTATGACAAAGTGAGGGGAGGTTAGTATCTCTTTTCTATGAAAATAATCATTTTGAAAGACAAGTCAATTGATTCACACATGCTTTATCATAAGAAGCAAATCATATAAAACAAATTGTAAGTTGAAAAACCTTTATACCTCATTGTAAGTATTTTTCTGTTATGGAATCCTTTTAAGAAGATATAAACTTTAAAACCAAATAATCTGTTTCTTATATAACTTTCCCCAGTGCTTTCTTATATTTAGAGTAAGTAAGAAAATGCAAATAAATGAAGTTTGAAAATAATTTTAAGTTATGCATGCATACTATTTTCGGATGTATGTAATATAATGCTTTAACACATTAAGATGAACTTAAAAATCCATAATAATTATAGAATGAGTTAATTTGATTTTAGACCTTTATATAAAACATTAACATTCTTTGCATTTTAAGTGTTTTCAGTGATGAAGATGAAAAGGCTAAGTATATATTTAATATTATAATAATATTTATAGCAAACGTTTTGCTGCCACATCACTCTTAGAAAAGCCAAGATTGTTTACTTAACTATCTGCAGTTTAGAGAAAATTTAAATGTTCTAAATCTTTCAGTTTTATGTAAAGATTTGCATAGAGGATCTTGCCATTAATTCTGTTCATTCCATATTATATAGTGTTCATTCCATATTATATAGTGAACAATTTTTCATGCTTAATGAGAGGATAAAATACTCCATAGCACATGTGCCCAATTGTGCAGTGAAATTTTATTTCCTGGACTTCTTCAGTGTAAAAAGTGTCTATTAATCATGTTGATTTTATGATGTGGACTATTGCCCAGAGGAATTCTGCAATGATCCAAAGACTAATTTTTCATGCAACATGGAACTGGACTTGAATATAGGGTTTGAAAGTTGTAATAATTCTTTCATGAATATAGTTATTTTTTACAATTCCTTAGCAGTTACTGTAATTCTAGTAAACAAGTCAGAGTTGCTTGATAAGATGAAGAAATTCTATATTTAAGAACATTGAAACTAGACATACAAATGATATTCAAGATCTAATACAGCATACAAGTAGATACAGTAATTAAAACAGAATAGGTCAAGATGTCACCTATGAAATATACATCCTGTAGGCTAGGAAACCAGGACTTCAATAGTACTTGAGCAACATTTTGACAAAATGTAAATTAATGTCCTTTTAACATAGAATTTTTGTGGCTATATATATTTATGGACTGTAAGATCAAAAAACTATTCAGACTGTGATGTAGGTTCAACTGACAGAATACAAAGGAATAATTTCTCAGTTTTATGGGTTATATTCAGTAGATTTTTAAAAATATTCATTTCTATAGTCTTTGGTAATGACGCTTATTACATAACTGCATTCACCCCTCCACACTTTCAGTATCAACCGTAAGCCTTCTAGTTCATGTACCTACATGCAAATTTTAACCTTCCTTATTGTAATAACTCTAGCTGGAATGCTACTCATTATCTCTGTTCTGCATTTCCAGCAGGCAAACTCCTTGGTCCAGCTTTGGTTCTATCATCTTAGTGAACTGTAATCTGTGAACTAAGTTACTCTTTAATCTGTTCCCACAGCAAATTGCAGATGTCCTCCGCTTTCTCGTGTATATCTCACCATAATAAGTATCTTCTCACTTGATAGAGAGTATTTAAGGTTGTGAAAATTGCTGTGGGAAAATGCTCTTGTATCCTGTAAAGATTTGTCCCTACTGTTGGTTTAATAAAACACTTATTGGCCAGTCGCCAGCCAGGCAGGAAATATAAGCCAGGCAACAGGACTAGGAGAATTCTGGGAGGAGGAAAGCCTCAGTTTCGAATTGCCACCCAGACATAGAGAAAGCAAGATAAAAATGCTGCACCGAGAAAAAGTACTAAGCCACATGGTTAGGTGTAGAGAAGAATTATGGCTTAATTTAAGTTTCAAGAGCTAGTTAATAATAAGCCCAAGCTAATAAATCAAGCCATTTATAATTGTTCTAAGCCTCTGTGTGTTTCTTTGGGACTGAATGAGTGTGGGACTGGGCAGGACAGAAATTTCCTTCTACACTATCGTGTCCAAATGTCTGGCAAGAATTTCCACACAAAGCCTGAGAAAGCTTTAAAAAAAAATTCTAAACAGAGGAAGGAACAAAGTCAAACAAGATTTCTTGATAGCAACATTGTCTCTGGTGGACTCTGTTTGTTAGAAGCAAACAGAGGCATGGTTCCTTTAAGAGAGGCTTCTTGAGCCGGGCGATGGTGGCGCACGCCTTTAATCCCAGCACTCGGGAGGCAGAGGCAGGCGGATCTCTGTGAGAGGCTTCTTGAATCAGTATTAACTGCAAAAACTGTGCAGCTCTTTTAAAAGGCCCTGCCACCAAACACTTAAATGTATGTCATTTATGAATGGCCACCAGCATGCATCTTGGTGGTGGCATAGATCTAGAAATCCCACTGAGTTGTAGTTTTAAAAATTAGGTTCCTGCCAGTACCTCCACATTGAAGTTAGTCTCTCAGAAAGCCATGGAGTGTGGCGGATCCAGCTGCCAGGGCCAAGGCTTTAATCCTATCCATATTGCTCAGCAAAGCAAAGAGTCATGTGGTCAGAAGAAGAAAAACATACAGTAAAGATATATTCAAATAAAGAAAAACTCTAAATAGTTTACAGTGTGTTTTAAAATATACATATCATGGGGAAGAAAAGATAAAAGATAGAGAAAATCATTAAAAACATAAAAGAAATAGAGTAGTGTCTTTAATCCCAACACTTGAGAGACAGAGACAGACAGAACTCTGTGAGTTCAAGGGCAGCCTGGTCTACAGAGTGAGTTTCAGGACAGCCAGAGTTGTTTGTTACACAGAGAAGCCCTGTCTCATAAAACTAAAAATTAAAAATGAAAACAAAAGAAATATAGCAAAAAATTAAAGCCACATAAAGATGGAAAATACACAGAGAGATATATACTATCTGTTATGCTGTCTTTGAATTGTTTGACTGCTGAGGAAGGAGCAACAGCTGCTAAAAGTCATTTCATTGTAAATGCTGCTGGATTAAACTAACCTATATGTTTTTTAAAATATCTTCAAAATATAAGGTAACAGATATGTTACTTTGGGAAAGAGGTTCTACTTTTGCTTCCAGAGGAAACAAGAAGCTGTAGATTCATTCTGTGTTAAGAAAAACCAGGTTTGACCAAGGACAACCCCCACCCCCTGAAAACAATCTCCAATGGGAACAGATGGCCCAGATGAGCCAATGTTTTAAAGCACTCTGTTGCAGTTTTCTCTGAGTTCTACATTCAAAACAGCCTCAAGACTGCTGGTTGAGATGTTCCAGGCTCACAAAATACTCCAGTCAAGACTGAACCATAGTTCTAAATTTTTTGGGGTCCCCATAAAATTATCAACACCCCCAATCAGCATGAAGAATCCTAAAAAAACTATGCTCACATTTCCAAAAAATGGATATTTGTCTTTGTTTAGAGTGTTGGTTACACGTTGTTATTGATGATGGTAGGAAAAAAACATAAACAAAGGAGATTATTCAGAGTTCTTGTTTTGAAAGAAAAAAAAAGGTGAAGTGCTGTGGATAATGCTCTTGTACTCATATTGGTTTAATAAAATGCTGACTGTTCAGTAGCCACACAGGAAGTATAGGCACGGAAAACTGACTGGAAGAATTCTGGGAAGAGGAAAGCCTCAGTCTGCAGTTGCCCCACAGACACAGAGGAAGCAAGATGAAATGTTGCACTGAGAAAATATACCAAGCTACATGGCTAAACACAGACAAGAATTATGGGTTAATTTAAGTTGTAAGAGCTAGTTAATAATAAGCTGAGCTAATAGGCCAGTTTATAAAGCCAGTTGTTAAAAGTCTCTGTGTGTTTCTTTGGGAATGAATGGTAATGGGCCTGGGAAGGAGAGAAACTCTGTTTACAAAACAAATGCTTTATCTTCTTAATCATAGCAGATGATATGTATTACATCTCAAAAATTATTGCTTACAGAGTCTTCTACATTCATTCTTTTCATCTCATGGTATGGAATCAAGTTTTATTTGAGAAATTTTTTGGTAAATAATGTTTATAGTTTTCAGTCATTATATGACTGAATAAGAATTACCAAAGTATGAACTTTATACTGATTATTAAATATATAGGTAATGATATTAGGTTTGGCTGACGTTAAATGAAAGTAAATATTTAGAAATTTTATGAGCCTACTATAGATAGTTTCCACATTACATATGCCATTCTTACTAACTTACAGTCTTTTTTCTACCTTTCACTCTCTGATGGTTTATTTTACTTGTGATAGTTTAAGAAAAGGGACAGGCAAGGTAAAAAAAAAAACTGACATGGATTTATTTCTGCTGCTAAATTTTAATTGCAACATCCACAACAATCAATGCTCTGATGCATTTTTAGCATACTTCTTCTCAGTGTCTTCATCACTCAGTGGTGTTTTATTCTCCAAGAGGGATAAAGACAGCTCACAGTTTCAATATAAGTACATATTTCCTTAAGGACAGAAAAATGGTTGTGGCTATATACACACCTATCAAACAGCCATTCTTTTATAAATTAATTATCTAGTCAAAAGGGGATTAAACAAGTCCATCAAAAAGGTTTTCTGAACTTTGTCAATTCTGTTTTACTAAGATATTTTAGTTGTACATTCTCTTGGTAGAATGCTTATTAACATTTATAAACTACCCATGATATCAGATACTACTTTAATTTTTAATATAAAATGTATGAAATTTATAATTCAAATTAATTTAACCGAGAGAGTGATGACTCTTACTGGTTGGATTTCTAAATTACATTTTATGCTAGTTGAACATCGGAGCACATTAATCAGCTAAGTCATCAACTCTGGTTTTATAGGGTTGTTCTCCAGTTAAATTACATCAACCACTGGTGAGGAATAACATTTTTCCGCAGCCATTGGGCCAAGCCTGAAATATAATCATCTTTAACATCTGAGAAACTGTCGCTTGCAATCAATGGGATTTATTATTAAAGTGTCTAAAATCAGAGATTTTAATTTTCTGCTTCAGTGTTTGACTCTATGCTATTATAGAGTGCAACAATTTACATAATCTTATTTAACCTTTTCTCAAACTTAAAGAATTTTATTCCATTAATGAAAAGAAACTTTTTTCTTTATAATTTACTTTTCCTTGTTATAGAAGTGTGGTAAGGAGAGGTAAAATTGCAATCTCTAAATAAGTCTAATTGTTAGACATATATTAACAAAGCATCAACAATACTTTATATGTTTTTTTTTTAAAAAAGATTTTAGCTTATTAGCATAAACAAGGAATTCTCCCAAGGTACATCTATATTTTTCATATATAATATTTATTTGTAGTGGAATAAACTTTTAGTAACAAATTCCATTATTAATATTATTTTTAAAATTAAAACATTTGTCCAGCCAGTATAAAGTTTACTTATAATCAGTACTCACAAAATGAATGAGATACCTGATATTACTCAGATTGCACATGGATTGTAAATGCCTAATGAGCTTGAGAGGCAGCTATTGCCAAAGCTTCATGTTGGTCAAGTTCCACAGCTTGCTTTCTTCCTCACTGCTTGATCTTAGTAGCCTTGAACGTGAAGAGCTCTATGTTGAGCTGTTCCCATATTCCCAGGGATAGCCAATCATTCCCTTTATTCTTCAATATAATCTAATTAAAAACTGATCTTTAAGCATAACAAAATTTTACAGAAATGTCTACTTTGTTATAGGGTATTACAGTTCATCAGGTTTTAGATGAGAGGGTAATGATGTAACAAGGCTGAGTAATTATTTGATTCAGATACCAACCACAGTGCATATTTTTTCACATGTGGTGAACATAACACATTTTAGCTGACTGTACAAGGCTTGGCTTTACAAACATGGAGGTCAAGAGAGATTTTCATAAGTTCCCATCTTTTTATAGGTGATGTACCATAGATCATGTTGTTAATACTTTGGAGAATATTCAATGAGGGGAACAATAGTGGTCATGAAAAGCAAAAGTCCCTAGATTTACTTTTTTAAATATTTTACTCTTAGAAACAGACATTTCTCTTGTTCTGTGTAATGAGTGTCATTTGAAGAGACGTACCCTTCCTTTCAATTTGATTTGTGTTTCCTGACACAGGGACATCAACTTATGAAGTACCCCACACTTTTGAATATTTAGCAATGTACAATGACTAAATGGGAAGGAAGCCCAGAGAACCATTGGTTTGACCATTTAAGTCGTCTATCTAGGCCACATATAACATTTTCTCATATTTTTAGTTATCACTAGATTGATTTATGATTATGAATAGTTCAGAATAATAAATCCAAACTTAATCCATACAAAGGCATGCCCATTTATTTCCCAGCCAAAAGAAGCGAGCCTGTTTTGTTAACTGTAGTCATATCTGACTCATGGAATCCTTCACTCCAAATAACCTTCAATTCCAAAAGAGAACTCATTTAGTTCTTAGCTGATTTCTTTCTAGTCTCCCCTGAGAACAACATAATGCATCTTTGAAAACTGACTCCAGGGTTCAAGGCAGTCATGTATATGCAAATGTGCACGTGTAGTTGTCATTTGCATCGCCTGTTCCCTCTAAACATTTGTTATCTTTCCTTTAAACTTGATGGAAGCAGAGATAAGCAAACACATATAGACTGAAACGAGACAGGATTCTAGGAAATGTGGTAATGTCTCACTACAAAATGTGACAACTTGAGGTCCAGACAACTTCCAGTGACTTTTAATGCAGTATGGTGCAACATTTAACAACATTGAATTTAGGTCTAACGAAATAGAGATGAATATCAGAGCATTATCAGTAACTGAGTCACAGAACAGAATAAACTATCAAGTTCTAAGAGTATAGCTCTGGACTCTTCATGATTTCTTTGCTATTTCAATGATCATAGTGGCAAATGGAAGCAAGGAAACGTGATAGGTGAGGATAACAATATGTTTAAAATCAAAACCATTACCCTAGTGACTGGAAACTGTGATTTTTAAGTCTATAACTCTGTCCCTATTTGCTTTTCTCATGCAGGATTAGCATATAGTCTTTACTCAAAAGTTAATATGTCCTCAGTGTTGATACAAATAGATAGGCCCTGCCCTACAACATAGTCATTATGACTAACATTGGCAGATGGTGACCCAACACAAGGGCAGACAGAAGGCTCCTCCCATCAGCTAGTGATAGTTGCCATGTCACTTGCTGCCCTTTGGCTTAGGGTTACTTTATCTTCAGCTGTGAAATAATAGTTTCATCGTGTGAGATAATCATGATGAATGTTAAACCAAACACTTTCAAGTATTTAATTAGTGATTAATAAATGATAACATTTATTACTTAATAAGTACTATTTATTAAGTTATTAACAAGTACTTAATACATGATCAATATTTTAATAATGCCTATGAATTTTAATGATAAAGGGGAGAAAACAAAAGTACACTGGCAAGAGTACGAGGCTTGAAGCAGCAAGGATTTTTGTAGGGCACGTGTATGGCTAGCTGCCTTGTGTACTAACATGAATGTCTTTTTGTATTTCTCTCTACATTTTTAGAAAATAATTTGAGTTCATTAAACAAAGGCAGAGTCTGGGAAGAAGCCTGGAGAAGTGGTTTTTAGGGGTAGCCTATGAGAACTGATAGCTAAGCACGTGATTCAACCATTTAACATAATAATAAGTAAAATAACAAAAGATTTCTGTAGAAAGAAAAGAAAATAGAGAACAATACCAGTCATTTTAGTTCTTCTTAAAATTAATAATTGTTCTTGATTAGTAAGAGTTCAAGATTTTAGAGTGCTAAGTATTTAGAAAGTCTACTTAACAAGGACAATTAGCATAGAAAAGTACTGATTCTTAAAGTTATATACTCAGCTGATTGTAATCTAGGCAAAATTTTATCACAGGAAAAGAAGACACAAGATTGATTCTAATAATAAAGAAAAGAATAAAAAGCTGTCTGGTTTAGGACATAATGCAAGCTGTTAATTGTGAGAGCTATTAAGATAGCTGTAAAGGAGGCGAAATCAGCACTAATGGTGGGATATGAGCTGGCCTTGCCTTTTGCACTGTATATGAACATAAGAAAGCACAGTGAGAGGTTATTTTATCAAACATAGCTTCAGACCTGTCCATAGATATTCACATCTTTGCTCTACCCAAATTCTGATCTCTGCAAATTCTACACATATCAAGATCATTATCATTTTCTTTCCCAATTATAAGATGTTTTAAGGGAAATACTCATTAGTAATGCAGAATGAAACCTAAAACCAAGAAGATAAAGTCTCAAGGGTTACAACCTTTTCATAGGTCTAAAATGTCCGAATCTTATTGACCTTGAGGACTTATGGGTGAGTCCTCATATCAAGAATTTTGAATTGGAAACATAAAGACATTGATCACATTGATTTGACACTTCTACATTGCACAATTATGGACATATTAACCTACTATAAATCAGAATATTAAGTAAATGTTTTAAATGTTATTCATTGATAAATTACTGTTTGTATGACAAGACTGTATAGCTATTAAGAATTTTTGCTAATCTTAAAGAGAATTTCAATAACACTTAAGAGAAAAACTTAGTATACACTTGGTAAAAATCCTGATAATTTTTCAGAGATTCTGTGGGACAATGGTCTTTTACCTTGTCACTTATATTGTATTGTTTTAATGAAATACTGATTGGTCAGGAGCCAGGCAGGAAGTAGAGGCAGGGTGACCAGAACTGGAGAATTCTGGGAAGAGAAAAGACTCAATCTGCAGCTGTCTTCCAGACACAGAGGAAGCAAGATGGGAATGCCACATGGATGTCAGTGTGTTTATTTCTCAGAAAATTAGGAAACAACCTTCCTCAAGACCCAGAAATACCACTTTTGGGTATATATCCAAAGGATGCTCAACTGTGCCACAAGGACATGTGCTCAACTATGTTCATAGCAGCATTGTTTGTTACAGCCAGAACCTGGAAACAATCTAAATGCCCTTGACCAAAGAATGGATAAGGAAAATGTGGTAATTTACACAATGGAGTACTACATAGCAGAAAAAAATGACATCTTGAATTTTGCTGGAAAATGAATGGAGCTAGAAAGCATCATTTTGAGTTAGATAACCCAGACACAGAAAGACAGGTATCATATGTACTCACTCATAAGTGGTGTTTAAACATAAAGGAAAGAAAATCAGCCCACAAATCACAATCCCAGAGAATTTAGATAACAATGAGGACACTAAGAGAAACTTACATTGATCTAATCTACATGGGAAGTAGAAAAAGACAAGATCTGAGTAAGTTGGGAGCATGGGACCCTTGGGGAGGTTTGAAGGGGAGAAGCAAGAAGGGGAGAAAAATGTAGAGCTCAAGAAATATCAATAAAAAAGAAATAAAATTTGAAAGGACTATCTATAATTTTATACAGGACTGAACCCATGTGACATGAAGAGATCTGTTTTACAGTATCTTCAGGAAATACACACAAGAGATCTGTTTTAGTGGAAAGCTACCTTCCATGCATATTGCACACACCTCTTCATAAGCTTGAGAAATGTGAACAGTTAAATGGAAATGGCAAATATTAGAGAGATGCATTTCCCAGCAAAAGGCAGTTTTTGAATATGAATAGGAAATTTAAAATTACAGCCATACCTTTTTTTTATTTAATGAAACTTGTAATAGTTTGATGTCAGAAGAACTTTTGTTACTTAGCTATAAAGTTAATACATATTATTAAGTCTGTCTTGATCCATTCTTTTATGATACTGTACTGGAATAGAAAAGATGGAATAATTTACTGTAATCAGAAATGGACTGTCTCATTGTTCGGGAGGTTGAAAAGTCCATGCCAGTGAATAGTTCAGCCACTTTGAAGCATTGGCTATTGGAATACAGGTTAATGTGATTTAGAAGACAGTCTCTCTAAAGGTATATGGGTTACACATATAACTTCTCACTGAGTGGTGATATTATCCATCCATAACTGACATGTCAGTTATGGATAGATAGTATAGCAAAATGTGAATGAATTCATTGTTATTTGAATACTTTCACTAGTTGATGGTTTACAAATTTAATTCAGAATGAAGCAGAACTATGGCTGGATTTAGTCTATGAGGTCTTGCCCTCATGAATGAATTGCTGCCAATATTGTGAAAGACTATTCCTTATAAAAGTGTTTGTTCCACCTGCTCTTGCTCTTTCTTTTCAATTTCAAAGGGGAATGATGCAGGATCCTGTTCCTATGTCTCTGCTTCTCAGCCTCAGAACAATGAGACATTTCGCTCTTGCTTAATATAAATTACTCCATCAATTCTATTCTGGCTCAGCAGCACAAAAAAAATAGATCAAGACAGACTTAAGAAAATATATTAACTTTACAGTTAAAGAATGAAAAATGTTATGACACCAAACTACTGTAGGTTTTATAGAATAAAAAGGGTGGCTATGATTTTGAGTTTCTTATTCCTATTCAAACTGAGAGACTGTAAACAACTTTTTCATCAGTGAAAATAATAAAGATCTTATCGATGGGGGAAAAGAGACACAATATTAAATGGGCACAGATATGTTGCCAAAATTTTAGACTTATTCCCTTGTTCATGTATCATTCAGCTGTTGGCAGCACAGAAAGTCCATATGACTCTGATCGCCCTAGGATGTTACTTCAACTTATCACTCATTTGCCAAAATATTTATTCATTTTTATGTGAGTCAACAGAGCAGAGAACCTTGTAAAGAATGATCTTATGGGGTATTTTAATTCATGCAGATGAGGCCTCACAAATCAAATGCTTTACATATCGGTAAACCAAGGAAACTCTAGGGTAAAGGATATTTAAGTTGTTGTAATCACATAATCGCCTAAGACTTAAAATGTAAGGCAATTGTGGAAGCAACTAAATCATATCTTATTTGACTTGGGCCCACTCCAAGAGATGGAGCCCATATTGGACACTTATTGGGTAACTGAGAACCAGAATTTACATATCCCAGGGACATAGAGTAAAACCAAGTACTACTGGTCTAAGAAAAAGCAGTAATAAAATGACTGCTAATGATAGTCATCAATACTCATAGATCCATGCTTTATTCGGCCATCAGCAGAGAAGCTCCTGCAGTAGATGAGGACAAATGCAGAGACCCACAGCCAGACATTTCAAAGAAAGAGGGAAACCTTGGAACACTCAGCAATAAATGGTGTGTTTCTTCCAAATCCTCTCAGATCTAAGGGAACCCCACAGAAGAGGAGGCAAAAGAGTGATAGAGACATGGGTAATTGAGGTCACCAGGAGAACAAAGCCATTTAAATCACCTGAACAGAACTTAAAGGAACTCATAGCGATTAAAGTAGCTATTTCAGGATCTACACAGATCTGCACCAGTTCCTTTGCATATATACAAGGCTTTCAGCTTAGTATTTTTGTGGGACTCCCGAGTGTGCTAATGTGTGTGTATCTCGCTTGGCTTTCTTTCCTTTCTGTTTGTCTGTCTTGTACAACTGCAATATGATGGTTTTTTGACTTATTATACTTTATTTTGTGAATTTTATAAAGTTTATTTTTAATAAAAATGTAAGGAAATGACTAACTCTTAATCTTGTAGCCCATGATGATTCCATAGAACTACCTAGAAAAGATTGGCTTGAGAATATTTTCTACAGAAAAATAATCAGTGGTAAATGAGAAGAAAAGCATCTTTTTCTTTAATTTCAAACTACAGCCTGACTGAAAAGACAGTTTCAATAGAAAAGCTCTAGAATAATGTCCCCTACAATGTATTCCACAGAACGGCAATCACACTTCATACTCAGCCTCCCATATATTAAATGTGCTGTTAAAATAGATTGAGTTATAATAAACTCCATGTTTAATATTCACTCTGAATATTAACTTTAAATAGGCACATGTTTATTAGAATCACGTTTTTTCAATTTCTCATGTGGGATTCAATGTATTGCTATAAAATAAGGCAACATTTCCCTGCTAAATTGCATGCAATATAGTCATTGCTTTTATTACCAGATTGGATTCTATACATTTAACATGTTTAAGTTGGATGTAAATGTAACGAGAAGGTTGTCATTACACGGAAATTTAGAGATGCAACCTTTAGTTTCTATGAGATAGTAAATTCACAAATTTATTAGATAGAAAAATATGCATGCGTTTTCTAATATATAAAGGATAGCCATGTGGAAATTGCAACATTCATTCCAAACTGAAGTTCTATGAACCAATAGCATTAGGTTTCTAATGTAGTATAGTAGTTCAAGCTAACCCATCACTAGTTTGATATTGCTTGATAGTTGGCAGTCTTTAAATGGAATCAGAAACAGACCATTTTATTTGTTAGACTTCAATTCCACCTGAGGTCCATTAACCTTTAAAAATATAGAGTAATAGTGCTAGGAGTATATTGTAAATTTTCACTATGAAATTTCTTATGACTTAAGCATTCGTTAATTTACAATCAATATTTAGTTAATAGAACATCAGTGATTAAGTATTAGAGACACACATTAAAACATTTCCTCTTAAGATCATTATGGCTCATATCAATGTATTGTATCAATCAAAGTAATGTATTATGTGTTCCTTCCCATTGTTACAACCAATGAGAGTGACTGCAGCTTCAACATGTGTGAAATTTCACTTTAGGAAGAAGCTGCTCTAATTTCACAGTTGAATCTTAGAGCTGTCTGAATGCCCCATGAAGTGTATTTCACTTTTGCATGACTTCTAGAACACTGTTGAATGTAATCAAAATGAGATCTGACACTTGCATCTATTCGTTGTCAGAGTACGTTTTAGATGTGAACAAACTGGAACGTTATTTATCCCAGAAACAAGAGTCAATTTTCTCTCTCACAAATACTAAGAGTAGTTCTCCTGAAACACTGTCCTCAATATTCTATTCCTTCAGAAGATTTATTTTATTTCTGACTATTCTGACATGGTCATACCACATAGGTTCATGGGATACAGGGATTTCTTTTTGCATGATTTCTTTAAAAATGCACTGTTTTAGGTACTAGAAAAAATATATAATTTTTATTCAACAGTAATTCTAATCCTCTTCTATGATAAAATGTGACAAAGATTTGCTTATTAAGTGTCCAAGTGATCACAATCGCCTTGGACAGAATGCATGACTAGCAATTAGATATCCTTAAGTTCTTTTGAGAATAATGGGAGTTGCTATGTAAAACCATTTTGAATAAAAAAGTATTGAATTTAAATAGTTAAAATCTAATAGCATAAAGTATCAAAAGAGTTTCATTTTTAGTGCTAGGAAAAAAGTAATCATGACTTCCTAAAAATATGAGTAGTTTAAGCTAATTTCACATATAATGCTAATTTCTGAAGATTCTCTAATCAATGCTACTTGCATGTACAATGTGTGCATTCAACTTATATTTACCGATAATTTCCCTTCTTAAGGAGTGGGCCCGAGACAAATCTATGCATCTCTGGATATTTTAAGTAAGTTAAGCCTCATTCTACATAACTGAAAAATAAACAAAAACATGACTTGACTTCTCATTATTTATTATGAAAAGTTATTTGATGCTGATAGTGAAGTGAAAAAGGAATCACTAAATTTAGTGAATTCAGCAGTTTTGAAGCATAGTTCCGTTATGATATGTTTATCCCACCTATGTATTTTAAGCTTATCTTACCTTCATCTCAGTGTATTTTGAAAATAAATAATCTGTATGAAATCATAAACTCAATATAATCTACATATCCACAGAGAGTCATTTTCAAAAAAAATTCTTTCCTAAATGCACTTCTTTACTTTTTGCCATTTTATAAGACTTGCTAGATGCTAATGGTTCTAGAAAGGCTACATTATAATTTGTAAATTTTAGAATTATATTTCTTTCTAAAGAATAGAATATTATGGGCACATGCATTGTACACTAAGAATGCTTTGAAATTGCTGAAATGAAACATTTTTTCTGGGCATCAAAAAGAAAAAAAGGGTTAAAAATAAAGTGAATATTTAAGTAGCAGTTTAAAGGATAATTATACTTTATGCATAAAGTAATGGAGATGCACAGAGGGGATCCTTAGTGGTGTTAGTAAAATTGGCAAAAATCATGGAAGCAGAAAGACACGGTTCATCTATGGCTAATCGTGTATGTGCACTAGAAGATAAATCTGAATAAATCTATTGACCAAGAATGCAGAAAAATGTAATGATGGGGCAAGAAGAATCAAATTACTCATAGGCCAAAGAGCGGAGATAAGGACGATTGAAGTAGGCTGTTTGATCCCAAGGGTAGAGCATTGCATCTGAAGTCTGAAGATACAGATCCTCATAGTCCTGTAAATGACAAATCTTTAACCTGTACAGCCTGCACTAATCTGTAATCATGATCTCACTCACCATTTCCTTAATAAGCAATTTGGAGAATAAAATTTGGAGATAATAGCAGTGAACATGGCATATGGGAGATACATATCTATTTAAAAAGCAAAATAAGACATTTTTTTTTCTCTAAGCTTTAGAGCAGCAAAGAGAGAACATTTTTTTTTCAAAAAAAAATTAAAAAAAAACACTAGTATTGAGAATCTTCAAAATCTTTGCCTTGTGGTCAAACAATTTCATGAAAGGTTTGGATGGCAACTTGTTAGTAATTGAGCTATATTGTTTGCATTGTCTTAAATACTAAAAAATATAAATCAGACCATAATAATGGTCATGTGGATGCTGGTCATTGTCAAAGCCATTTCAACCAGTGTATTCACACATAGGCAGCCACAGATGGACAGGAAAGTGAACAATAGAATAACTAGTGGAAATCGTTTCTATTAGTTTTCATGTGAATTCCAAAATCCTTTCTGATTTGGAGAAAGGATTCATAAATACAGTGAGATAAGAAGTGGGGCAGGAGCTGCTATTCACGGGAATCATCAGTAGAACGCTAACCTATCAGTGGGGTGAAATATCTGTGAAGGCAGTGAGCTAGCTCACTAGTTCCTCAGGGCCAGTCTGAGGGCTCCTGTTGTCAGTACCAACTGAGAGTTCTTCCTGGTTATGAAGCTTTTTCTGGTTTGTTGATAAGGTTGTTTGTATGTTAAAAGCCTAGTTTTATTACTGGAAGTTTCTTCTCAGGCAAGCTTCAAATATTATTTTATCTATAATTTGAATCTTTTCCTGAGAAATGAAGCCTATCCCAAAATAAAGACAATATTATTTTTAGAAACATTCATTATATTATGCTACCGCCAGTGACATAATGGTGATATCAAAGCAAATATTCAGGGATTTGATTACAGCCTATGATTTATCTTAGCGTATATATCCAGAGAAGTAATCAATGCATGCTAGTTAGGTTTACGGTGAGTTCTAAAGTAGAACACAAACTATAGTTGTATTTTATGAAAAGTTCTTAGCATTAAACTGCTTGTTTGGGGATTCACTCAAGGAAAAAAAGCATATTCTATTTTCGTTTGTAGAATTATACTCAGAAAACCCTTTTGAACTGTCAAAATGTTTGAGCATATCAACCCATACTGTGTATTTTCAGTTCTAAGAAGGGTGTTTACATGTCATATGTTATCATTTATAAGATCCAATGGTAAGATAGGCTGAAAAGAAATATTATCAAGTATAATTGTATATAATCCTATTTAGGAGTTTTAATATATGAATGAGGTATACAGAGTGCTTGAAACAGAATATAAGTCATATCGTTTAGCATATCTTTTTAAAAAGGGTAAAATACGACCAATATTCACAATTGATCATTTCTTATTATGGAATTATAAAAATCATATTTAGTCTCTCATCAATAAGAAATGACAGATAGGAGTAAAGACAGAATCTTCCGAAAATGATGCTGGTTAAACTGGATGGTTGCATGTGGAAGAAAACAAATAGATGACTGTTTATCAGCTCAACTCCAAATATACCAAGAACTTCTACATAAGGACAGATGCACTGGATCTTAAAGAAGAGAATGTGGGGGAATTATCTTGAATTATTTGGCAAAGGAAAGGACTTTCTGACAGGATGCCTATAGCACAGACACTAAGACCAATGATTTAGAACATGGCATATAGTACTAACCAGAAGACTCTTCATATTATAAAACATAAGTAAAGAAATGTTCACCTTATTCTGGAGAAAAATGCAAGTCAAAACTACTTTTATTTTTTTTTAAATTATTTATTTATTATTTATTTTACATCTTAACTGCAGTTTCCTCTCCTTCCTCTCTTCCTATTTCCTTTCCTCCCCTCCCCTTCAAAAGCCCTCCTATCCCAATCCTTCTCTGTTTCTGTTCAAAAAGGAGAAGGCCTCCGATGGGTGTCAACAAAGAATGGCATATCAAACTGGGGTTAGGACTAAGCTTTCCCCTCCGACTCTTGTATCATGAGGAATAATTCCCCAAGAGCCATCCAAAGCTTTAGGGACAGCCTAAGGACAGTCCCATTCCAGCCAAGACTCCTAGCAATAGTGAATGAATAGTCTGTACTGTCCAACATCTGTGATCAGATTGGTGACTATACTCCAATTGTTATCAGAGAATCTTCATTCTTTAACTGATGGAAACCGTCACAGAGACCTACAGTCAAACAATAAGCAGAGTTTGGCCAATGCTGCTGAAGAGATGGATGAAGGATTATAGGAGCCAGAGGGATCAAGAAAATCCCTAGAAACAACTAACCCGGCTCCTAGGAACTCACCAAAACTGATTCAACAGCCACCCAGCCCTAGAGAGGAATATAAGATGGGAGGAGACAGCTCTCAGAGGCAGTCTTATTTCGAGATTTCTGGAGACAGGATCGCCATTTCAGACTGAGGTAGAAATAAGAGCCACTAGCTAGCTGTTTTGCTTTTCTGGCCTTCAGGTTAAACTCCAATATCTGTCTCTGGATTTTTATTAATCATGCTACAAGGGAGCCTCCATGGGACGGACCTAGGCAATCTATTTTGATATGTTATCTTATACCAGTTAGAATGATTAAGAACAATAAAAACAAATGTTAGCTCATGTTGCGAGCATGAGGTGGTAGTATAAACTAGTACAGTCACTGTGGAAATCAATGTGCATTCTTTGAACGAGGAAATAGAGCTACTTCAAGATCCAGATGTACTCCTGGACCTATACAAAAAGGAAGCTTCATCCTACAACAAAGACACTTGCTCAACCATGTTCAGTACTGCTCTATTCATAAACGCTAGAAATTAGAACTGGACTAGATGCCCATAAAGAGATAAATGGGTAAATGGAATGTGGTATATTTATTCAATGGGAAATTATCTGTTAAAAAGCTGAAATCAAAAGGAAATTGAAAGGAAAATAGATGGAACTAGGAAATTATTATCCTAAATGAGGTAACTGAAACTCCAAATGACAATTATGGTATTTATTATCTAATATATAGATGGTAGCTTCTAAGCCTTTTATAGTCATACAATCTGTAAAACGACATCGGATAGGCATAGAGTAAGGGGTTTAGCTGGAGAGGGCAATGCTGCTAGGAAAAGTATATAGAATGGTGTTATAGAGAGACAATGGAGACACTAGAACAGGATAATTCAACGAGACGGTAGAAGGAGGAGGGGTGTAAGTGAGGGAATACAGGGAGGGATGCATGCAAAAGAATTAACAGGGGAGACAATGCCTAAACTAGACATCTTTTGCCACCAAACAAAACTTCCAGTGGCAGCAATGGGTTACATCTAGCTAAGATGCTCAGTAGAAATTTCCAAACAACTCAGGCTCAGGGATCTTTGCTGAAAAAAAAAAAAGATTATAAGAAATGGGAGAAGGTGACACCAAGGAAACAGTGTCTTTACCACAGAACAGGACTCAAAGAGACTATGGCGGCATGCACAGGACCTGCGCATAATCAAGCCAGTGTTGACAGAGGTGAAGGGAAACGACCTCTCATCCTTAACCAACAACTGACAGCTGCTTGCAAAGGAAAAATTAGTTAGTTAAGTTAGTTTAGTTTAGTTGGTTGGTTGTTTTCAAGACAGAATTTCACTGTAGCTTTTGAGCTTGTTCTGAAACTAGCTCTTGTAGATCATTGTGCCTCCATTTCACAGAGATCTGCTTGCCTCTGCCTCCCAAGTGCTGGGATTAAAGGCTTGCACCACCACTGCCCGACTGAAAAATAGTTTTCTACAACAATGTCTAACTCAGTATAAAAAACATACTTCAGGGTAGGTCCCATGCCCAACATTAGTGACAAACACCAAATGGGCTCAGTGGTGTGTTTTTGTAGATTTTCATCTCATATGACTTTGTTTGGACATTTTTCATCTTGCTCATCTTTTGCTTGTATATTATGACTCTAATTTTGTGTTTTTACAATACGATGTGTGTGAATGTGTTGAATGTGTGAGTATTTATTGTGCTTTTTCATTGTCTTTATTTCATTTTTTGGATAAGGAAAATACCTTAGTAAGGACAAAATCATAAGATATACTGAATGCTGTATTGTAGATTATATATTATATTCTTAAGGCTCTGGGAAGACACCAAATCTTTTACAACAGGAGATTGATAGTTTCGGAAGATTAATTGTCATGTTTAAAGGATTAGAAAAAGCTAAAAGAAAACTGTGGCAGGTTTCTGTATTTCAAGTAATAATGGAAAAGGAGTAAAACAAATTAATGATGTAATGAAAATTGAACAGACAATCGTTAGTAATATATTCACCCATGTGCATCAGTAGGTATAAGAGAATAACCATCATGACTATGCTGTGGGGCTACACATTACAAATGGCTGGGTTCAGAACAATTCTGCTTGTCTATCAGGCACAAAATGCCTAATGAGAGGATATAGTGAGGGAACAAATACCTCAAAAGAAGGTTCTTAACTTCTAAGAGTTTGTTGTTCTCTTGAGAACTATTTTCCCTTGAGATGATTAGAATTAATAACTTCTATTTGACAATAGGTTTACTTTGTTATTTCTGTCTAAAACTTTTATAGGTTAACCACAATTAATCTTTGTCTTTGAAAAATAGCTACATATTTTATCACAGGGTTTAAATGATGGCACTAAAAAATAACAGCAAGCTTAAAGCTATATTATTCTAAATTATGCCATATCTACTATTGATATAATAACTAGTAAGCAAAATTACCATTGTCATATTTTTACTAAAATTATGTCTACTTTAATATAATAAATTATATGCAAATACATATATGCTATATAAAAATATTATATATATACAATCAAAGGTAAAGAAAGCAGAGTAAAGTAGAAAAGAACACAAAAAGAAATATAAAAATTAAATGAATTTGATTTGCTTATATCATCTGAAGACTGTCAAAGGGATTATGTTTGTTTTTGCTCTGCTATTCCACCAATGGTAAGGTGAATATATTGTGAGAACACTGAATGCAATCTACCTTTAGTTGAGACATGCCATTGTCTCTTCCCTTTTTAGAAACGTCTTTTACTTTATTAGATTATAATGTAATTACAACATTGCTCCTCTTTTATTTCTCTAAACTCATATATACCTGTGCTTGCTATTTTTCAAATTCATTTCATCCTTTTCAGTAATTTCATATATATATATATATATGCATATATAATCACACACACATACACATGTATCCCAGAAGAACTCAACCTTACACAAGTTGACTAAGCCACTAAGAGTGGGAACAAATAATCTCCCCTGGGAAGAGCACACCAATTGTCTATCCAATGCAAAATCGTCTCTTTCCTTGTTGTTCAGGTTGGACTGGTTCATAAACTGGTCAAGAAACTATAGATAGAAATGTAAGCTCATTTTAGCCGTGCTAAAACAGTAGGCAGAATAGCTGCTTCTTTAATGAGATACTGTTTTTCCCTTATAGAATTCTCATGTTACTCCTCCAGTTCCTACAAACAAAGCAGCCATGGTTTTGGCAGAGTGAAGACTCAGGAAAGTGTAACACTTCCTTATAGTATCTCTTCTCTGTACTCAGAACGTAAGTAAGTGTGCTTCTCTTCTTGCAATTTCTTACTAGTTTTCTAAAGTTCCACTCTCAGCATGTGGCTGATTTTCAGCCTGGCTTAACTCAAACGGTATGGATTCCCATTCTACTTCCTGGCATTTTCTGCCCCCATCCTCTAGGGATCTGCAGAGATCAACAGTTTGCCTTCCTGATATTTTTGTTGTTTCTGCCACTTTTAACTGATAAAAATTTCAGCAAGGTTCTGAGTCTATAGCTAAAGTGTAATATTAGTGAGACTATGAATTCCAAGAAGGTAATCAAATTTTCTAGTATTACTGGTAACCATGAAGGGACTATGAAATATTCTAATACTCCAGGGAGAGACCACCTGTGAGGGAAGGTACTGTGACAAAAATTAAAGCATCTCAGCAGGAAAGATTGAATATATTCAATGTGTAGTCAACTTAATTAACTTATAATGGGATGCAACATTTCTACAATCAAAACAAAAGCATGTTGTTTTAATAATTTTCTAAATTGCTTATTTTTAACTTGCCAGGCATTGTTTATAATGCACTTTTGTATTTCAACATTTAATATCTTCATTGACATTTTATAATAACACAAACATATAAAATCAAAAGTAATTTGCTGGTGTTCTGTGAACAACTCAAAATGCATGGGTGGGGGGGTGATGAAAGATGGGGGTGTGGCATATAAAGTCCTAAAGTCGAGTTACATGAAAACAGTTCTACTGTACGGTTTCAAATCTTCTGCCCGTCTGGTGTGCCTTGGTGTATTTAGATTCCAGTTAGTGGACCTCAATAAGTGGAGCTATTGCTCTAAGCCTAAATGCCTTAGAATGTAAACTGCTATACAAGCCAGATGCATTTCTTCTTTTCTTACAATACCAGCTGTATTATGGAAAACCAGCAACTCAGCAACTGTTGGCCTTTTGTGTATTTTTTTTCAATGATAAGAAATAAAAATTCTTCTCAAAAAAAATAAAAAATACTAAGTTAATGCTGTGTTCCAGTAATTCATTTTTGTTCTTTGTTTTTTTGCATTTTTATTGAAAATAGATTATTTTCTCATACAATATATTCAGATTATAGATTCCCCTCCTTCTTCTAGTTTCCCCACCTCTGCTTCTCTCCAGATCCCTCTCTTTCTTACTCACATTAGAAAAGAACAGGCTTCTAAGAGATAACAACCAAACACACCAAAATAAAACACAATATGATTTAGCAATAGTTATTATACTGAAGTTGAACACAGCAACACAAGAGGAGGAAAAGAGTTCCTAGAGAAAACACAAGAGTCACAGACCCACTTATAGTTGCTGTCATGAGTCCCTTAAAAATACTAAGCTTAAAATTCTAGTATAGACATAGAGGACCTGGTACAGACCTGCATATGCTTTGTGATTGCTGCTTTAGTATTTGTGAGATCATATATTTTTCTCAAAGTGATTCAGGGTCCTCTATCACCTCTAGCTCTTAAACTCTTCCTACTTCCTCTTCCATGGGTTTCTCTGAGCTCTTAGGGAAGGCTTTTGAGGTATGGTACATTGTCACAGTGGAGTACTACTCACCTGCTTAAAAATATCATCTGTATCAAAGACCTCGACATAAACCCAGTTATACTGAACCTGATAGAAGAAAAAATGGGGAATAACTTGGAATGCATTGTCGTCACAGGACACAACTTCCTAAATAGAACACCAAAAGCGTGGACACTAAGATTGACAATTAATAAATAGGACCTCATGAAACTGAAAAAAATCTGTAAGACAAAGGACACAGACAATAGGACAAAATATCAGCTTACAGAAATGGAAAAGATCTTGACCAACTCAACATCTGACTGAGGGATCCAACATATATGTGAGAAACCAGACATAAAAAATTCAGTTAAAAATGGGGGTACAGATCTAAACAGAATTCTTAACAGAATAATCTCAAATGGTGATAGAAAAATAAATATTCAATAACCTTAGTTATCAGGGAACTGCAAATCAAAACGACTCCGAGATTTCACCTTGCACCTGTCAGAATGGCTAAGATCAGAAAACGCAGGGGATAGCTCATGCTGGAGAGCATGTGGAGCAAGGGGAGCACTTTTCTACTACTGGTAGGAGTGTAAACTAACCAGCCACTTTGGAAATCAATATGATGTTTCACAGAAAGTTGGGAATCAATATATCTCAAGACCCAGCTACACCACTATGGGCACATACCCAAAGAATGCTCAACGTTATCACAAGAACACTTGCTCAACTATGTTCCTAGTAGCTTTATTTGTGATAGCCATAACCTGTTAACAACCTAGATGCCCCTCAATTGAAGAATAGACAAAGAAAATGTGATCCGTTTATACAATGGAGTATTATTCAGCTGTTAAACACAGTGACATCATGAGATTTGAAGAAAAATGAATGGAACTAGAAAACAATCATCCTCAGTGAGGTAACCCAGATCTGGAAATACAAACGTGGTATGTACTCACTTATAAGTGGATATTATCTGTAAAGTAAAGCATAACAATGCTACAATCCACAGACCCAGAGAGGTTAGGTAACAAGGAGAGCTCAAGGGGGACACTGGAATCTCCTTGGGAAGGGGAAATAGAGATTTTATGCATAGACTGGAGGCAGGTAGGGATGGGAATATGAGGGATCAGGTAGGGTGTGGTGGATATGAGTACTGAAATAGATGACTGGAAAGGGGGTGCATTTTGGGGTCCGGTAGAAACCTGTTACAAGGAAAACTCCCAGGAAACTACAAGAATGACCCCAGCTAAGATTTCTACCAATAGGAGATACATAGCTTGAACTGGTCACCTGTGACCAGGCAAGACTAGCAGTGGTGAGATTGGAACATCAAAGGAGCCACATAGTCTGTCCTGCTTATGTGATGTGCTGGGGTAATGGTGATAAAGAGATTATGGGAGTGGCCAATCAAGGACCCATGCCCTGAGAGTGAACCTATCCTTTACACTGTCTGGAACAGCAGAACCCAGAGGCTGGATGGCTCAAAGACTTAGGATAACACCAAATAGGAATAAAGGAAAAAAAGTCAATGTAATGATGTCTAACTATATCATGCTTTACTCATGGATTTGTCTCTAGTCCAATAGTCATCAGAGAGGCTTCATCCAGTAATGATGGAAATAGATGCAGACCCACAATCAAACATTGGGCTGGGCTTGGGGAATCCTCCTTGAAGAGAGGGAGAAAACATTATATGAGCCAGAGGTGTCAAGGACATCGCAAGAAAAACCCACAGAATCCAGTAATCATTGCTCATAGATACTCAGAGAGACTAAATCAACAACCGGGCATCCTGCATGGGACTGGCTTAGGGCCTCTGCGTATATGTGTCAGTTGTTTAATTTGGTCTCCTTTAAGAACTCATAATAGTGGAGCAGGGCTATCTCTGACTTTTTTGGGACCCTACTCCTCACACTAGATTGCCTTCCTCAGTCTTAATACAGGGTGACGTGCTTAGTCTTACTGCAACTTGATATGCCATGTTTTGTCAATATCTATGGGATACCTCCCCTTTTCTGAACAGAAGAGTGAAGGAGGGTGGGGGCATAGAGGAAGTGGTGGAAGGGAAACTGTGGCCAGGATGCAAAATAAATAAAATGTGCCGGTGGTGGCACATGCCATTAATCCCAGCACTTGGAAGGCATAGGCAGGTGGACCTCTGTGAGTTTGAGGCCAGCCTGGTCTACAAGAGCTAGTTTCAGGACAGGCTCCAAAGCTACAGGGAAACCCTGTCTTGAAAAGTGAAGCAAAACAAAAAAAATGTTTTAAAAATGACAATAAGAAATTTCAGAAAAATTGATGGAACTAGGAAAAATTCAGCCTGAGTATGGTAATCTAGACTCAGAAAGAAAATACGGTATATATTCACTTGAAAGGGAAATATTAGCCACTAAGTAAATGATACCCATGCTACAATTCATAGACCCAGAAATGTTAGTGGAGAAGGAGGGTAGGTTGGGGGAGGGCACAGTCATCTCCTAGGAAGGGGGAACTAGAATACCTCTTTCATTTTCATACAAATGCCTAAAGCAGTTGAAGTACCATAGAGATGCCTAATTTATAGTGCTCAAAAGCACATTACAGCGCCTGCGAGTCTGTTTGCCAGTATTCTATTCATGTTACAGAATGAGATGTATAGTATTTCTGACCTATTCATTTGGAAAAAAAAAATTATGACCAAAGTGAATTACTTTCAGAAAGAGGCTGCTCATCAAGACAGTCTATATTCTAAGTTGGCTTTGCTTACTCTATGCTGCAGTAACTTACTTCTCCTTATATCACACAAGGTTAACTTTTTGAAAATTTAAACAAAAATGGCACAGTACACAAATTCTCTTTAGAATGATGTCAGTCATTTGAGCACAGCTTTGAATGAAAGACAAAAGTCAGTTACTGGAAGTACGCTGCAAACAGAAGTTCCCCCTGAAGAGCAACTCTAAGAATTTGATACCTGCTGTTTCCTGTGACTTTGATGAATGAATGCTGCGCCTTTCTTTTCAGTGATTGGTTCTTTTGGTTTTTAAAAGTCATTTTAATCATAATTTTCTATGGTTTTGAAGGAATTTCTCTATCCTTACCTTTGACTGTTGTAGGCATAATGCAAATAATGAAGAGCTAAAAATAGAGGTATCTATCTTTAGCACACTATTACAAAATTCAATAAGAAATTGAAATTTAGATTTTTATGATAAATGTAAGTGATCTCTGATAGAAAGCATAATCATCGTCTTTATATTACACAAGTGCTCATAACGAAAGCAACACATGGAAAGACTATGTGTGGAGGTCAGACTTACAGCTCTACAGGAAACATGCTGAAGTAAAAGAAGAGTTAAGCACAATTTATCAGGAAAATCTAAAACTTGAAGTGATTAGTACATATTCATATTTTGTAATTCGTACTAATAAAACTACCTTCCTTTTGATTATTTACACATCTTAATTATTTACAAATTAAGAATTTCTTACAGAGAATGGGATAAGGTTTGGTGGTAGAAAATTTATCTAACATATGCAAAAGGTCCTAAAATTGATCACCAGAACATCAAAACCAACAAAATCCCCTTTAAAATAAAAGAACAAGCTAATAGAAATTTATTTCACAATACAGATGCAATGAATTTTGAATCCAAATTTTACAGCAGTATGTCCATTAACACTGAGTGACAAAATGGATTTACTATTGTAAAGAAATTTGCATGTGTTTAGGTTCCATGTGGGTACAGTTCGAGGGGGAGCTGTCCTGTACACTAGAAAGTCTTGCTTGAACAACTACAACTTATAAAGCAAAGTCAAATAAAACATTTGATGTATTTTTGTCATGCAAAAAATGTACTCATGTGTAATCCCAAGGTTTTTGTGGCAAACAAGTTATGACATATTTCCATTTACCACCCAAAGATGTAGCTAGACTCATTCTAGAACGCAGCTCTTGGACTTGCAGGGCTGGGCAGGGTTCACTGCGCTGCATGATCCTGTACCTATTTCAGGGAACAGTAATCATATGTCATCCTGTGATCTACTGTGTATTGTGCTGCTGGATTCATAAATAAAGTTGAGAGGTCATTTCCACTATAAATTCCTACTTGTCAAAAACCTTCAGGCAGAGAGGATGTGGAATTCCTAAGCCAAACACCGACTTATCACTAAGAGGATCTTTATGTGTTTAATACTGGAAGTTTAATGGTAACACTTCAGAGGATCATAAAATGTCATTTTGGGTTTAATCTTTGGAACTGATGATTTCTTCATTTGGAGACATAAGATGTTGTTACAGTAGAGTATTTTTCATGTTAATGTGCTATTTAGTGTACAATAATTCAAAATTAAAATGTATTGTTAAATGCTTATAAGTTAATATTTACAAATTAGTAGACTACTCAAGTGATTTCTATTTTAATACGTAAGAATTAAAACAACTTAATCAATGATATTTGTATACAGAGAGGACTATTTTGATAATATTTTTGTGAATGTGAAACCAATGATAAATAATTCATATGATCACTGTACATACTAGCCTCAGATATCTGGTGTAGTTTTAATAATATTTAAAGAGAGAAATGAGGGGAAAAACTCAGCGAATATTTGTTATGTGCTCTTGCAGTAAGAATGTGACTTTATATGGGTCATTATATTCAAAGGACCTAAGCCAACTTCAGACACTTCTGTTCATATTTACCTACTGTGATTGTTCCTTCTGAGATCCTGGCAAGCAAAATATTGCTTAAGTTTTAGTTTTTACCATTTCAAAATTAACAACATAACTCGAAAATAGATTTTAATAAAGAGTGAAATACCTTAATTATTATCAGTGTGATTATTAAGTGCTAAAATGAATTAGAGCCTTATGCTATTATGACTATTAAGATAAAACCCAAGCTAGCAAAGAAAATTTTGTGTAAATTGTCTTCTTTCAGATAGGGAATTTTCTTGGAGAAAACCTTCAAAATTTTCCTTATAAAATACCAGAACACAAAACAACAGAGAGAAATGTTAAGATAGTTCCAAAGTTCGACCCTTCAGAGTGAAAGCTGAGTGCCATCTCTCTTCTCACACAGGCATGATCACAGGAGATGGGTAGTTCTAGAGCTGTCCCACACTAGAGACCTGTGGGATGTATATGCTTTCATATAACCCCTCCAAATTTTACTTATGAGAATATTATTTGCTATAAAATATTTCCAAGGTAATGTAATATTTTAGTAACATTCTATTGAGAAAAATTTAAAACACATAAGCCCTGTCATTGAGTTATCCATTCTGTAGCTCTCATCAATGTATATATTCCAACTCAGTGGTCTTGATTCTACTTTATGTAACACCTATGCTCTCTCCATGATATGCCATTTGTATTGCTTCACAGGCAATTGTGGGCCTCCTCTTCGAAAACTTCCTGCATTCATACCATATACATATGTATTTCAGCCAAAATTTATTTGCTTATTTGTTCTATTTAAGATGAGATCATCTTTTATTCTTTTGTTATTATTTGTTTTAAAAGTTATCAAACTCACCAAAGCAGTGTTTGGCTCTGAATTTCCTTTTGAAATAGAACAGGATTTAAATAATGAAGTTGGACAACAAAATAACTATAGCTTTCTTTTTGAAGGTCATTGCATAAAACCATATGAGAACAGCTTCTTCAAATTACTTTGCATTCTCTCCCACTATGAATTAGTTTAAGTGAAATGAAGATGACTCTAAACTATGACTGGTAAAAGAAATGAATAGGGAGAACAGCAGAATACGCTATAGGTTTACCCATTTTAAAGTTAAGCTTTATTTGTGGAAATAATAAAATGAATGAAGCAAACATATTCACCAGGACTGAATTCAAAAATAAGTCTAACAAAGCAAAGACTACTTGGTTTGCATAAACTGTGAGTGCCTTGTAAATACTGTGGCAAAAATAATAATTATCAACATGGGGCTTTTTGATGTTAGTATATATAAGTGTTTAGATTATATAAAATTGACAGAGGGTGCTAAATTATAGTTGGTGCAATGCCATTTATTATTAAACACCTAAAAATTTAGAACTATAAACTCAGGTCTAAGATAGTTGTTCCTTGAAACTCCATGTATATCAAGTTATGATATTCCAAAATGAAGCTGATATCAAATTTTATTCAGCAGAAGGTAAAGTACTGTACTTTTGTTGCTTACGCATGCAAACATGGTGAATTTAAATAAATCTATTCTGTTGTTAATCATTCATTTTTGTTCATTATCTAAAAGGTTTCCATCAGAAATGTTGATTATTATCTCTATTTTCTTGACACAAATTTGAAAGGTTTAAAGAGAGAAAAGAAATTAATTGTCCCCATAGATTTTTTTCAAATGTGCATATGACAGAATTAATTGGAATATCTAGCCACCCACTTCCAATGAATGGGTGTAGGAACAAGTACAGAAATCCACAACAGGGACAATGGCAGAAACTGAGACACTTCAGAGCATTCAATTTCAAATGGATCTTCCCCAGTACTCAGGGAAACTGAACTATTGTAAGGATTGTAAGAATCAGGGAGGGTGAATGACACCAAGGAAACAAGGCTTCTAGACACAGTAGGGCTCAACATTTCTTGCAATTGTGTATGTCTCTTCGACTATATGCATTTCTTGTGCTTTTCCTTTAGTTCTCTTTTTATCTGTTTGTTTTTTTCCTATTTTGGTTTGTTTGTTTTTATTTTATTTTATCATTATTGCTATTTTAAGATGCCTATTTTGTTTCAGAATGGGAGAAAACAAAAAAGGGTGTGGTTTGAGTGGATCTAGAATGAGCTTGTAAAGTAGGAAACATAAGCGGAATATATTGTATAAAACATTTACTTTCAATAAAAATAAATAAGTAAACAAAGTTAGTTTTATACTTGCTTCAAATTAAATTCTTTTGTTAACTAATTAATAAATATAATTTCTAGATAGTTAAATACATTGCTATATACTTACTCTAAAGAAATTTTGAATTATATTTGACAGATTTACACATCCCTTGAAACCATTTAATATGAATATACTTAGTCTATTACTCTTCCTCATTCCCCTTCCAGATCTCCAGAACTTTTAAATTAAGAAAAAATTCAACACTGTTCACTATAAAGAATTACCTAAGTGATGGACAAGTGGTGAGCCCTACACTCCTGAGGGCTTTCATGGTGCTCTCCTGTACCCTACCAAATCATGTTCAGTAATAAATCTCACATCCAGTCAAAAAAAAAGAATTACCTATTTTTCTTATAATCTACTTAAAATATTTAAAATAGACTGATCCCTAATTTCTTTTCTAACTAAAGAAAATAGAAAAGTCCT
The DNA here is from genome assembly GCF_000317375.1 of Microtus ochrogaster. Classification (NCBI taxonomy): domain Eukaryota; kingdom Metazoa; phylum Chordata; class Mammalia; order Rodentia; family Cricetidae; genus Microtus; species Microtus ochrogaster. The sequence continues at coordinate 78,857,974 of NC_022010.1, forward strand.
CAAAAATGTGACATATGTTTCAATGACTCTGAGGCTGCCAACCTGAGTGTCTGTCTGTAATCTCAAACTTTTAATAGATTCACTTTTGGGAAGTGAGTCAACTTGGATATTGTTGTTACTCTTTGAAAAGTGAATCCAGTCATTATTCACTTTAAAAATTCTGCATGTATTTTGTGCTGTAAAAATCAAAACACAGATAACTGACTTGGTAGAGAGAATTGCATGTCAATCAACAAGGTCCAGAGCAAATAAAGAATACACATATGTAGCAATGAAAAGAAAATTGATTTGAGTATTTTAATGTACCATGACCAAACTGCCTCTCTCTCTATGTTAAAATCATCAAACAATTAACGAGGAAAAGTTGAATTTGGTGACTGTTGATGCCTGAACTTCAATTTCAGCCTTGACTAATTCATGAAGGTTTTTCTTCTGTTCTACTTGGAAGGAAAGACTGATTGATAGTCATTCTCATCTTTGCCGTTCTCCCTGTCTTGCGTAGACTAAACAGGGGCCAGTTTTGTGGGGGAATGTAAAGCGTCTTGGTCTTCCTTTCCTCTGGCTCTGAAATCAGCACAGATGATTTCCAGAACTTTGAAAGATGTGTGGATTTCTCACTACCAGCAGGCAATCCATCAGTGCAGTGCTCCAACTCAATTAAATTCTGACAATGTCTCCTTGGGGAGAGTGTCACATCTCTTACACTGAAGGAACAGTAGCCTTGACTGTCATCAAACAGATACTCTGAATGCCACTCACAAGACCCCTTTCATCTTATCTGTGCTTTTGAATGATCAGCTATAAATCAGAGTCGGCAAAACACCCTGTATAGGTTCAATTCATGTGCAAGAGTGGTTTGCAAAACTGAATAAAAACTGTGTAACAATGTATTTGAAAGACTATTATATTGGATGAAGAGACAAATAACATGAACTGTGGGAGATGGTGCGTGGATATTCTGTACTCCCGGGCTTGTAGCTCTCTAAAGATGTCCATGTGTCCTGGTACTGGAGAGTCACCTGGACTCTGTTCTTTTGGGTTTCATGGAGACTTCATTGAATAGATGTACTTACTAACAGACGGAATGACACACCCAGCAAGGCCCATCTAGCAGGTTTGTTTTGTTTTTTTTCTATCCGACTTGTATCCCTTCATTCATCGGGTGTGACAGGACCCCTCTTTAGTAAAGGGTGTCATACAGTAGGTTATCAGTTGAGCTAGGTCAGAGAGTTTCTTTATGAACATCTCAGACAGTATCAGCACTTTTGCGACTGGCCCTTGAGAGAGTTATAAATCAGTAACCGTGCAAAATCCCAAATACACTCATAATGATATCCTACCCATGTATCATTTATTGCAGTTGTTGTATCCTGAAAATACATGAAATTTTTATGCAGGTTATCATTAATTCCCTCCCCTACTGGGATTCACATACCAAAACATTTTGCAGATATGAAATTAAATAATTTCCTTTCCAAAAGACTACAATGAACCCCATCAAATCTTTTGTGCTATGTTTGATAAGGATGGTATCCCCCTGAACGTTGTGTATTGAAACATGATTTATCAAGTGGTGCTCCTGTGGCATGAATGGAAAGCAGGACCTTATGGCAGTTCCTCAATCTTTTCAAGGCATGTCTTGAAGAGCAACTGTGGAAAACTGCTACCTACTCACTTCCCAACTCATCTTCCTTCCTAATCCTTATCCCTACCCCTCTTATCTACCCATATCTTTCCCTCCGCATCTCCCCATTCTCACACCCCTGCTTTCTATCTCCTTTTCACAAGTGTTGTGAATGTTACGTCTTCATTCTGGTTTACAGAGGTTCAAAGCATGGACAGAGACATCTACGTTTCATTGGTGTGTCTCAAACTTTGAATTAAATAAGTTGGTATTTACACATGTGCTTATATGTGTATATGTGTTTAGGCATGTACTTGCGTGTATGTGTATGTGTTAATAGGCACTACACACAGTACTCTAATTCTGAGCTAAATCATTTTAGCTCAAACGGGCATGCACAGAAACACATTGAACTATTCTATAGACCAAAGTTCAGAAGAAATATTTGTTTCTTCATTGTCAATATACTAAGGTCCTGTCCATTCAAATTAATATTGAATCAAAAAAATTTTTTTAAAAAAACAGGGTCATGAAAACCTAGTAAAGCATTTTAGTTCTGAGGTCATAAAGTGCATTATTAATTCATTAGAATTCCCACAGAAAAGCCGGGCGGTGGTGGCGCATGCCTTTAATCCCAGCACTCGGGAGGCAGAGGCAGGCGGATCTCTGTGAGTTCAAGACCAGCCTGGTCTACAGAGCTAGTTCCAGGACAGGCTCCAAAAAAACCACAGAGAAACCCAGTCTCAAAAAACCAAAAAAAAAAAAAAATTCCCACAGATTCATCTCTAACAGATTAATGTTTAGTCAAGTTTTCATTTTATTGAAAATTATTTTCTCAGTTATCCAAAATTTTATCATAGATGGTGTACGCCATCAAACTATGACTCATTGTGCACAATTTGTCATTTGGCTGAACTCAACAATAAATCAATTTAATTAAAAATGAAATATACCAACATAGTCCATGTAGACAAGTTAATAAGATCAGACTAATTCATCTGAAATACTCATAGGAATAACCAGTTCTTGATGTTTTAGTTGACCCAATGTTTCTGAGGTAAATCAAAAGCTAAGGAAACACTCTTAAATGATGGTGTGCATGCCTCAGCAGCAAAACGGACAGTGTGCACACAGATCACACAGATGAGCAGTTCTCCGTTTAGTCTAGCAAACTGCATTACAGACGTGTCTGTATGAGCCTGTGGGACTGGAACCGACTGAACCCAACTGATAACAGGATTATAACTATAATGGATAAAAACTATTTTCTGATTGCTGTTATTTTACATCCATGCCTAGTCTCCCAAGAGAGAAAGTTTCCATTTCTCTATTTGAATCATGACAAACTGTGGATTAGAAGAAAGCCCTTTCACAATGTCAAATATTGATTGTCATAACACACAGCGAGAAAGCAAATGTTGAAATGGACTGACAAGTTAAGCATGGACCAGAGAATGCAGCTGAGAGAGATAAGAGCTTTGTGTATAGGAGTAAGATGACAAAAAAAAATCCCTAATGAAAACGGGGATATTAAAAGAAGATAAAAAATATGCTAGTAAAAAGGCGAAGCATGAACTGTGAATGAAGCATCAGACATTGTTTGTAATTAGGTAATTGTTAGTACAGGAAGACAAAAGTAATTATAGTCAAAGTCAACAAGCTATCCAACATTCCTTAGTACATAGTTTGTAATTCATGGCCTTTTATTCAAAACTTAAACTATTATCTTTGGTATTCTTTATTCTTTCAATATATAATGAAGTAATTGCTGTCTAGACCATGTAAATAAAAGCAAATTTTAGATTTTATTATGCAGCCTAATGTCATAATGGGCCCCAGTTCTGGCTTTGCACAGTTCTGTGAATGATAACTGTCAGAGCATTTTCATTGATAAATTAAAGAGAATTACAATAGTGCCAAAATAACATCATTCAAACAGAGTCATGCTTTATAAACACTACCACAAGCTGAGGGATAATATTACTTGAACATTATTGTTATGTCTGCAGTCCTGGGTGGTAATGATTTTGAATGTAATTCATGGTGTTTTCAGGCTGTAGAAGCAATAAAATATTGATCATCAGCATGTCCAGCCATTATTCAGAAGATTAGATCAATTTATGAGAGGCAATAACTTGTAAATGAGTGACCTTCCAGAAGCCTAATGTATTCCCTGGGTAAAACCATTGTGTGTAGGACTCAATGAAAGCTAAATTAGGAAAACATAGTTATAAAAATAAAATGTAACTTTGATATAAATTGCATGCATTATTTAAATTCCATGGCTCTGTATAATGATATTTAAAATGCTGCTAGACTTTGATACTAATTTAGAAATGTAAAAGCATATAGTCTTTCTAAAATTTAAATTATTCTTTAACTAAAATGAAGAACAAACAAAAATAGACAAAGATAAAAGCATATACATTGGAGTTCATAGAGAACTAGTAAATTTATAAAATATCCAATTGTTTAAAAATATAAAATAATTGAAATGGGCTCTTTTAAAACAGGTTCTTCATCTACAGATTTTGTCTATATGACATAAATCTCATCAGCCCACAGGGGAATGGACTGCTGCTTAACTTTCATCCAGCACCAGCAGTGAGATATCTCACAGGAGAAAACTCACAAAGTAAAAACTATAGAGTGTTTTGCAGAATTTCCCCAAATTATGACCATTTCCCTAGCCTTTGCCTTGTTTTCTGAGGTTACCTGCTTCAATGTAACTTTTCAGAGGAGACACAATACAGTGTGAAGAGGAGTCTTGCAGCATGCTGCCTCCAGAAAGGAAATTATAGAAGGAAACATAATACTTGCAAGTCAAACCTCCTTGATGAAAAGAGACAATCAAGTAATAAAATATGTTAAAGATGATATTTTAGTAAGAAATTTATTAGAAATGACATGATGTCCCAGGAGAATTAAATATGCATCATTCAGTGACGATGGGGTTGCTAAGTACTTCCGCGCCATCATAACACAACCCTCCTGATTAGAAGTACTTTACTCTGATCTATAGTCATAAGGAAGAGACTACATATTCATGAGGTAATTCTAGAAATCGTAAATTATAGCCTTCCTATGCACATCTTAAAATTTCTATATTGAATTTTAAAAAGCGTATGATTAGGGAATGAAAATATATCTACAAAATATATTACTCCTTTCCAATCTATAGTCAAAAATCATGTTACCTAAAAAGATAAGCTCTGGCATGATTTCAATAAGAAAAGGAGGGCATGCTGAAATGAATAGTCAATGGTAACACACTCGTAATAGTTTGCAGCCCATGAATCTCATCACTTCAGCTATCAAGATGTGAAAATAGCAGCAAAAAGGATATCACTTAAAGAAGAAAGCTCATTTTAGATATGTGATGAACATAAAGACTAGACCAAGAAAATTCATTTAAAATTGAAAATCTATACTTCAATGTGGGTATAGAAAATGGTTTGGTACGATGCAGGCAACATTTCTATTAATCTTGTGTGCAGTTAGTGTGTGTTTATGTACGTGTGACTGCATGGAGGTGAGAATGTTCGCAGGTTGAGGACAAGTAAGCGTCTGCCTCTGTTGCTCTCTGTTCTCAGCTTTAGTCTATGAGACAGGCTCTCTTCTTTCTACCGGAGCTTCCTGTTTTGATGAGTCTTTCTGCCCAAAATCTCCCCAGATGCCTGTCTCAAATTCCCAAACACTGTTATTACATTCTTGTGTGGCCACACCTGGATCTCTATTTTTTGATATATTATAATATACTTACATCCTTTTCCATTTCCTTTTCTTGTTTCCAAACCCTCCCACATATTCCTCTCGTTCTCTTCCAAATTCATGGCTTCTTTTTCATTGATTGTTGTTACATGTGTATGTATGTACATATGTATCTCTAAATGTAACAGTCTCAATATACATAATGTCACTTCTAAGTTTTCAGGACTGTGAGACTATGTCTCCTAGTGATGTAAGACAATACACCCATAAAGATTCAGCAACATTACTGCCTAAGCATGAGCTGAACAAGGACAACAGCCATGCCAAAATAGATGGGAAAGACCAAGAGGCCCCAGTCCTTCACAGAGAACTATAAGCAAGTAAAGAATGCTAAGAGTCAGAGAAATGGTCTTCCTCAGGAAAAAACATAGCAATTGGTCATCCAATAGCAAGTTGTGAACTCTTGGCTCCTAACAATGAGAACTCATGTCCTTTTGCTTGTGAACCAATCACTCAGACAGGTTGAACGATATTGCTATGATCCCATATCATGGTTCTACTTATTGTTAAGTAAAAAATAAAAATTTGGTTTCATAAATACTTCCCAGACCTTAAATGAGATAAAGTCATGATAACAGTAATTAATTGCTATATAAATGTAATTCATTGATGATAAAACTATTATTTTTAGTCAGAAAATAAAGATCTGGTAAGTTCTTTATGATAGCCTCTAGAAAAAATACGGCTTCAGTAATGTTTACTCAAATTCTAATCTTAATTATCACTTATCAATGGTTATGTACAGTAAGCACCATAAAAGATTATTTACACAAATCTTTAGGGAAAATTCCGAGGTAGTCCTTTAATCATATTAATTATACCATAAATGGGCAATTATAAATGGTTTAAGAATATCACAACTTTTTGCTGTCAGCAGTTTAACTTCACTGAGATTTACTTTCTCTTCCAGTTTACATTTCTCTTCCATTTACTCAGTGTATGCATCATTTTCATAGGACACCCTAGAGTATCTTATCTGAAATTTCTTTACATTACCAGAATAATGGTTATCATAATATTATTTGATCCTTCAACATGTAAGCTATGATCATTTACTAAAACAATAGCAAATCCTCCTGAATAAGTCCAAAATGAAGACGAACATGGAAAGCTTTGCATGACTTCATACCTGTTTATGTTAATGAAGCTGGTGTGAATCAATGTATTATATAAGGACAATGAGGAGTGAAAAGGCCCATGTAGAAAATTAGCTATGGTACTTATGTCAACTGATTTCAAAGATATGAACTGAAGAGAATCGAAAAATGGGAAATTACTATGTTTGAGGTATTTATTCTACAAGTCTTAATAGATTTCATTGTTCAATGATTTGGTTTTTCAGGAAATGGGATACATTAATGAAATAACGGTGTTATTTTGTCAGGCATTTCTAGTTAATGTTTTATAATTTTATAAACTGCTTGGAATATATATATATATATATATAATATTTTATCTGATTTGATGACACAAATCATGTTGTTTTCTACTAGGTCCTTTAGCATGTAAGATCATGCATTTTCTTCCTACTATTTGTTAATGGTTATGTGTGGGTGTGTAAGTGAGTTTTCTGTACAGAACTCTTCTGTTTATTTTAGTCATCGCTGAAACAATCAGTTTAGAAATTTTAGTCTGCAGTTTTAATTTATCATCACACATTAACTTAAGTCATAGCTTTCTTCCTATTGTAAAGGCCCATTTAAATTTTAATATGTTTTGACTTTGTTTTTCAATATGGAAATTATAACTTTACAAAATGTACTTAAGTCAATTGTTGTTCTATCAGTTGCTGTGATTTTCTTAATTTTATGTATTGAAATTCATATATATATCAAAAATTCTTGTCAGGGATATAGTTCAATAGGAGAATACATTCCTAGTAACTTACAGTTGTTTTCATGTTCAATTCCTAGCAATATGCATGCAAACATTTTGTTGGGGGAGGCTGCTTGTTTCTCCTGGCTGCCAAGACTCAAAATAACCACTCAGAAAACTATATTATTTAAATCACTACTTGGCCAATCACTTAAGCAACTGCATAGCTTTTATATCCTTGGTTAACCCATTTCTTTTTATTTTATTTTATCTTTTAAAATTTATTTATTTATTAAGGATTTCTTCCTCCTCCCCGCCACCGCCTCCCATTTCCCTCTCCCTCCCCTGATCAAGTCCCCCTCCCTCATCAGCTCGAAGAGCAATCAGGGTTCCATGACCTGTGGGAAGTCCAAGGACCGCCCACCTCCATCCAGGTCTAGTAAGGTGAGCATCCAAACTGCCTAGGCTCCCCCAAAGCCAGTACGTGCAGTCTGTGTATTGCCCGTGGCTGTGGCTTACTGGGTAAAGTTTTGTTGAGCATCTGGCAGGACGACATGGCTTCTCCTGACTTGGCCTTTTCTCTATATATATCTCTTCCATCCTGTCTATCTTCTGTTAAACCATTGGTCAAAAGTAGTTTCTTCATTCATTAACCAATAAAAGTAAGACATAGACAGAAGGACTTCCCAAACCAACATTTGGCAGCTGAAACTGACACACTCTCCGGATGTTGTCTTGTCCAGTTGTGTGTCTTTATATTAATTTACCATCTACTTTGAGAAAAAGTTATGATGAGGTCAGTGATAGGAACTGATCTATGCATAAAGTAATATGCCATTAGGAATTATTTCATTGCTGTGTTCCTTTAGCAGAATAATAATTATTGATTTCCACCTGGGATCCTTGACTTCAGGATTTTGGTCTCATCAACAGTGTCAGGTATAAGTGACATCCCATGGAGTGGTCCTTTCTAATTCTAAGTGGTCCTTAAGCAACCTAATGATGGTTGTTTTCTCTCATACCATTTTTAGCACTTCCAAACCCTTTGCCATATCTTGCAGCATGTCACTATTGTATCTCACAGGGTTTGTAGCTAGGTGATGTTGATGACTACTTTTTACTCTGGTAGCATGTCTAGGAACTTTCAGAACTAGGAACTCTGGTTCATACTGGTGAAGTTTCCAGCTGAGTACCTGCAGAATTACTTCATGGTCTATGAAACAAGAATGTGGTGTTCCTGACATAATAGGGTGCCCATATGAACACAGCGGCAGTGACAGCACATGAAAAAGTCCCACAAGTTCATTCCAGTTACACTCCTAGCATGGAGAATGGAATGTGATCACAAGTCTCATCATTTGCCAAGAAGCTATTTGTGGATAGCTGCTGGGAGATGGAAAATCAGTTTCCTGACATTGCATATATCAACCATGCTGCAGGCCAGTCCTACTGCTGTGGAAGTTGGTCAACACAAATAAGATCCTGTGGATTATTATTATTATTATTACTACTACTACTACTATTATTATGTGTGTGTATGCATTTGTTTCTGTTTTGCTTTAGTTTGGTTTTATTTAAGAGAATTAACTACAAACAAACAAACAAACATAAATTTAAGTAAACATGGTTGGGGAAATTCCAGGAAGAATTGGAGAAAAGGAAAGACAAAAATAAAATATATCGTATGAAATTCTTAAGGAATGAATAAAATAACATGATGTTATTTGTGAAGATAACAATTTAATATTCAAAACAACACTATAAAAATATTATCTCCTTTAAGACACCAAAATGAAAACAATCATGTACATAGGATACATTAAGTATAAAGAATAATATCTCCCCTGAAAAGTCTTTAGTATAAATTATTGATATGGTAAAGAATATCTTCATTAAAATCTGGAAGGCAGGAGGAATTATCATAAATTGCAAGTTAGGCTGGGCTTTATAATGAGTGCCAGGACAACTTGGGTAAGACGGTGAAATACAGATATTATACAAAAGACTAAACTCTATGGAACTTTTTTTAACCATCAACCATTTCTTATAGCTAGTTTCAAACCCAGCGAACACAAAAATGTCTGATGAGGTGGCAAATATCTTTGATTAATATCCCAAAATTTATTTACTTCATATGAAGTAATCTGTTTAATAGCTAGTTGGCTATAAATACAAAACAATTTACAGAACTGGAATAAGAGGAAAGTCTTGCATCATTATTAAAATAAAGTATGTTTGACAAGAAGAGAAAACACAACAGGGAATTTTATTCCCAAACTTATTGATTAAAAACAAACCCCATAAGGAGCGATCATTTAACATCCACTTCCAGGTATTTCTATAACCTGCAAGCAACAAACAGTTTGAAAATAATCTACTCAAGTACACTTTTGAATTCATCATCCTATCATTATATGTCTCCTGATTTCACTACTGGTCCTTTTTAATGTAAATTATATTTGGTCTTCCACTTATTTTATACTTTTCCTTTTGTTCTTGTTGATTGTTTGTGATTAAGTATCTGTATGTCACCCTGTTTCCCAAGAGGTTCTGGCACTCATTAGACAGCCCAGCCTAACTTGCAATTTATGCCAATTCCTCTTCCCTCCTGGTTTCAATAAAGATATTCTTTAGAATATCAAGGATTGACACTAAAGAGTTTTCAAGGGAGATATTATTCTTTATATTTAGTGTACTCTATAGACATGAGGAAAGGGCAAATTCATACAAGTTTCTATAGCAATCTTAGATGACTTTGGCTTTGTTATTAATTATTTATTACTCTATCAAGAGTGGATTTATGAGTAGAAAAAATATATGTTTGATTTCAACAAAATATAAACTTTGACTCTGCAAATGATAATATTAAACTTTATAATGATAAGATTAAAGCACATGAATGATAAATGGTTTATATAGAAATATAGAAAGAATTTCTAATAGCAACAAATATAACAACATTAAAAGTATGAGTACCCCCTCAAAAAGCCACAAATTATTCTGCTCTAGCAAAATGAGAGTTGATGTGCACACAAGAAAAAGCTGAGCTTTTGTTGTTGTTTTGCTATACTTTTTTTTTATTATTGTTGTTGCTATTATTTTGGTTCTTTTTTTTTGAGACACAGTTTCTCTGCGTCACTGATTTTACTATCCTGCCATCATTGAACTCATTCTGTAGACCAGGCTGGCTTGGAACTCAAAGATATCTGCCTGCCTGTCTCCTGAGTGCTGGGATTAATGGTGTGTGCCACCGCAGCACAGCTAAAAGCTGAAACTTTAGACATAAATTTTTGTTACATTTTGAAAAACCATTGCTCTCTTTCCAACATCGGCAAAAATAAAGACATTTTTCATAAGAAAAAAGAAAGTCTGGACAATATCTGAACATATAGCTTTCCACAGTACTGATATAGACAATAGGCATGTAAACACCACATGCCATTAAGGAAATGTAATGAAGGCAGTGGGATGCTATTATAGACACATTAGATTAAACATACAATGAGTTGTTATTACACACACATTAGAGAACAGTTTAAATCTAAATTCTGAAAACATAACACAGAAAACAAATCTATCATTCATTGCTTCTGTAGATGCGAAGTGGTATGCGCATGGCTGGGTAATTTCCTACATATCTAAACTCTGTCATATTATAAATCTCAGTTGAGCTGCCCAACACCATAAGCAGGAAAATGAGACCCACATGTAGGCCTGGAGTGTACTGACCTGGACTCCCAGGAGGAAGCTTGGTCCTGCTCAGTGACAGGACAGATTGAATGGTCACACAGGCCCGGGGCAGAATGCTTTGGGTTCTGAGGAAAAAATAGTGCTTTCTGTTGCCTTACAGCACTGGGTAGATGGGTGCTATTGTGGTGAGCAAATATATAGTGTGGTGTGGGGGAGGGAGGGAGAGAGAGAGAGAGAAAGGGAGAGAGAGAGAGGGAGAGAAAGAGAGAGAGAGAGAGAGAGAGAGAGAGAGAGAGAGAGAGAGAGAGAGAATGGTTCATGTTCTGTGGATACAGACATATCTGAAGAGTTGGCAAGGAGTGGGCTGCCATGGGCAGCTCGATTGGAACCCATGACTGTGAACATCTGGTCCTAAGCTGTTGCTGGGATCCATGTCTGGGTTCACGGCTCTGAGCTAGCAGCAGTCTGTGCTGATGTCCATGGCTCCTGATACCACAGAAGGCTGGGATGAGAGAGCTGTACAGCCTTGTCCTCACCCTTTCCTGGCTTCAACACAAGGGAGAATGTGTCTTGCCCCTTACCAGCTGAAGGATTTCTGGAAAGAGGGTCCTATACTTCACATAGATAACACAATTGATCTGATCTTGTTTGCAGGAACATGGGCGAGCCAGACCTGAGGGGGAGAAAGTGGCATACATGGTACCATATCCCTCATCTGAAGTGTAGCTGTGGGTGTGAGGGAAAGATGTCCCCCTTCGTCAACCCTACTGCCTCCAGAAAGTGAGGGCACTGGCCCTCCCCTTTACCAGCTGCAATACCTGGAAAACCAGGACTTCCACCTTGCCTGGGAAGTACAGTAGATCTGACCATATTGACTGGAGTGTGGTGAGCCTGCCTGGAAAACATGAGCTGAGTGGGGGACATCTGGCCCTGCCCGTCATCTTCCATATGATGGTGTGGACAGGGGAGAGATTCCCCACCACCACCCTTTGCCTCCTTTGGCAGGTGGGAGAGCTCTCCCAGAGATCATACGAGTGGAAGAGCTGTTCTACACCCCTCATCAGTTATAGCACTTGGGAGAATGGCCCCTGTATGTTGCCTGGGCAAGACACTAGAGCTAGCACTGATAGTTGGTGTAGGTGTGGGAAAAGTGACACGCGGGTGTGAAAAGCTGACCCTGAAGGTGGCCCTGACCCTTGCACCTCACTTCAAGGGGTGAACTAGCCAAGGAAATGCTGAAGAGCTCACCCTGGTGGTGAGGACAGGGCATAGTTGGCATAATGTGAGATTCCCTTCTGTAAGCTTTATTACCATTGAATATGTTTTAATACCATTGGTTAATAAAGAAGTTGCTTTAGCTATAGCAGGGCAAATAGAGCTAGATCTGAAAATTAAACTGAATTCAGGGATAAAGAAGAATGAGTAAGGAAGATGCCATATACCTGCCAAAGGAGAAAGATGTTGAAACCTTACCTGTAGGCCTCAGCCTTGTGGTGATATATCAATTATTAGAAATGGGTTAATTGAAGATGTAATAGCTAGCTAGAAAAACACCAGAGTTATTGGTGGAATATAGTTTCTGAGTGATTATTCAGGTCTTAGAGGCTAAGAAACTAGTGTAGTCTCTGTTTACACTGGCAGGCTGGCCAACCCTTCAACTACCCAGGCCCAAAACCTGGGATATGAGTTGGCTCACCACAGCATCCACCCCATCTATGATCTGCTGGAGAACTTGAAGGGGTTTCTCCTGTAGACACAAAGCTGCAGAATTTCCATGACACAGAGCAACAAAAGAATATCCAAGAGAAGTCTCAGTGAGAGCCCAGTGTCCATAGTGTAGAAGAGACAAGAAGACAGTATTGGATTTTTTGGAACACTAGGCACAGACTGTTGTGAGCCACTTTGTGGGAGCCTGGAACCAATCTTGATTCCTCTCCCAAAGTAAATAGTGAGCTTAACTGCTGAGCCCTCTCCCTATCCCTGATCCAATGAATATAATAAATTAGTTGATTAAGGAATATGATTAATTTCTAGTAGTATTATCAACTTTTATATTCACTAATTCATGAAAAGTTAGCTTTAGTTTTCTGTATATAATTATGTTTGGAATACTTATTTTTAAAAGTATGCTGAAAGTTTTTGGTATCAAATTGATCTCTCTCAGTGTAAATATACCAGTAAATACAATTAGTATTTGAAGGTATAATTTTTCTACTAAGGAATTTCTCTGAAAACAGTTTTACTGGTCTTCTATGAAGAATTATAATATCCATTCAGTAACTTATGTACTTCTTGAAAATGTTAATGGTCATGACAGTAACATAATTCTGAGTATATAGGCTTGGTTTTTATGAGCAGTTTTCTAGATGTAAAAGAGATATGATCCAGTAAATGGATAAAAATTAGTCATGTTGATATTGCTATTGTTATGGTTTTGGTCCCTTTAAGAGA
>NC_022010.1:78871924-78872708 GCF_000317375.1 Microtus ochrogaster
CCCGCCATGTGTCTCCCTGCCTGGAACCAGCCATTGCTGGGGACCAGCAGCCGTCTTTGCCTGGGGCTCACTGCCTGCTGCCACATAGCCCGCCACCACTGTTCTGAGACCAGCAGCCGTCTCTGCCTGGGGCCCACTGTCTGCTGCCACATGGCCCGCCACCACCACTGCTCGGGCCTCCACTTTGGGACCGGCAGCCATTTCTGCCTGGGATTGGCTGCTCCTAGGGTCTACTGTCTGCCACCACATGGCCCGCTGCCACCATTTGGGACCTACAGCATTTCTGCTGCCTACTGCCGCGGGGGATCTTGCAGCATTTTTTAAAAAAGAATAACATTTTGGTGCCGAAACCTGGGAATAACATTTTGGTGCCGTGACTCGGATGATTCGCCTGCCCCAGACTTTCACCAGGGACTGGAGTTCTGGCTTTAGGTGCCATCTGGGACTCTGAACTCCCTCCTGGGGCAGAATCAGGACTTGAGGACCTTCTCTACAACGACCCACGTATTTCATCTGCCTGGATGCAGCTCCTCCAAACAACAAATCAACTAATAGTGAGTGTCCCCATCTTGGCCAGCTTAACCTCGATTTTAACCCAAGGGATTGACTGTTGAGCTCCCGGCAACCCTTCACGGTTTTTAGGGATAGGGGACCTCCAACTGCGGGCTTTCAGGGACAAGGTTGTTCCCTTCACTGGCATTCAATTCGGCTTGTCTCTTAAAGGGACCAAAACCATAACATTCCCAGGTCTTCCTTATAATAAAAAGCACGTATGTCAAGGAAG
>NC_022010.1:78874159-78882624 GCF_000317375.1 Microtus ochrogaster
TAATTCCATACTGTGAACACTGAACTTGATAGTAAATAGTATTGTTATTTGAAACTAAAACAGAATTGCAGGCATAGATTTGATAGTCACAATAGAACTTTTTTTGTTGGAGGACATGTCTTAGACAGATACATTTTTATAAAGCAGACAAAAAACTAAGGAAAGATGATACTATTATAATAAAGAAATATTATAACTCTCTAAAAATATCAAAAGGAAAGACTATTATTTTTTAAGTCAAATTCAAGAATGTTTGTTGAGATGCAAAAGAACGAAAGAAACTTGCAGGAGAGATTTGTCAGACTACAACACTGTATGAAACTGTTTTTAAGACAGTAAGTACATCATGACAAACGGTTTAATTAACAGTTATATTTTTCTTGGAAATTTGCAATTATTGACTGGATATAGTGGCACATGCTTTTAACCTCAGCTCTGAGGCACAGGAAGGTGGATCTCTGAGTTCAAAGCCATCCTAATCTACAATCAAGTCTCAGAAAGCCAGGGTTACAAAGTGAGGCCTTGTGCCCCCCTCCCCGAAGTAATTTTGAATCCTGAAAACACAGTTTTAGTTGCTTAAAATTCTGTTCATTTGAAGAATATTGTATCAGTTACATACATTATTAAAGGGAAAAAAAAGGATCTGGTTTTAGTTAGTAGATACTTATGAATCAGCATTCTTACATTATAGTAATGTAAGAGAGGGAAAATTGTGTGAGATAAAGAAAAAAGGCATAAGGGTCAGGACAGTTAGAGAAATCAGATAAACTGAGCAGTTACAAGAAGAAACCAGAACGGCAGTAGAGGAACTCCAAGTCATTGCAATCACTATGCAGAATTTACACTGGAGCTTGAACTTGCATGCAAAATTGCTAACAAATGAAGTATGCCATATTAAGTAAAGATGAAAGGATATTAATAAGACAAAGTAAGAACATGAGTTGTACCTCTGTAGAACTCATTTTTAAAATGTTCTGAACTTAAGTGGCACATCACCCTGCTACCTTACCTTGGCAGTTTTAAACCTCTATTATCAATAACCATGAAAGCGTCATATCATAAAGCAGCTTATTTTAATTTTAAGAGGACAAATTTTGCCACTGAAAAGTTTCTAGCAATGCATAGCATTTTATAAATAATGAATAAATTCATATTTAGAAGTTTTTATCTAATGCATGTATTCACACATGCACTACTCTATGTAAATTCATAGATATAATGTAATATATTATACATACTTACATTTAAATACATATATATAAAGCTTACATATTTCAAATATCTCAACATTTGAAACAGACAGTTCTAACATGATTTTATATATTGAAGCCACTCAGATTTTCCTCTTTTTTCTCTAGTCATGTTATAAGTACATTTTTCATATCTCGATAGTACAAAATAAAATTTTTATTTGCTGAAATAGTGAATAAATAGAACCATTTTGAAAGCAATTCTTTCATGTAAAGTCATGGCAGAAGCATGCCTGCTTACACTAAAAAGGGCACCTGCGTGTGGATGGAAAATAGAGTCAAGTAACAAGAGAAGGCAGAATAAATGAAGACTCGCTTGAAACCAAGGAAAAGCAGTTGAATGAAGGAATGACAGTGTCCAAGGCAAACACGGAGCTTTTCTACCAGCAGCTTTCTCGACCCTCAGGCATAATTACAACAGCTGTACCACATAGACTCTATCACTCATAATCTAGGATAGCGCCTCTTTCTATTAACCAAGCAATAGAGAAACAAAAATTACTTATACCAGTCCATATGAGGCACTCCGCTTGCCGCGATGAATTCTGATGGCTTAATTAGGGGGACTGTGTGGCACATGGGGTTTTTCAAACCAGCTTCATCACAAAGGCTGTGTCCTCAGACAGAGGGTGCCTGTGCTCTAAGGCAGATTGCCAATAAAAGTTTTTGCATTGAGTGTCTTTGAGCTGCCTGTCTGTTAGTTTTCTTCCATCTATGCACACAATTAAATACAGCTTCAAACCAGAAAGCCAAGCCTAATAAAGAGACTTGGAATTGAAGTACAGCTGGCGATTTCGCTAGTTATTAAGGTCTCATCTTCACCTGAATGATGGTTGCCAGGAAGTAACAAACACTGATTGTTCTCCTTTGTATCCTTCAAGACTGGATACTTGCAACAATAGACTCCTTAGTAACATTGATAGGTTCTTGGTAATGCTCAAAATATGTATGTGTTCATATTTTCATCAGTGTGTCATGGAACACAATAATCACACTTTAAAAAACTTCATTCTGTATATTATCAAATACATAATAGAATTCTTGAGTGACAGAATCACATAAAAAATGTCTATCATATATTTCCTCAGCCTTTAGTTCACAGCTTTGGTAAAATTAACCTTTATAAATGTTCTTATCAACAAAGTGAATTACAAAGGCTACTACTATTTATGTTGATACAAAGTTAAGAGCAAATTTTTCATGCAAATGAATATATGCAAATATGGGTATGGTGAGTAGAAATAGCATTTTGAGATCATGAAGAAACTGAGTTTGTCAAAGTACATGAGCCAAATATTGACTCTATACCATATGTTTATATGTTGTTGTGTTCATATTTTTCATTTTGAAATTTTTGAGTAGTCATGTGATAAGTGATTAATGATGATTTCTATGGTTGCATTCTGTGCCTGCTTTATCATTGGAAAATGCCATCTATGGATCATAGTTAACTTTTTTCTTTTTTTCTAACTTTCCATTATCACTCGCTTCCTTGGAAAGTATATCTCATTCTTTTATAGAATTTGTTTCCTTTTTCATCTCCATTGTTTCAATCAAAATAAACTGTTCCCTAGGATTTCAACATCTTTTTGAAGTTAGGAATAGATACTCAATGAAAAATTTCTATGAGGTTTTAAATATCAAGGACACAATTGCATAACTTTGGGAGTCTCTCCTCATGCCTATCATACTGAAAATTTACTATGAAGAGAAAATAAATTATAAATTAAATTTGAATATTTTACTCAACTGCAATTTAGATTCAAAGATTTACTTATATTATTCATACAGCCTCCCCAAAGGTATGGAAAATTCTTATAAACTATAGATATTAAATACAACATTGCTGAATAAATAAAGTAAGAAAACTTATATATCCTCTTCCCACTTGATTATTTGTGTGTTTGCGTGCATGCATGGGTTGCTTGCCCATGAGTGTGTGCATGCATGTACGTTCCCACTGTGTTTAATTAGGATGACTTTCATAAGCATGGTGGGGACTCACTGTGGATGTACAACTTACCAGTGGCTACACCACTAGAAAATAAAACTCCCTTCCCTTGTTTTATTATTTTAATTAGTGTAATATTACTAAGTTTCTTAAAATTTAACATTCCTTATTAAGCAGAATCACAAGGTAAGCTTCTCAGCAAGGGGTTAAAATGCTTTTAGAATATAAAAGTTGAGATTATTTGTTACATCTGTAAAGTACTTCAATGTATATCTCTCCAATCATTAAAAATGAGCATGGTTCTGTCTTTTTAATACAAAACTCTGTCCTTTGGCATGAGTCCACCTTCACTTCTCCGCTTACAACATCCCAATTCAAAACAACTCTCCTAAATCTAAAATTTCTGTCCAATTACCTGGTTTAAATGGGCACCTTTTAAGTGTGAACTATGCACTGCTTTTCACTGTTGTCACACTGTCTACGTGCTGTGTGAATCTTTCTTAACGTTATACAGAATTTTTCTATACTCCAGCAGACCGTTGACAACATGTATTAATGGATGTACAATAATACCTCCTCTTTACATGATTCTTTTCATAGCTAACAATCTTTCTTGTTATCATGGTTTGACAACTGCCACAGATCATTGTTTTAGTTTTTATAGCTTTTGTGCTTTCAGTTATCATTTATTTAATTCATTACTGAGTTACTAAATTAAAATTAAGTATTGGATTTATACCATATATCTAAACAGGGAAAAGATTGTAAACAAAAGAAGACTTTATATTTGCTATGATGAATATTTCCAACAGTTCTTATAAGAAACAAGTCTATAGATGAGTATTCTGTTCATATAAATTACAAAGTGTGATTTTTGTTTCTTCACTAAATTTAATTTTAGTTAAATATAAATTGAATAAAATATGTTATTTTGATGTATTTCAAAGTTCTAAAGTATATATTGAAATTAAGAAGCAGTAAATGCTTATACAATAAAAAGAAAGAGAAACAAACAAGACAGATTGAGAAATTATCTTGAATAATAATAAGCTTGTGGTAAGCAGTGCTGCTATTTATAAAATGTTGTATAATTAAAAGGTATTCATCTGTTATTACTAAGTGGCAAACTTTAAGAAATATCAGTATAGGCAGACAAAAGAAATCATAGAAATACCATTGTCAAGCATATAATCTATTACTATTATAAAGAGACACTACTTCTCCAAGTAGTGTCATTGCTTCCTTCAGAATGACATTGCTTCCTTCAGAATTTTCAGATGTACCTGTATAATGCTAAGATGTTTCATGATGAAAAATGGGAATATTCCAAGTTTCAAAGAAAAACAATTAAAAACAAATATTTATTTAAAACTCATAGTTTTAATCATTTGGTGACAGTTTTTTTGATATTAATTAAAATAAGATCCTTAGCATGCATTTTAAGTGCATTAACATAGTTATAAAATTGACTCAAACTTCAACTAAATCAATGGCTTTCTTATTCTCTATGGTCAAATAATAATTGAATTTCACAGATGCATGTAAAACTGTGCATTCTAAATCAGATTCTTCATTTCTTATTTTCTCTGATGAATTTATGAACAAAATCTAGACCAGGAAGCAATGCAGGGAGAAAAACATTGCAGTCACAGAAATATTTGAATTAGAAGCCAAAACTTAAATAGATAGGTTCAGGACATCTCTCTATTACATAAATGGATATTTAGTATTCTAACCTACAACTTAAATATATTGTTATAATAAAAAAGCTTTGTATGTTTAAAATATTCTTGATTAATTCTAAATTGGTAGTTCAGTTAAAAGTAAAACAATAAAACTGCTTACAAGGGGTCTGTAGACTATAAACGGATTTATTAGTCATTGAGCATGGCTACTTATGCCACTGAAGTTAGTCGTAACTTGTGGGTAATATTTTTGATGTGTATTAATAAGTATGATACTATTTTCAAAATGCTCAAAAGAAAGTCTTAATCTTTCTGCCATCTTTTGATTACATATTTTTACTTTTAATATTTTTATTTTATAAAGAAATACTTAAATCCATTATCTGATGTTTCAAATCAATTCAAAATCTGTTAGACATAGGTAAGCTCCAGTGAAAGACCTACGGTTAAGGGAGTATAAACAGAAGCTATTATTTTTCGCATTTTATATAAAGCCTCTTCCCTGCAATATTACAATTACAGGGAAAAGTCAGACAGCAATAACACTTAGGTCCTAGCAATTACCATCCTCCGGGTATAATGCCTAGGTGCTGAAGTGTTTGAGGACAGACAGCAAAGGAGGGGAGGCTGTAAATTATTTCAGAAACTCTCACTCTCAAGGCTGTTGACATGAGTCAGGGCAAAGGAAACAACCCTGTCAGCACCTTCATTGCTAATGAAGGACAACACTACAGAACAGTCACAGAATGAAGAGTTAAAAGGAATAAATCATGCTTGACTCTGAAGTGGGCTGTCTAACGTATGATACACAGATAGAAACGTGTGCACATTGCTTTGTGCTTTTTCATTCCAAACCTTGCCATGCAAACTTAGAATTGAACACTTTAATATCTAATTACACAAAAGGTGAAATATGTAATTTAAAAAATGTATTAACATTTGTCTCTATTGTCTTTTGACATCTGATGCAATTAAAGGTGGATATTTAAAATATGCATACATTAATAGAAATAGGTTAATTTAAGATGTAAGAGCTAACTAGGAGTACACATGAACCATTGGTAAACAGTGTTGTCATAATATACTTAGGATATAAAAGATTGGGAGTCTATAATTTTTCACTTCTCCAACAATTAAAGAAACTTGTGGTATAGTTATCTGGGCTGATTTATGCTCATTTTCTATACAAAATAGACATGAATAAATTAACAAACTAATATCTATCAGATATCAGATATCAGAAGAGGAGATAGGTATTCAAGGGCTATGAGTCAAAGCTAACAAAAATGGATGAAATATCCAAAATGGTTCAAGAATTTACTTCTTTATCATTTTCTTTTCCATAGAACCAATTCAGCCCAATAAGAGTGTTCTTTGGTTTAAATATACAAACAATTTACATTTATGCATCCCTCATGACAAAAATTTTGCAGATAATATCGTAAAAGCAAATAGAAATTTTAAAGATACCACATTAAGGGAGACAAAATAAAAATGAATAAAATACCTACTTATCAACTTTAGACATATTTAAATGTTATATTAGTATTCAACTACATCTAATCAAGCTGGAAACCATATTATTGGTATGAAATTCAAATAACTTCTATTAGGAAAATTTATTTCATTGTCCTTTTAAATTGAATTCTAGTATATCTTCTTCGATTAGGCATCTCTGCTGGTAACTCAGCAAATACAGACCTAAAAAATATCCCTCTCATCATTTTAACAGTTAAAACCTTTTTTTTGTTTATGTTACTCTTGAAATATATTTCTTATGTGGTGAAACTTATTTTCTTAAGGTAAAGTGGAAGGAATCAGTGAATTAGAAATTGCTTGCTTTCAAGTGCATGAATGTTTGATATTTCAAGACACTCCAATTTTGTTCCCTCTGAAATACGCTAATCATGCCAGATCCAAGACCTAAAGAGCATAGTAAAACCAGAACAACAGCAAGAGTCTGTTCTTCCTTTTCTGAGAGGTTAATGAGGAGGCATTGCTCAGAAGATGAGCAGCCCTTTCAGTAGATTTTCTAACCTTTGTACCCTGAACCCAGAGCTCATAGGCAGAGGCAGTTATCAAAATGACTATTGCTCTGCGGGGGTCTCTTTGAAAAGATAAGAGAACATTTCTCTTGACAGACAAATTACTTTGAAATAATTTTTCAACTCTATGATCTTGACAAAAAAAATAGTCCTCTTTCACTGTGTGAATTCCATTCATGGGTACACCTGTTTCTTTGAGAAAGAGCTATCTTAAAATTAACTTATCTAACCAAAATTTAACACATCTTTTAACTGATAGCCAAACTATCTCATTTCTCACAAGATATATATTATATTAGACAACATGCTTATGTATTTTAAACTCTCTTTAGCTTTAAGTGTTTTATCGCAAGCACAGAATTTTTAATAAGTCTTAAGGAGAATGATTTTGTATGTTTTCTCAGAAATCATATAGTATCTTACTTGAAAATAACATTCAAATTTTCTTAAAATAAAGTATAACTCTGCCCTATGTATACCAATATATGTAATATACTGTGTCAAATATATAAATGTATATATATATGCTTCAATTTTTGAGTAAAACTTTTACTATTAGCTAAATCATGAGCAAATATGTTTATAAACAAATTATTAATTAGCTTTAATTTTTAAGTGTAATTTTAATGTGTGTATCTCTGTATATATTTATAAGAGCAGGAGGAGATTATAAACTTTTGATATATCATTTTTCTTTCTAAAATTATTTTATAACAATGAGAAAAAGCTCTTTATATTTTTCATGTGTTCAAAGATGTCTTCATATTGTTATTGTTTGATATTTGATTCGTGGCATAGGTTTATCAATATTCAATAGATGAGGAGAAAGAATGGAGAACCTAATAATAGGCCAAACTATAAATTTTGGTAATTTAAGTTTGTTAAATCATTTCAGCACGAATATTTTTAAATTTATATGTATTTCCATGCTGTGAATATATTTTCAACAAGTACCCAAATCAGGTTGTTTATTTAGTCTTGTAGCTCCAATGTCAATCTTTATCCAATATTGGAAGACTTTGAGGTCCTTATTGTTTTTCCAGTTCCGTAGTGTATGTGCGTATAGACATGGTAGGCTATGCATATTTGTTAAGTGTTACAAGTACAAAAAGAAACTTCATACTTTGTTAAAATAACACATTATGTGTCACAACTTTATGAATACCGTGACTAAGTTAAGGTACCATATAAAAGAGACCCCAAATAACTAGTGTTTTCCAAATTGTTTTAAGAAAAATGTAAACTTATACTTTGTTAAGGTATCTATCTATCTATCTATCTATCTATCTATCTATCTATCTATCTATCTATCTATCTATCATCTATCTATCTATCTATCTATCTATCTAGCATCTATCTATCTATCTAGCATCTATCTATCTAGAATCTATCTATCTATCATCTATCTATCTAGAATCTATCTATCTATCATCTATCTATCTAGAATCTATCTAGAATCTATCTATCTATCTATCTATCTATCTATCTATCTATCTATCATCTATCTATCTATCTATCTATCATCTATCTATCT
>NC_022010.1:78882724-78960204 GCF_000317375.1 Microtus ochrogaster
TCTATCTATCTATCTATCTATCTATCATCTATCTATCTATCTATCTATCTATCTATCTATCTATCTATCTATCTATCTAGCATCTATCTATTTATCTAGCATCTATCTATCTAGAATCTATCTATCTATCATCTATCTATCTAGAATCTATCTATCATCTATCTATCTAGAATCTATCTATCTATCTATCTATCTATCTATCTATCTATCTATCTATCTATCTATCATCTATCTATCTATCATCTATCTATCTATCTATCATCTATCTATCTATCATCTATCTATCTATCTATCTATCATCTATCTATCTATCTATCATCTATCTATCTGATTTCTCTACTACAATATTGAGGTTGGTTAGAATTCTACAAAGCAGTACAGTTAAAGCATTTTATAGAAAGCTATTTTAGTTCCATTAACAAAATTATGCCTTCAAGGAAATTATGTTCTAACTTCACCCACAACAATGGTAACTATGGAAGCAACACAGGAGCATGTTATTTTTACATTCTGACATTGTTCAACTGGCTAATTAGCATGGCAGCCCAATTTTAAAGCTAATTCCATTCTAAATCTTTCATTTGATGTCTCTTTCCTAAGGTATTGACATGCAATAAAAGCTACTATCCTCATTTTTCGTATGAATTGCACATTTTTTTCTATAATTGTTCTCCCAGCTCTTAATTCACTTAGCTACTATAACTCCCTATGATGAGTCAACAATAAGTGTTTCTTGGAGGCTTTCTTGAAGGACTCCATATTCAGATTGTCACTTCTATCCTGAGCTTGGTCATCACATACACACACCCAGAAGCAGTCATTCATACAGACATGCAAGTTGCACAGAACATGAAGACATTTTATTTAGGACACACACAATAAACGTGAGTTTAAAAGCAAAGCAATATCGGCAGAATAGCATTGAAACATAAGCCACACACTTACCTGGAATGAGCTGGGCCAGAAGAAGATGCTTTTTGGACAGAATGAGGAGTGGTAGCATGACCAGAAGAGAAAGATGTTTCCATTTCATCTTTGTCCCTCCCTTACATCACACCAGCCAGCGATAGAGATGTATGTTATCTAGGGAGATGGGAAAAAACACAAAAATGGTTTCTATTAAGTGTAGAAAGCAAAAAACTGAAAGTATGATATGAAAATCTGTAATTCACATAGAATTGTCTACTTTTGAGATGAAAAACTTTTCAAATGAATACAGTTTATAGAAAACATATTCCAGATATATTCTCATCCCTCACCCCTGCCACTTATTCATGTGTTTGTTCTCTAAAATTTCAGTTTACCAGGACAAATGTGGTTCAAATATGGGGACATATCATCAGAAGGATGAGGGACATTTGCAATAAAATAATTTGAAGATTAAAAAAATCATATTCCCATAATATGATTTTATAAAAGTACCGAAGTTGTTCTGAGATGTTAGTTGTTGGTTCATTACTGCATTTTATTTATAAGTAAACTACACTGATACACATGTACAGCAAACACAGACTTCACAGAATTTGGCACTGACTCGGGTATTTCCTACAGGTCCTGGAATGCATCCTGTGCATATAGGGCCACAACTGACCACTTAGAACAAATGTGGTATTTGTTAGTTTTAATTCATTTTTCAGGCATAGTAGTCACAATTGGTTCCTTTATTTCCATTACCTTTTACAGGCTGCCAAAAAAAGTGTTTTTTATCTTGATTCCTCTTAGGTAAAACATGCCTATTACATGCACAAAACTTTAAGATTTCCTTCCAATTATCAATCACTCACAAACTACTCATTCCGAACAGAAACTGGATATACATGAGAATTCAAAGCCTCCTTCCTGCAGCGTGTATTAACAATACAAAGTCACTTTAATGACACTAATTCAGAAACAAACACATTAAAGTAATGAGTGGAGTTTCTGCTGTAAACAAGGAAGTCTGAACAGGTCGTGAAGGACATAGGGACATGTAAGGAGTATACATGTATATCATGAAGATTAGAGTCTTTAGGCCTAGCGACATGAGGAAAGTTGTAGCAAATTATGGACTGAAGCTATGGGTGTGTATATAATTGTCTTACTACTTTTTAGCCGAATTAATAGCATACCTTAAAAGTGATATTTTACTTATGATGAATATGAGCACAACTGTCTAGAATATAAGAAAAATATAAACAAATTACATACATTTTAATATACATTCTTTTTTCCTGCATATAAATTTCATTATATAGAGAGAAACTTCATAGCATATATATGTATGCATACATTCATACATACATTTGTCTAACAATACATCAATATACTCAGTACACTATGAGGGGAGTTGTTCCTTGTGTAGATAACAGTTTTTCAGAATATAATGGTACAAAAAAAATGAAGAAAATCGGGTTGACAAGATGGCTCAGCTTGTAGAGGCGTTGTCGATAAACTCGACAGTCTGAGTTCGATCCCCACAACCCACATGGTACTCAAGATTGTGTGCTCTGTTCCTTACACCACATTGTGGTACAAATATGATGACCTATAAGTATACAGATAGGGGTGAGGTGGAGTGAGATAACTGAAGGTCAAGAATTTTTCAAATGAAGAAAACTGAAATAAAACAACAGGAAATACGAAGACTGGTAATGGGGAGTGACCACAGAGTTTACTGGTAATCACAAGTTTGTCTTATGACTCACAAGACAAAAGATGAGCAAGAAAGGACAAGTTATCTTTGTGAAGAGCTAGAACAGAAACTCACAGTATAGAAGCATTTATACTGAATGCTTTTTAAAGGAAATAGAAGTAAAATGAGTCTATAGGAATTTTACATGATGCACATTTATGCTAGAAAAGTTAGCAATTCATTAGATTTTCAGTTTTGAAAGTAGAAATAATTACTTTTAGCAGTACGTTTAGCCAAAAACAGATAAATCAGTCTAGTACTAAATAAAAGCACTTTATTTAAAATCATTCTAACCTTACTTCTTTGTGACACTAAAAATGCCAACTGCAGGGACAATGACTTAACTGCAGGTTTAGCTGCACATGACTAGGACCATTTGGTCTGCTGGAGTCACATTGTCCTTGCTGTGGTACTTATAACTGCAGAGTTCATTTACCCAGAGCTCTCTCAGCAAATGGCCCATTCCTGCCAGAGAGATCCAATCATTTATCTTTATCTTCATTATTTGGGCATGAATTCTTTGATCAAAAATTCTGTCCACTTTTCTTATCAGAGCTAGAATATTGTCTCAAATAAATAATGTCTGCTTCAGAGTTTACACGTGCGTTCTCTGGCTTCAGTGTTTTGAGGCTAGCATTGTTAAAACAGTCTTGCCCCGGTGTGGCAATCACCAGTGATATCCTGTGCCTACATCATATTTTATGTATTATATGTGCTAAGTGTCAAGCGATAGGTTGCACCGAGAGATAAGCACAGTACAGACGAAACTCATTGCCGTTGGTTTCTAGCTTCTCCACTCAACACTTTCCTTTACAGTCATTTTCTTGGGAAAAATGATTGCTTTTCTTTGGAAATGGTGTCGGGTAAGTTCATCCTGGGCATTTCTATTTGAAATAGTCTTTAGTACCACATTTTTCCTCTCTTGGTTTGTGCTTGCATTAGAGATTTCTGCTTCCATTTCTTCAATATTTAATTACTACAAAGGGTTATTGACACCAGAAACCCTGTTTTGGAATAAACGCAAATCTTTGATTTCTCAAATTTATATGAGCATTTTTTGTCTCAAATAAGTGATGTAAACAAAAGTATACATGGGTCTAGATTCTGTTTATTTTTGATTATTTGTATAATGTTGTTACTCATTAAATGATAATGGAATTCAGTGTGGTTTGTTTTATGTTGAGGTCTTTGATCCATTTGGACATGAGTTTTGGGCATGATGATAGATATGGATCTATTTTCATTATTCTGCGTGTTAATATCCAGTTATGCCAGCACCATTTGTTGAATATTCTTTCTTTTTTCCATTTTATATTTTTTGCTTGTCAAAAATCAGGTGTTCATAGGTTTGAATTAATGACTCGGTTTTGATTTGTTTCCATTGGTCCTGCTGTCTGTTTTTATGCCAATCCAGGTGGTTTTCAGTACAGTAGCTTTGTAGTAGAGTTTGAAGTCAGTGATTGGCATGCATTCTGAAGTTACTTTATTGTATAGGATTGTTTTGGCTATCCTAGGTGTTTTCAAAAAGTGGGAAGTACACTTGAATGTATATAACCCCAGTAGCACAGACACTGAAAGCAACAATAAATAAACCCCCTAAAACTGAAAATCTTCTGTAATGCAAAAGAAACAGTCAACAAGACAAAATGGCACCCTACATAGCGGGAAGAGATCTTCAACAACCCCACATCAGACAGAAGGTTGATCTCCAAAGTATACGAAGAACTCAAGAAGTTGGTTATCAAAAGAACATAATTTAATAAAAAAAAAAACAATGGAGTACAGACCTAAACAGAGAACTCTCAACAGAATAATCTAAAATTGATGTGGTATTTCCCTCTGTATGCTGTGAATATCATTGGTTAATAAAGGAACTGCTTTCAGTCTATTGCAGAGCAGGGTGGTGCAGAGCAAAACTAGGCAGGGAGGACATGACTGAATGCTGAAAAGAAGAAGTCAGAATCAGAGAGATACCATGGAGCTACTGGAGACAGATACTGGGAACTTCACTGGGTAAGCCATGACCACATGGTGATATACAGATTAATAGAATTGGGTTAAATTAATATGTAAGCCAATAAGAAGCTAGAGCTAATGGGCCAAGCAGTGATTTATTTAATACAGTATCTGTGTGCTTATTTCAAGTCTAAGCTAGCTGGGCAGTCAGGAACCAACAAGGGGCCTCCCTTTTCCTACATAAAATGGCTGAAAGACACTTAAGAAAATGTTCAACATTCTTAGCCATCAGAGAAATGCAAATCAAAACAACTCTGAGATTCTATCTTATACTTGTCAGAATGGCCAAATTCAAAACACTGATGACAACTTGTGCTGGATTGGATGTGTGGTAAGGGGAATGCTCCATCATTGCTGGGTGGGAGTACAAACTTGTACAACTTCTTTGGAAATCAGTATGGTGATTTCTCAGAAAATTAGGAAACAATATACCTCAATATCCAGCAATACTACCATTGGATACATACCCAAAAGACTCTGAATCATACCAGAAGGACATGTGCTCAACTATGTCCATAGCAGCAATAACCAGAACCTGCAAACAACCTAGATGCCCCTCAACTGAAGAATAGATAAAAAAAAAATGTGATACATTTTTACAATCAAGTACTACACAATGGCAAAAAAAATTATGACATCTTGAAATTTATAGGCAAATGTATAGGCATCTAGAAAAATCATTTTAAGTGAGGCAACCCGGACCCAAAAGGACAAATATAAAATGTACTCAATCTTAAGTGGACTTTAAACTCAAATCAAGGGAATGACAGCCAATAGGCTACAACCCTAGAGAAACTAAACAGCAAATAGAACCCTAAAAGAGACATACATGGATCTACATAGAAAAGTGAAAAATACAAGATCTCCTGAGTAAATTGGGAGTGTGGGGGTCATGGCAGAGGGTAGAAGGTGAGAAGACAGGAAAGAGGGAGTGGAGAAAAAAATGTATAGCTCAATAAAAACAAAAAATAAGGAGATAGAATGATTTCAAGAAAGAATATCATTTTCATTAGCAAAGTTAAAAGTCAAATTTATAGCTAGCTGTTTGATACCAGGTCAGTTTTACTAGATACCAAATATAAAAATTAGCTTTGCATTAGTATAATGTAATATATGAGAGAGAAGGAAGGAGAGGCTTTGTTTAAGTATAGACAGAGAGCTTTGAAGTCTGAATTCAGCGAGGGGACAGGAAGCATTGGTAGCATTGGTTAAATCATTCATCAGAACTAGGTAGCAATAGAAAGAACATGTAATAAAGTAAATTATAGCAAAAACCACAGTAAAGGTTGTGAAGGCAGAGCCAAACTCATAATCCTCACTAAATACTCACAAGAACTTGATTTGAAGGTAACACCCATAATTCAAGACACTCCAGTAAGTAGTCACTACTCAAAGGAATATAAGACATCCAATTAGCATCACTTAGGGACCAAGTATTTACTATATGGATCTTTGATTGACATCTGTTCAAATCATAGCAACATGACTATTCATGATATTGACCCTTAGTTTAAGTCCATAAAACATATACGACCACATGAAATATAAAAAGGCATAATGGATAAAGACCAGGAATACAGCAGGACGTAACATTCAAAAGTAGTAAAGAGCACCCTTGTGTGTTCATGTCCATGTAACAATGAGTATTCAGGTATATATGTCTGTTTTTATTCAAAGGACTGACTTGAGTACTAACATCAAAATATACTAATACTTTGATGGTTATATCATATCTGTCATGATCAGTATAGCTGACCAAACTTGTGCCATAAAATGTCATTTAATATAAACTGTAATTATAATTGTAATATCATGTATGTTTTGCTATCATTGATTGTTTTAGACGAGGTTTGGTGAAGACTAAATTTTATAGCCGTAATTGATTTTGTGTTAAAATGAATGTTCTTTTGTTAGGTTAATAAATGATTTTTCAGGTATCTTGGTAAGACTTCATTAGCTTAATAAGTAAAATGAATTTATAATGAAACTGCATTATCCTCCAGATGCGCTGAATGGTCATGCATTGCCAGGACCTCTTACCAGCTCAGCTGGGAAACACTAAAATCACTTGGGTAGTAATTAGGTGTTTATCAGATTCTTGCTGAAAAGGAGTGAGCCAGTTATCGGACACAATTATCTCTGAAAATTGAATCCTCCATTTCTGGTCCTGTGGAGGACATTTAAAGGAACACGGAGCAGTTTAAAACTAAATGACTTTCAAACCCGTTTGCTTTCTAGAATGTATGCCACAAAATTGCCACTCAGAGAAAAAAAATCTGTTACTTTTCATGCAGTCTTTTGTGTGTGATCTTTTGGTCATGCCTTTGTGCATGTTGACATATGAAAATTGCCTTTAACGCACTCTTCTGTTACTTCAATCATGTCATTCTTGCTGTGGTGTTATTAATAGTCTGAAATATAATGCTTGCTCCCTTTGTGCTTACCCTGCTGCTATATCTTCATAAACTAACCCAACACAAGTGAAGGCAATTGCTAAGATTGACTAGGCTATATGTGCATTTTGGATAATATTTCTAGAGCTATTTGCTCCTAAGTAATTGAAAAATTTACAGCTCATTTAAGTATTAATGTATAATATACTCACAACTTAGAAATTAATAATTAAAATTCCATAATAAAAAGAACTATGGAAACATACTTATTTAATCACTTCAAAAGCAAACTCCATGTAAGATACTTAAATTTAATTGTCACATCTATATAAAATGATCCTACAACCTATTTCTCATTGGAATTGAATTAATTTTAGGTTCTTTCATGCGTTCAAGGAACTGTCTTTGATATTAATTTGATTAAAAAGTAAAAGCAAATAATAACAAAACTCAGATGCAAATTGTTTTGATCAATATTATTAAGCATGGTCAGAAGTACTCTATCTTTAACTGTGATGATTTCTTGTTGATAGAAAAGCAATTGTCATAGATTAGGGTCTTCATGAACATTATAGATTTCATGTTTGCACTTGTGTAACTGTGCAAGTGGATTACCTCAATTTTATATTATTCTGTCCAATCAACCAAATTTAATTCAACAAATACTTAGTGCTTGCTATACAGCAGGAGGGGTAAGAGATTTGTAGAGTAGGATACTATGACGTGTGAAACCTCGTGAACTGTGTTTTTCTTCCTTAAGTTCATAGAACTTAGTTCAATGAAAATGGTCTTATTCAAGTCAACCTCTCTTGAGTGTGTTTTGCAGTAAAGCCTGTTAAATTTTTGTGTCAGTCTAATTTTTCTGCCTCATCTCTAGTCACACTGCATTTCACGTGCAGGTCCCCTGAAACCCCTCCAGAAAGGCAACATTTATCTATCACAAGAGAGAACAAAAAAGCCTATTGTCTCCACACTCTTCTCACTCACTACTTTGGTATAGAATTATCTGCTGTTTCATTGCTTGAAACAGTTTTGGCTCGATCTACTACCACTAGACTACAACCCATTTCAAATATGTATTTTGACAATGTGCATTTTTAAATTTTCCAGAAGCCTGGTTACTTTGTTTTCTCTCATTTATAATATCTTTGTAACAAATAATTTCTATTCTGATGAAGAAATAACCTTAACTCCACATATTTAACTTTTCTGAGTGAATGTCCTATACTATAGTGGACAATCTGTGTTAGCTGATACCACCTTACTAGTTTTTGTATTCTGTGTTGGCACATAGAACATTCTCAAAGAAAGTTTTAAACAAAATAAATAGAGAAGAAAGGCATGGCCATCTTAGTATTCATTTTGTTATACTATTGTTTTGTCATTTTGTAAGATAGGAAATTTTAATATCAAAGTACTGTTCCATTAAATGCATTTTTCAGACATTTATATTCATAGAACTTTGAATATAGTACAGTGTGTTTCCACCCTTAACTTGCCATAAGCCTTTTAGCTCCGTTTTTAATCTGAGAGTAAATATAAAGCCAAAAGACAAATATTTTGAATCATGGGAAGCACAAGAGAAAGAGGCCTATGGAATTTTGCAAACAGAGAAGATTATGAAGCAAGGAACATTCACTCATAAAATTCAATTGTTAATTTCAGTGATTACTGAATCATTGCCTCATCTCTGCCCATTTTTCCTTCTCTGTGTTTTTCTCACTGTTTATTCCTTCTCTGATCTCACTTTCAACATGTTAAGTTAAACCGCTTTCATAAGTAACATTAGAGAAATGCTTGGACATTTTTTTTTCCTGTGTGGGGAAAGAAATCTTACTTATCTGAGACAAGCTTTCTAAGAATAGGGAGACTATTGATGTGTGTTTCCATGCCACGCTAGTTGAAAGATGTTGTTGTTCAGAAAGATCTGTCTGCAACTGGATGTTCTTTCAGCAATGATGCCCAAACATCATGTGTCCTCTAATTTTCACCATAATGATGAAATGAACAATATGATTGAAGGTCAATTGAGCAGAGAATTCATCTGGCTGAGCTAATATGAGCACAGCATTTTGAAAATTGCTTTTGTTTTAAAACTACCTCCTTTTGTCTTGGTATACATGAGCATACTTTTAAAGAACTATCTCTGTGAAGAGAATATTTATTCTGAAAGAAGTACTTGATGCAGACAGTTTTTATTTTAACCTCAAAATAGAAGTAAAAAAAACAACAAAATTCTAGATGATTGAAGATTACTTATATAATCTTCAATTATAATATAATTATTTGTTCATAATTAGTTCTAGAAATATATAAGTAAAATCATTTTAGCAAGACTTAAAACATGTTTAGCCTACAGACATTTTATAATTAAAGTTAAAAGAAGACACAGTCTTCATTTTGCTGCATCCTTTTGCCTATATGAGAGCAATACTAATGAACCTCTCAATGGTTAGGATGAGAAATTGATTTGAAGCCCTTTGCATTTACTTCTGTGTTCCCTCACCTTCCTTTTCTCTCCAAGGATTTGTGCAGTTTAATTTACCATTGATTCTTTAATGATTATGGTAGCTGCACTAGGGAAACTAGTGTTTATCTTCATCATACAGTGTGGAGAGAACAGCATTTATTTTTATACAGAGTGGCTTCTCTGTCAGTTTGATGATACACCTTTAGTCAGCAGATGACAAACATCCTATCGTCTTATTGATTTTATGGTTTAATCCTGAAATGCATATATTCATTCTAGGAACACAGTCCATTCAGAGAATTTAACCTACATGTTGTGTTAGTATTGCTTCAAAGCACCGTTGAAGAGCTGTCTTCGACATGCTGTGTAGAGAGCAAACATTAAGTACACTATTTAGTGGTCATTAGTTTGACTCCCTTGAGTCTTTCTCATAGTACTTTATCTGAAGATGTCAATCAATGTGACATGTGCTTTCAATTGTGTGTTGGAAGAGTGTCTTGATCCTTCATGTTTGGAACAATGATTATTACTCCAAAATAAAATAATCATTTGTTCTTGAATTTTATGAGGATGTTGAAACTGTTAATAGAGTAAAATCTAACCTGCACACAATAGGAGTGTGGTAATGTTGTGTTAATATTTGGTATTGCTGAATTTTATATTTTGTCCAAGAAAGAATAAATAATAATATTTAATGCTTTTATTGTGTCTTGAAATGTTTTAAGCAGGGAAAGGTGATAACAACTTGGAATTTACATTGATGGACATTATTTAGGACTATACCTCTGCTGATTCATCAATAGTAGTAAACACTGTTTGACAAAATGCTTATTCCTTATGAATTTCATATGCCAAAAAGAGAGATTTTAAAAGCTGTAAACCTCAGATTACTCTTTCTTAACAGCTATCCACTTATAAATGGATGATAACATTTGTGAACTCCATAGAATATTTTAATTGTCTTGCCTTTTTAAGAATCTCATAATGTCTCATCCTTTCTCTTCTTCCTCTTAATCAATGTGCCCTGTGTTGCTTCTGAGTATATTCAAACAGCTCTGTTTCCTGGGAACGTGTTAAGAATGATGTAGCCTTTTGTGAAATTAATGGAAACTTTGGACCTGCCCTAACAGAACTGTTGTGTGAATATGAATGTGTCTGTGCACGCAGAGCAAGAACCCTTTAGCAACGAGCTGACAAACTGCCGAGATGGGATTCTCACTCCTTTATTTTGGCCCTTGTAGCTTAATTTTTCAAGTTTGCCTTAATGGCTTCATTTCTATACTTCCCAAGCCAAGTAATAATTTCATAAATTTTCCTTAAGTTTCTTTTTGTTTCAAGTTATTTTATTTCCTTCTGATTTTAGAACAAAATGCCCAAATATATGAAGAAAACTGAATCATAATAATGACACTTTTAAGTGTAGCATTTAATAATTCAGGGCTTAGAACAATTTTCTAATGTATAGTATTTGTCTACTTTGTTACAAAAGAATTCCCTAAATAAATTCCATACTCTTAAGTCAAATACAATATGAATGAATTACAAGTATTGTTAAAATACAAAAAGAAGTAAATGGCTTAAACAATTCAACCCTAAAATACTTTAAGTACTGTGCTTTTAAAAGAGACTATTTTCAAATAATAGGCTCTTTCTGGAGTCATAAAATGTTCCCACTTAGCAGGAGTTTGGTAATATTTTTTTTTTCAGTTTGCTTTGTCTATTTGAAAGCACTAAACCTGCGTTTTTGCATGCTATTATGCACTGCTGAATTCTTATTCTTTCAAGTGAAATGTACCTCCAATTAAATAGAAACAGTAACCAGTTCTTAGGAGTTCTATTATCACTGACTATTGACCTAGACACATCTATTCTAGAGAGCTCTAAAGTAAAAGTCAATTAACCAATAGCTTCAAAGAACCTCACACCTAATATGGAGCCAGATTTTTCTTTGCACTGACAGCTCACAAAAATTGACAAAGAGACTTATTGTTAATTTTGAAAACGCTGGCTATAAATTAAGCTTGTTTCCAACTAGCTCTTATAAGTTAAATTAACTTATCTCTATTTGTCTACATGCTAAGTCTCAGCCCTTGGCCTTTACTTTTCTTCTTGCCTGTCTTCTTTCCTCTCTACCGGGTTGGCAACCACAACGTTTCTCCTCCCTAAGACTTCTCTGCCCTCAGAAGCCCCAACTAATCTCTTCCTATCTAACTAATGGCTATTCATGTCTTTACTGAATCAATCATAGTGATGCATCTTCACACAGTGTAAAGGAATATTTGTAATACCCATATTTAATATGTGAAGGTATGTATGAAAACACACACAAAACATACACATCCAGGTACTTTATTTCTTACTTGTATTTTTGAAATTTTGGAAACACCACCATTAAGATATTATTTTGTTTTTCTCTACTGCCTGCTTACTATCATGTTATTGATCTTGCATTGCTGTGCCTTTAAAGTTTTACTCCTTTTTAAAAACTCTTTTTTTTTTTATTGCTTATAAGGTCTTATTGGCTGCATGTTCTCTTTTGTTCAATAACTTTCATCTTTATGTAATCAGTTACTGCATACTTTAAGTTTTATATTCCATCACTCTACTTATAAGAAAAATCTTGGAGATGGGCGGTGTTGGTGCACACCTTTAACCCAGCACTCGGGAGGCAGAGGCAAGTAGATCCCTGTGAGTTCGAGGCCAGCCTGGTCTACAAGAGCTAGTTCCAGGACAGGCTCCAAAGCTGCAGAGAAAACCTGTCTAGAAAAGAAAAAGAGAGAGAGAGAGAGAGAGAGAGAGAGAGAGAGAGAGAGATCTTGAATTAATGACCTTGTTATCCAAAATAATTTGACAGTGTTATAAAGAAGATGGCAGTCCAGGTTCCAGTTCCCTGATAGGCTAATTACATGTATTCATACAGATACTTTCTTTAAAGCATGTGAGTCTGCATCCATAAATGAAAGATGCTTTTCAACTAGCTTTCTTATATAAGTAAATTGGTAAACTATTACATGTCATGGGTACATTCTATATTATTTGTTTCTACTTTGGTAGACCATATTGTTGTTTACAATCCTGTCTGTGTACAAAGCCACCAAAGAAAACGCTCCCCTGTAACTGAATCTGCATGACTGCAATACTCCCTTTAAAGCAAACCTTTGCCCATCTTCTTCTCACTCTTGGTACCCATCATTCATAAGTAACTGCATCCTTTCCAGCTTTGCCAACTCTATGCAATAAATGATGCAGTGTTCTGATGCAAAGAGAATATATATGTTTCACACATATTTGGCTGTAAGGCAGGCAGTTCTTGATAGATTAACTCTTCAAGCACATTTATCATTGCAATTGTAGTCCCGTCAAAGACACAAACTTGAATTTTTAGATTCTTAAAACAATCCAATAAACTACAGAATTTGATTTGACTATATCTCTTTGATTTGTGACAAGTTATTTCCCATTATGAGCTCTAGAAATAATAGAAAAATAGCTCTGTGTATAAGCAAAACTAGAGTCTGTTTTATTTACAAAAGCAAATATCTTAATAATCTGTGAATAAATTGTTGACTAATATGTCTTAACAAAAAGTACATGAATTTACTATTTTTCATCTTTGTAATCACAAAATCTAGAATTAGTATAACTATTACTCTGCTCTAAATGGCTGTTTCCTTTACCAAGAACTATTACAGATACCAAGGTAATGATTTCTTTGTTTCTTGAACATTATCAAGTATAAGCTATTGACTTGTAGGATGGTGTTTATTTAAAATTTAACCTGATTCTGGGAATAAAAGATATTCAAAATTGTTAATTTCCCAGATCACTTTCAGCATTTAATGAAACAGGAAAATAGAAGAGAAAAGTATAATTTGCTAAAGGGTAAATTTTGGTCAATTATAAAGAACCCCTGTGTTGTTTCTTTACTGTCAGAATCAGATAAAAATCAACTAAGCAAAATAAAATGCTAAACAATGGTACCAGGTTTTTAGTTTGGGAAGTGGGAAAAGAAAAGGGAACAAGCCCTAGAGAGGAATATAGAATATATACCAAAGAGAATATTCTTTACTTCTTTCTATTGTAAAATTAACTGTCTTAGAGTTTCTGTTGCTGTTAAGAGCCACCACGACCACAGCAACTCTTATAAAGCACAACATTTAACTAGGTGGCTTACAGTTCAGAGGTTCAGTCCATTATCCTCATGGTGAGACATGACAGGGTACAGAGGTAGCTGATAGTTCTGCAACTTGCACAAGCAACAAGAAGTAGTCTGTGTCCATGGGTATGGCTTGAGCATATGAGACCTCAAAATCCACCCCTACAGAAACACACTTCCACCAACAAAACCATGCCCACTCCAACAATGTCACCCTTCCTAATAGTGACCCTCCTTTTGCGAACTGTTTTTTTAAGCTACCATATTAACTAAAAGTATTCATATGAAACTCATAAACTTCCTATAAAATTTAGCTAATATTCAACACAACAGAATTTGTCAAAGATGTATTAAAAAGAAACTGTTTTTTAAAACAAAAATTTGTACACCAGTTATTAGATTTTTAAACAATGTACTTTGGACAAATTTATACATTTACTGTGCATGAGCACAGCTCATTAATCTTTTAACAACAATGTGCCTGGTAAAATATCTTTATCTAGATTGGAGAAGATGTTTCTTGCCTCCATTAATTTTTCCATATTGAACTTTATACTTACTTTCAGTTCATTTAGTCCTGGATAAATCACATCTCATTGAATGTTACTAATATAAGTCAAAACTATAACATCATGCAAATTAAGCTTTCTAAGATACACTGAAATGTCAAGTACTGTGTAAATACCAATGCAAGTTCAGTTCTCTCATGTCCTCAGGTAAAGACATTAGATGTTATTTGAAATTGCTAATTGTGATGCCGATCTTAACTGATATCAGAAGATAGAACACAAACTCTCATAGTCACCTACACAAATGATCTCAATCAATTATGTGCTGCTGCTGTTGCTGCTGCTGCTGCTAATGATTATGATGGTTCACTTATATGTTTTATATGTATATTATTATTATTATTCCATCACCCAATTGAGATAACTACAACTTAAAGATCATAAATTTTCCAAAAATCAAATTTTATTGCTAAATGATATGGCTAACTATATATAAATACTTATGTTAACCACTGTAATTGCTGAATACTATCTTATATTACTTAAACATACTTACCTCTGCAATTAAATGGTATTTTAGACACACAATATGTCCAATACTCTTACAGTCACATTTTGAATCTAATACTTTTTCATAATGTGCTTGTAATTATTTTTAATCAAAAAGTTTTACCATACTTTATTCAAACCATTCATTTGAACTAAGAGTGCTGATAATATATGCAATAATATGCCACAGGTAAATGGTTCTTATATCCTTAAGACACTGTATTTTAATATTCAGACAATATATAATAGAGTTAGTTGGCATTTACACTAAAATAAGTTGTCCTGTTGTTAATATTCCAAGAAATGTGATTACTTGCCAAAAAGGCTATATTATAGCTTAATGTACTTTTCTTTTTTTTTTCTTTTTGTATTTTTTTCCATTCAGAAATTTATACTTCCTCCCCTCCTCCTATTCTTCTCTCGCTCCCCACTCACCCTTCTCCCTCCCCCTCCCTCCTCAAGAGAGGGCAGGAAGTTCAAGCCCCGCCCCCCACATCCAGGCCTAGGAAGCTGTGCATCCAAATAGACTAGGGAATAGACTAGGGTCCCCAAAAGCCAGTACTTGCAGTAGATAACTGAACTATTCTTGCCCCACTATCACACTGATGACTATCTTGAATATCACCATGGAATCTTCGTCCAGCGACAGATGGAGATAGAGACAGAGACCCTCATCAGAGCAACGGACTGAGCTTCCAAGGTCCAATTGAAAAACAGAAAGAGGGAGAAGACAAGCAAGGAAGTCAGGACCTCGAGGGGTTGGTCCACCCGCTGAGGCAGTGTGCCTGTTCTAATGGGAGCTCATCAAATCCAGCTGAACCGGAACTGAAACAGCATGTGATCAAACCAAACTCTCTGAATGAGGCTGACAATGGGGGCTGACTGAAAAGCCATTGATAAAGGCACTGGGACTTGATGTATTTTTCTATAGAATGAAGTATTAAACATAAACCATTTTAAGATATTTCAAAGTACGTGAAAAAGCGAAACCTCATTAAAATTAGACACCTCTACTCCAGAACAGACACAATCAATAAAATGAAAAGATCAGATGAGGACAGTAAGAATGTTTATAAGAGACAGAGTTAATCACATATTGTTTTTTTAAAAACAACAAACAAATCAAACCAAAACTCTTAAATCTCCAAAATTGAATTTTCACTGGAGAAGGCATCCAGATGCCAGACAACTCTCCGAGACATTTTAGACCATTCACTACCTGGCTATGTAAATTTATAAGCAACCAGAACAACGTTTGCAGAGTTCATTCTGTTCACACTTAATCAGGTAGACAACATGCACACCATTGAAAAACCAAGTGCAGGCAAGGGCACCAAGTTGCAGTGCTTTTTTATGTTAGAGGAAAATGCAATGAGTTGTCACCATTTTTGAAAGATTCTTGGCCAATTTTTTGAACTCTCAACTTTATATTCACATTCAATAGTCAGTTAAAACATATCTACATACACACAAAAGTCTATAGATACTTGTGTGTAACAGCTTTTTTCATAGTTGGCAAGACTTTGACACAACCAGGTTGTTCTTCACTGAAGATATAAATGAACTAAAGAGCGTGAAGATAATTGAATGCTACTCAATGGTGAAAAGACAGTGACTTCTCAAAATGTGAAAATATAATGAGGATCCTTACATTCTTATAACCAAATAAGCCAGACAACTTACCCATTGTCTGACTATAATTTTGTGCAGTCTGGGAATAGGCAAAACCACAGAGACACTAAAGCAATAAGTGTTAATGAATAGAGAAAGGGATGAGGAGTCAATCCTTTGAGGATGTTTGGGGAAGAAAAACTACTCTTTGGGATAATATAATGGTGATATGTATGTATATATCACCAATAATGAAATACAAGAATGAACATTATGTAACATGTAGACTTTGGCTGATAATAGTGTGTCCTTAGCAAATGAAATATTTTGATGGGTTGTGTGTGGAAGAGAGTCCATGTGTGTGCCAAACAAGAGGTATGAGAAATCTTACTTTGATCTTCCATCTAATTGTGCTAAAAATTTTAACTACTCCACACTGTAAAATACTTCAAAATATATTTCGTTTTTCATTGAAAACAGATTCTTCTCTCATATAGCAACCCCAACCATTGTTTCTCTTCCCTACACTCCTCCTAATGTCTCCCTCCCACTTCTCCTCTTCCCCAGATCTACTCCCCTTCAGAAAAGAGAAAGCCTCTAAGAGACAACAACCAAATAGGAAAAAGTCTTCACATTGAGGCTGAACAAGGCAACCCAATAGGAGGAAAACAGTCCCAAGAGCAAGTACAAGTGTTACAGATAAATCCACCCTCACTGAGAAGAGTCCCACAAACCCGCCATGCTAAAATTCATTAACACATTCACAGACGACCTGGTACAGACCTACATGGGCCCCGTGGTTGCTGCTCCAGTCTCTGCGAGCACATGTGAACACTGATTAGCTGAATTTTGGGCCATATTCTCCTGGTGTCCCCCATCACCTCTGACTCCTACAATATTTCCTGTCCTCCTTCCACCAGTTCTCCAAGCTCAAAAGGAACCAATGGAGACCTCCAACTTAGAATCTCTCTGTGTATATTATATAGCACTTCGGGTCTCTGCATCTGTTCCCATCTGCTTCCAGAAAAAAGCCTCTCTGATGACAGCTGGACAAGGCAGAATCAGGAATCATTTCAGTGATTTTTTTTCTCAGTTGTGCTTGTTGAAACCCTAGATCTCTGGGCTAAAGCAAATAATCAGAGTGCCATTTGAGTTTGGGTGCATTACCTTAAAGTTTTGTGATATTGGAAGCACTACATATGTAATTTTGAATCATTTGACTCTAGTAGACACAAATTTATCAGAAGAATACACGAAATATGGTAGAAATTTAAATCAGCATGTAATTTGGAGTAATATAATTTGAACATATTAAATCAACTTTATACATACAATAAGCTGAATGTGATTTTTATCATAATTGTATATAGCTAGTCATACAGAATAAAAATCACAATTCTGATAAATATGCTGCTATCATTTTTATTTTTTATTGATTTTATTAAGCTATACGTTTTTCAGTACTCCCCTCCATTCCACGCTCCTCCCCATCTACCCTCTTCCATGATCCCCATGCTCCCAATTTACTCAGGATGTCATGTCTTTTTCTACTACCCATGTAGATTAGATCCATGTACGTCTTCTTAGATTCCTCATTATTGTCTATGCTTTCTGGGATTGTGAATTGTAGGCTGGTTTTCTTTGGTTTATGTCCAAAAGCCACTTGTGAGTGAATATATATGATAATTGTTTTTCTGGGTCTGGGTTACCTCACTCAATATGATGTTTTGTAGATCCGTCCATTTGCCTGCAAATTTCAAGCTATCATGTTTTTTTTTTTCGGCTGTGTAGTACTCAGTTGTGTAAATATACCACATTTTCCTTATCCATTCTTAAGTAGAGAGGCATTTAAGTTGTTTCCAGGTGCTGGCTATGACAAACAATGCTGCTATGAACATAGTTGAGCACATGCCCTTGTGGCATGATTGAGTATCCTTTGGTGATATACCCAAAAGTGGTATTGCTGGTTCTTTAGGAAGATTGTTTCCTAATTTTCTGAGAAATTGCCATACTAATATCCAAAGGGGATGTACAGGTTTGTACTCCCACCAGCAATGCAGTAGTGTTTCCTTTACCCCACATCCTCTCCATCATAAGTTGTCAACAGTGTTTTTTATCTTGGTGTAAGATGAAATTTCAGAGTTATTTGGATTTGCGTTTCTCTGAAGGCTAAAGATTCATCTGTTAAGAGTTCTCTTTTTAGAACTGTACCCCATTTTATTTTGGATTGTTTGTTCTTTTGATGTCAAGTTTCTTTAGTTCTTTGTATGCTTTAAAGATATGTCCAATGTGGGGTTGGTGAAGATCTTTTCCCAATCTGGGCTGTCATTTTATCTTGTTGACTATGTTCTATGTTTTACAGAAGCTTCTACATTTCAGGAAGTCCCATTTATTAATTGTTGCTCTTAGTGTCTATACTACTGGGGTTATATTTAAGAAGTTATCTCTTGTGCCAATGCATTCAAGTATACTTTCCACTTTCTCTTCCATGAGGTTAAGTGTGGTTGGTTTTATGCTGAGGTCTTTGATCTATAATTTGGACTTGAGTTTTGTGCGTGGTGATAGATGTGGATCTATTTATTTTTCTATATGTTGATATCCAGTTATGCCAGCACCATTTGTTTAATCTCCCT
Source organism: Microtus ochrogaster (assembly GCF_000317375.1). NCBI lineage: Eukaryota > Metazoa > Chordata > Mammalia > Rodentia > Cricetidae > Microtus > Microtus ochrogaster. The sequence goes on from NC_022010.1 coordinate 78,901,733, forward strand.
CAATAGTAGTATGACTCAGAAATTATTAAAACAATATAGAACCACACTCACTGGCTGAAGCCATAATATGTTCAGTCTTTAAGGAAATACTCCACAATGTTGATACAGTTACAAAAGAGTTGTGAAGATCTATCAGAACAAATTAAATTACTAAGGATGACAATTTAAATGATATTATATTCAAAGGAGTATTATATATTGACCTGTACTAAACAATTCCCAAATAAACATAGATATAACTAATGCTCTAGTCTATATTGTTGTAAAACAATAGTGTAAAAATGTTTTTGCCAGCCCACAAAACAAATAGTGAATTCTCTTATTAATACATAATTAAAAAATGATTCATTCTGCAGGTTGATGTTTCAGCAAATTATACATAAGTCTCTTCATGTATCAGTTTTCAACAAACATTTTTATCTTAAAGATAAGAGAATAACCATTTGGCAGAGCAAATTGTTTCCTTTTTACAACTTTCTGAATTTTTGTTAACAATATTTACCATGATTTCCACTTCTGATCACTCATAATAAGTAGAAACTTTTACAATTCAACCATGATAAGAAAACTATGAATGGAAATGTGACACAAGATGAAATTTTTTAAAATATTAAAATTTAAATAACAAAATTCGAAAAAATATTGTTACACTGCTTCACTGACTTTCATTGTTGCAACAGTATCAAAAATAAAAGTGACAAGAGAGTGTAAAATGAAGAGCAAAATTTTTAAGTAAAAAATATAAAAAAATACCGAGTGGAAGTGATTGCTCCTTTTGTCAAGCTGTTGCTGTGCAAGCATAGAAGACTAAGTCTGAATCTCTAGGGCGTGTAAGAGAACGTGATGTTAGCAAGTGCCATGTTATCCTAGTCTTCTTATGGTCATCTGTGGGGCAAAGAGGTAAATCCAGAGACATTCACAAGACAGTGGCCTGGCATAACCATGTAGTTGAGAAAAACAACATAATACTTTCTCAATCAAGGTTAAAGGCAAGGACCAACAGCCAAGGCTCTCTCACACACACATGGTGCCTTGCACACATGAAGATGCACATATTAAGTGGCCCATATACACTTATTCTACACACAAAAAATCATGAATTTCTAAATAAAATCTTTATACCATTTTTCTCAGAATTCCTTTAGTGGTATCACTGTGGTAAAAATGCATATAGCATATATCATTGAATGGCAAGCGTCCATGTCACTTTCTACTTTTAGTAACTCTCAATAAATCATGTTTATATGCACATACTGTAATGTTAAAAGGGTTTTACCTACTATGAATATTGAAAACTGGCAAAATACCTTGTAAGATAAAAAGATCTTTTTATATGGCTAAGGTTAACACGTATTATTTACTAAACAGACTTGTTTACTTAGAAATAAATTTCATAAGTTAATTTATCCACATTACTGGTATTTTGAGTATTAAAGTGATTTGAAGCTTTAAGGTACCTATTGGATATCTCTGTCCTTTTTGAATCTAAAAACAAAAAGATAAACAATATTTTAGTTGTCTTTAAGCCAAAATAAAAGCATTAAGCAAAAGTACAGAGAAAAGTAACAAAAACTTTAAATATTTCAATTTTTTTATTTATTTTTGTTTTGTTTTTGGTTTTTTTTGTTGTTGTTTTTTAATTTATTTAGAAGCATGGGATAAATATTTCATTTATTATGCACTAGTCTTTAAAATTATGTTATATTAAAACGTTCAAGTTTGTGCATGCTAAGACATTATTTTTAAATAGGCTATGGGTTCAATTGTATCAAGTATGAATTTTTATCTATTACTTTTTAGGTTAATTATTTTTGTTAAAAATGAACTTTGTAAACATGGTAGTTTAAGGATATAGAAGCTGGAAATGAGTCTAGGGATCTTTTAAATTATAAAGTAAATTCCTTTTTACTCAGGCTATCTGTTCAGATGCCTATTCACATGCACAGCCCTCCTGGGAGAGGAAGATTCTAACTGCACATGATATTTTATAGCCCAAGACAAGTTTTTCATAACCAGCGTATAGAATATTTACAGGCATTATAGAGGCTGATATGTAATAAAAGTCTCCCATGATTTAAAATTGAGAAGAGTCTTAAGGCTGAATCCCATTTATGCTGTATTTATGTGATACTGTATTGATCAATTAGTTTAATTTCATTATATAAGTATGTAGGCTGTGTTCCTTACAAAATTTGAAGAAAAATACATATGTTTTCAACTATCAACAGTCCTTTATGTGCAGGATATCAAAGCTGCATACATTTGCTTACAAATTAGTTATTTGGAAGCATGGTTATATTTTCTTATTGAGATTATTATAAGATTTACCGTGTACACAAAACACCTTTAAACTCAAACTGTAGCCATAATAATTATAACCACTTTAGTCTCTTTTTAGTAATATGTTTACTCAAATTCCTTCATACCTAAGGCATTAAACATTTCTGGCCTTGATCCAATTTAATTTCAAGTCACATCTTTCAGTATGTTATCATTTCAAGTTACATCCTGCAAGATACAATGACAAGGAACATAAAGTGAATTGTGGAAATAATATTGCACTATGAATGAGTATAGACATTGAACAAAAGATGGTTGTCCTAACAGCCAGTGACATTGGGAAGAAAAAACTACCCTGGCACTAATGGTATTTATTATATATGTATAAAAGATAAGTTGCGCATCTCTAAAATAGGTCTTCAGGAATAAACTTCAATGACTTATTGTTCCTTAAATTAACCACCTTTTAAATAAATAAACACAACCTGTTAACTTAATTTTTGTATTGTAACTGGGCCACTGTCAATTGAACACATTGAGCCAATAAGCTATTTCTCCATGATTCCAAATCTGTGTTTAAAAAACCCTAATTGTTTAAAACACCCATATTGGATCCCTCTTGTCTTCCGTCAATATTGCAAGGTCCGATGGTTGATATTTACCTCCACCTTGATTAAAGTGAAAATTAGCTATGCTATTGGTAAAGCACAGCTCTTGTTCTGACTATAAGTTCATATTCAGAGATACCTAAGTGGTTAGGATTGTAATCCAGATGTCAGGATAGGGAATCAGTCCCTGGTGATAGAAATATCACCTACCTCCTTTCTTTATACCCCCTTTTAGTCTAAAGTCTCTTATGCTATGAAATGTTCTGTTCTGCATCCTTGCCAGGAAAGAATGACAGCTTGAGAACTGTCAATGAAAACCAGCCTCCCTTCCTTTAAATTGATTATACCAGGTCTTATGTCACTGCATAACATAAATAACTTCTATATTTATTATCTAGACAGTTATGTCATAAACTACAGACTCTAAAAGGATTTAAACATTGATTAGAGCAAAAGCTAAAAGTGACCACTCTCCATTGTTAGATGAATGGATACATAATGCATCCATATCATGGAATAGTAATTCATGTGTAAGAAGGAATGAAATTCTGAGAGATGCTAGAACAAGACAAAGCTTGGTAATAAAAGGATTTATGAAATAAGCTAATCTCTATAGGCAGAGTAGAAAAGTTTGTTGAGATAAACAAAGACTGAAATCTGTGGAAGACTGGGAAAGAGCAGGATGATGAATTTCTTACTGAGAACAGAAATATGAATTCTTCACACAGTTTTCGTGATATATATACCTGCATTTTTAACATCCAGAATACTGCTGTAAAATGATCATGAGGTACATGCCAAGGCGGGATGTTATATATCAAAACATTGTCTCATACATTGATTGTTCTAAGATGATATAAGTCCTAGGGAAGAATTAAAGTGATGACGTAGATATCATTTAACATCATTATCTGCTTTGCAACAGTGAATTTCAACTTTACAATGCATTTAATTTCATAATAGTTTAAATATGTAAGCAAATAGACTAAAAGATGAACTAGGTTGTTTACATTTTAATAGATTTTTTAAAATAAAAGAGACCACAGTAATAGAGAAAACTACATCTCAACAATTCTTATGAAAATAAAGTATTATTATGAGTACAAATGACTTGAACTACATTACCAATTACCTTGACCAAACACAGTAGTAGCAAACAAAGCCCTTAGATAACCATTCTTCCTTTCAGTTACATGTCAATAATTCACAGAGATATATATTCTAAACAAGAAATCAACCCTTACCCTTAAAAGAATGGACTAGAGTTTAAGTGGAAAAATAAACATTCAGAGATAAGCACTTCAAAATTGGATATGATGATTTAAATAAATAATATATAGAGGAAAGAATCTAGGAAACATAATGTAAATCAAATGATCTGGAAAACATAGCACACATAGATTGACAGAATTCATATAGTAGTTTTCACAGAAAAAATAAAACATGAAATGTTTTATTTCAATAATATAATAGATGACATTGTTGGCATCTCTTGATGTAGAGTCAGCATACAAAAAATAAATTAAGACAGACATAAAGTCGCACCACTAACTCAGGGTCCACTAGCAAATGACTGCTGCTAGAAGAAGAGGTGGCTTGTTTTTAAATATGTAAACCTAGTAATCTGTCTATGTTCCAGAACAGGTTTAATCCAAGACTAGCAGTACAACACATACTGGACCTGATGGGGAAAGAAAAGAAATTAGTAGAAAGGTAATGGGTGGGTTAAAAGGGTAGCAAAGTTATGGGTTAAGAGAGGGGAAATATACTAAAAATTCACTGTGTGAAATTATCAAGGAATTTAAAATACTGTTTAAATTTAAAATGACTGTATATGAACAAATAAAATCATTTAGAACTGTAGAACTTTTGTGTTCAATCATGAAATGATACATTTACCACAAAGTGTGAAAAATCTATATACACCCAAAATACCAATGACCAACATTAAAATACTTATGTAACAGAAAGATGGGGTGATACAAAAGTCATTAAGGTCTCTCCCTTGAAATCATAGGGATGCGAGTTTGGTTCCCAAAACTTAAGTAAGAGAAGACAGGAAGGGTGACATTTCTTGTAATCCCAGTGATGGTGAGGCACAGATAGGTGAGTTTTGGGGCTCACAGCTCTTCAGGCCAGGAAAAGTCTATTATATTGAATGATCATGTCTTAGAAAGAATAAAACAAAAAAGAATATGAACAATTACTTACATATGATATTAGAAGTTGATATTTGTACTCATGTGTATACACTGATACATAAATCTGCTCATGCAGAGAGACAGAGAGAGAGAAAGAGAGAGAGAGAGAGAGAGAAAGAGAGAGAGAGAGAAACAGAAACAGAAACAGAAACAGAGTCATGTAAGACTATAAACCAGAAGATTCAGTAGATTCAATATTATATCAGGTTTTTATAGTCTACAGCTTGATTGCCATCATGATCACTTCTTTCAAGAAGAAATAAGATTATTTGAAAAATTATCACTGAAGCTTAGTCATTAGGCTAACTGATATACTTCTCAAACAGAAAACACTGAAAGAATTCATGCTATCTGATTTAAAGTAGATGAGTCAAAGGAGCAACACATTGTTCCAAGGATAAATCATGACATGCAAGAAACAGATCCTGAAGAATATATAGGTCAAAGCAACACTTAGACATGTTAACACTTGCTAAAAATTGCATCTCAACATTTATTTTTATCAGGAGAAAAATGATTTCCAAAGAATTAATTGTTGCTTTTGAGAATGACTTCATTATTTTATATGTATTTATTGAGCCTGAGCTCTGCAACTCGGCATTTTGATTGGTTGTGGTTTTCTGTAATGGTCTCCGTCTGTTGCAAAGGGGAAGTTTCCTTGAAGAGGGTTGAAGACAACTGTTGTAAAAGGACAAATGTTTATAGACTGTTGTTAAGCATTAGGCAAATTTAACAAATTAGCGATTGTAAATTCTCTTCTAATAATCATGATTTCCCTAGTAATGACTCGTTATGTACCTAAGGCTCAGGCAACATTGTGGAAAAGGTTTGGAAAAGTTGTAAAAGCTACAGAATAAGGGATTTTGCTGTAAGAATTTGTCTCATCATAATATTAGAGGCAACACCCATTAAGTCTCACCAATACGACTACCTGCTGAATGAGAATGATATCAATAAACATGCAAAAATGCCCCAAAGACCTTAACATTATACAAAGGGCAATTGAAGGCAACTGAAGAAATCTGGGAATGAAAGAAGTGGTCTTCCCCAGGATAAAAAAGCCCATCAAATGTAGTAACAAATCTGCAGTCCTAAAAACATACTTACAGGTAGCATTTTACAAACTGATTAAATTATACTTAGTAATAAGTTATATAAATATGGTGCATGTATGTGTCTATAATAACTGTCTTTTTTAAAGGAGGCAATATAATTGAAAGAGAGCAGGGAACTATGTTTGGAAAGGTTTTAAGGAAGAAGTGGAAAGGAAGAAATTTTATAACTAAATTATAATCTTGAAAGTAAAAAATAATTCAGTTTCTTTAGAAACATTTTATTGTGATCTAATACTATAAACTCAAAATAATATAGTTTGTCTTGAATCAAGTCATTAAAATGTATCATCACAGATTAGTTTAGGATTAAAAACATGTTGAAAGAAAGTAAAAATGTTATTTAATTTCCTGTGTATTGTATTAGCTGTTGGATCATGATTCAAAGGTGTTCTTTCATGATTTTAATACTTGAAATGCAACTATAATTTAATAGTATCATCCCTTCTTAATAGAGAACAGGAACAACAATATGCAATCATCATGTTCCATCCCCTTTCCTTGACAGAGCCAAGGCCCTTAGTAGTTTCCTGCCTTTTAAGGATACTCCAATTTAAACACATGCTTTTAAAGATTCAAATTAAAAAGCCACATGTGAGGGGAAAGTGCAGTGCTTGACTTTGTCTGTCAGAGTTGTATCATGCAGAATATTTGCAAATTCATCCATTTACAAGTTGATTTCATTTTAGTTTACAGATGAATAATATTTCACTGTATATATGAACCCCATTTTTATTATGCATTTTCCTGTAGTATTAAAGAGGAATAATGGAGGAGTAACAGTTAAATAGGGTGAGGAACAGGAAGCCAGAATAAATTAGGGAGTCTGGGAATGGATGAGAAAAAAACAGTAAAGACTTTTGAAAAAATCATTTGAAAATTGGTACTGCAGGAGCTTCCTAGAATATATGCACCAGCATGTATAAAAGGGTTTAAATGGAGTTACCCTAAAATGAATAAACAATGTCTCACCCAGATATGAGAGGTTATCAAATAAAATGCCAAGTACCAGGTATGGCTACCTTTCTTCAAGTTGTTGATTGATGTAATTTTGTAGATGCTGCAAACCTTTAGAGTTATTGATATAATACCTCTTAACCTTCCAGACTTTAATGATTAGACACTGTTGCTGAAGACAACACATACCTCAGTCATTGGAAATGGAGATATCAAGCTCTTAATAGCATGAAATCTTCATCCCCACTGCAAAATTTTTAGAGTTCTTTGAAGTCTCTATGTGCACTACCTGAGTACTAAAGGTCATATCAGCCTTACCCAGCTGTGAACCCTGTGAGTCCAATTGTACAGGACGCAATATAGATGTCCATTTATAGCTGATCCACCTACATATGAGTGTCAAAATGGTAATTAAATGGGCATTATTACTTTATCCATTTAACAGAGTAGCAACTTGTATTGAACAACGTATGACCTAGCAAATAAATATATTTTTTGTCATTGTTGTTCTAGTTAATGATATCAGGCAGTGCTTCATCGAGTGCTGCAAGATTTAGTTCCAATGAGGAAGCAGCTGGTTACTTTCACAAACCTCAGGAAATATCACAGAAGCACTATACAATCGATAAGAGCCAAAGGGATCTGTTATCTGCAGTGAAACAGTATTTTACAGGCATGAAAAATGCAGTTTTACAACATAACCTCACAGTGTCTAGGACTGCCTGCAGAGGACTTGCACAAGATCAAGCCAGCCAAAGTAGAATGGATATGGGAGAACTTTACAGAGCCCCTACTTAAAGAGCTCATATAGCTCCTGATAGCTGCTGAGGGAGATTCCATTTTTCTCATCGTTGGACATTGACAGGTTGTCCATGTGTCTATATGCACACATATGGCACTGAATACACTTACAATGTATCCATGGAGAGAAAGAGAGAAAGGGAGAAAGCAGAGCACATACATGAGGTTTAGATGGAAAGGTGGTGATGGTGTTGGGGAGAAAATTTAAGGAAGGGAATGGGGTAGATTTGATCAAAACACATTATATTCACAGATGAATATTAAATAAAATGTTTAAAAATATATAGCCATCTGTGTATAGTGTTTTAGCTGATTTCTAAGAGGAAGTTAAGTGTTAATGCTTTGTAGCATTTAGTATATACCAAGAATCCTGTGAAATACTCAAGTGTATCAAATCTTGTAACATACTATATCAACAAATGAGACTGTTGGAGAGAATAATCCAAAGTGCAGGATGTCCTGTATCAATGATTTCAATTTACTAAATATTTTATATTCAGATGCTTGAGTATATGGTTATTAAGTTCCTTTTGTCTTTCTTTTGATGGAACTGAAGTTAAACCCAGGACCATATATATGTGTTTGGCATTTAGTCCTATGACTGAACTACAATGTCAGTTCTGTGTGTGTATTTAATGTAATAGGCTACCTTTCCACATCACTCCCATTCCACTTGCCTGTGTTGTACAACCCTATTTTTAGGAGAATATTGTAACTTGGTATCTATAAAACACTCTAGAACTATATGCATGATGTATAAATGACCAGTCCAAATTATGTTGAAGATTTCAAATTTTGCTGCAGCATGCAATCAGCAATCTGTCTAGACTCTTATTCAATTTCCTAAAGCAAATATGCTTTTGAAACATGAAGTGTGGTTCTTAAATTTTACGTTTTTACATTTATTCTAATTTATGTGTACAAGCGTTTTGTCTGCATGTATGTCTGTGCATATGTGTGCAGTTCCTATGGAGGCCTGAAAAAAAGATGCCAGATTCCAAGAAATGGAGTTATGTATGGTCATAAGCCACCATGCATGCAGATGCTAGGTATCAATCCCAGGACTTCTAAGAGCTGTTGCTTCTCTTAACTGCTGAGCCACTTCTCAAGCCCCTAAATATGATTTCCGCTGCTAGCTTGTGGGCATTGCTTTCTTTCCCAATATTTTTCAGTGTGGATATAACTATGATGGGTAAAACTGGTGACTTAGCTAAGTGTGTGCAGAAATTCAAGAACTAGATATTGAGTTAGAATGGAGAATAAAGTGTGAAAGAATATGGCAGACAGAGAAGATGAGAATCTACTTTGGGAACTTCACTACTGTATTTACTGATTTAGTTATATGACTGTTCTGAGCAGTTTCCCAAGGGTAGAGTGGGCTGCAAACAAAAATCCTCTTATGTTTGCAACTATTTTTTGTTTGGGCTAACTAATACCATTTCTTTCTATGCTTTTGCTGTCCCTCTTCTCCATGATTTGCTGATGCAGAGATTCCATAGAGCAGAGAATGCATTACAACCCAAATAGAGTACAATTTAGTATGGAAAAGAATTGAGAAACTGGAGAGATGGTGCAGTGGTTAAGAGCACTGGCAACTCTTCCAGAGGACCAGGTTCCAACTCCCAGAATCAATATCATTGCTCCCAACTGCATGTCACTCCAGTTTCTGAAAATCTGACACCCTCAAGCAGACATACAGACAGTCAAAATATTAATGCATACAAAAATTTAAATAAGATAATTCATTTTTAAAGAGAAAAAAGCTGAAAACTTCAATATAGAACAATTTGATTTCTTTTTAAATTCAGAGTTCTTAGTTGAAACTTGGAAATGATATTCAGCTTCTTTAATCTTCCTTACATTGTCTAGTGCACGTGATGAGTGCCTGAGTTAATGAGCAAAAGTTCCACTCTTTAATTTATTTATGAGATTATGACTACTGAAAGGAGCGGCCCTAAAAGGGTGTGTATGTGTGTGTGTGTGTGCGTGTGTGTGTGAAAATCCCCGAATTTCTCTCTATAGAGTCCAGGAAAAGAAAACTAACTCATCTTGATAGGTCACCACAAAAGACACTCATTAGAATTCCTCTCATATTTTCCAAATCAATTCACTTTCTACAATTTTCTCCTCCCTGTACTTAGAACATAATGTTGGAGGCAGACACAATGCTCATCACAGAAACCTGTCACATACCCTTTTCCCCCCCTGAAGCTTGCTGTCTCTGTCAACTTCCCCTTTTAGTCTCCCTCTATTGTGGAGGGAGTCTTCCTGGTTGAAGACACTGACAGAACAAGGCTCTCCTCGCATAGGCCTTTTATTTCCAGCCTATAAAAGCCTATCATGAAAACGATTGAGAACTCACTGGATAATGCAGGCAGAAACAAACAATAGTCTGCTTCTGACTAGAGAATTGCATGTCGTATCTTTAGATTCGAAGGAGGAGCTGAGCTGATATCAGGGATGCTGTTGGAGTAACTTTTATGCAACTAAGGTTTGCAGCAATGACTGGAACAGGTTAGCTACATAATAAAACCCTAAGCTATGAAATGGAATATTTATGCTAGGCATACTCACAACTTCTTCATAAATAGCATTTTTTTGCATATGGAGAGTTCTGAGAGCTTTGTAAAGGAGGGCTGGAATGGCTCATTGTACGCATAAAAAGCAACCTGTTGTGGACCATCGCTATAAGGCTTCTAAAATTAAAATTAGAACAAAAATGAGATCACACTAATATCCAACAGTCACATGTAACTAGAGGCTATGGTCTTTATACAGCGCAAAAAAAAAAAAAACTTACCCATCATTTTAAGGTACTATTGTACGGTCCCATCAAAGGCAAATAGTTTATATGACATGGACAAATTTTGAAATTCTGTGATATAGTATTGTAAATGCATACCCTCCATCAATACATAATCAGAGATCTCAAGGAGGACCATGATTTCAATAACAGCTTGTTAGCTTAAAAAAATCTTTTAAAAACATTATAGCGAGGAATCAATGCATGAAATTGTAGTGTTCACATTCTATTGCTATGTTTCCCAGTATTCCCAAAGGCAACGCAGCATCATTCCATAGATAGAGAAGAATAGACCTCAAATTATAACTTCCCATCCTGAATCTCCATGATGATACATTTTTAAGGTGAAAATTTTATTTAATTCTTCTTTGCACTAGAAATAAAGAAATGCAAAAGAATTTTCTAGTTTGAATGTGGAATGCTATAACTAGTTTGAAAATGCTTTGTTTAAAATAAAGTCCTAATAAGAGACAATGCATTGGGGTGTTTTCTTATTTACAGTCCTAGAGTTAATGTACAACTTCACTTAATTGACACCTTTAGCCATAGCTCTTTGCTTTGTTTTACATCAGATCTACATAACGACCAGATTGTGATTTCTTGATGGTTTAATATACATGTAAACCTAATTATTGTAATACAACATTGGAAAGGTTTCATCTTTTCAATAGTGTCAGGGCTGCCTTTGAGTGATACTATGGATTCTAAACAAAAACAATGTTACATTATTTCTCAACAAGAAGCACTAAAAACCTAGGTCTCTCTTAATTCCATAAAGAAGAAAGGACTCTTCTAGCTCTGTCTTTTTTGTTGTTGTAGTTTTAAGTATTATATATATATTACTAAATAGGAGAAGGAAAATGTTGTGTTTTTATTAAATCATTTTATTGTGACCACAAATATGGAAAGAAGGAATGAGTCGGCAATAGAATAGAAACTACTGCAAAGCCAGAGACCCTTTTCTATTTTCATCTTAGATTTCAGAACTTTCAACTTACTCACATGCAGTCACTGATGTGAAACTTAATCTGGAGTCTGTACCAAGTTTGCAACAGAGCATTAGTGATGCTTACCAGCTCTTGAAAGGAAAATGCCCACACTTAGTTCTCCCAGTACAATCAGCATAGGCAAGCATCACCTGCTTGTTGCATTTACACAGGCAGGAAAATATAGTCTGATTTTTCTCAAAAGCCATTCTAATTTATTTAGCGTGAATCTCAGCTTCTAGCTTGCCATACATATCGTTTTAAATTACTTCACAGTCTTATTTTTCAAGAATTCGCTTGGCAAGGAGACCAATTTCTGTGTAATGAGATAAGTTTTATTTTTTTTCTTGAAGCAAGAGCTCAGAATCAAAATTTGTAAAATAAAAACCGTTTTCAGCTTCAGAGATGGATAAATGTTGATGAGACATTGTTTTACTTTCATTGAAATGAAGGAAAAACAGTCAGAACTGGGGAAGGAATGTATGTACTGGGTATTTTCCAATATTCGTCCCAGGCAACTCCCATAAAACCGTTATTTGCACCACAGAAATAACGATATGCCTAAATTTTAACAAGATAGGTTTCAGACTTTTATATTGCCCCAAACATGTAGCAACAACTGCTATATTTATCCATTGAATCAAAAAATTAGAAATATTAATAGAAAATGCAAAAAGATGGAGTATATGAATAGAAACTTAATATAAATGTTTACTGACACCAAGTCAGGGGTTCTCAAAACACATTTATTGTCTTTAATTTTACCTGTAATAAAAAACTGCTTCAAAGTTTGCTAGTACTCTTATATACAATAATTTCTAATTACTGTTTTTTTTCCTTGTTTGGTTTTTATTGTTTTGTTTTTGCAGTGACATTGAGCATACAATAAATGATCTTCACCTTATATGTTCCAGTCTGAAGAAATCACAGCTAAATTAAAAGATTTATTCTTAGAATACTCTTAAATTTCAAATGAGGATGCAATTTCTGAATTAACCTACATATGTTCATTCCTGATATTCTTTTCACGAAGCACAGAAAATTATCCTTTTCATAAGTGATGTGGGATTTTCCTCTGTATGCTGTGATTACCATTGGTTATTAAAGGACTGCTTTGGACCTATAGCAGAGTAGAACGCAGTTAGGAGGGGAATATTAACTGAATGTTGGGAGAAAGAAGGGTGGGGTAAGGAGAAGCTTTGGAGCCTCGGCCAGAGACAGACATACTGAAACTTTGTTGGTAGGCCACTACCTCATGGTGATGCACAAATTGATAAAAATGGGTTAAATTAACCTTCATATGGTGCTGGATGGAGATAGAGACGGAGACCCACACTGGAGCACTGGACTGAGCTCCCAAGGTCCCAATGAGGAGCAGAAGGAGGGAGAAGATGAGCAAGGAAGTCAGGACCACGAGGGGTGCACCCACCCACTGAGACAGTGGAGCTGATCTATTGGGAGCTCACCAAGGCCAGCTGGACTGTGACTGAAAAAGCATGGGATAAAACCGGACTCTCTGAACATGGCGAACAATGAGGGCTGATGAGAAGCCAAGGACGATGGCACGGGGTTTTGATCCTACTTCTTGTTCTGGCTTTGTGGGAGCCTAGCCAGTTTGGATGTTCACCTTCCTAGACATGGACGGAGGGGGGAGGACCTTGGACTTACCACAGGGCAGGGAACCCTGACTGCCCATTGGACTGGAGAGGAGGGGGAGAAGAGTGGTAGGAGGGGGAGGGAAATGGGAGGCTGGGAGGAGGGGGAAACTTTTTTTTTCCTTTTCTCAATTAAAAAAAAAAAGATGTAAGAGTTAGCCAATAAGAAACTAGAGCTAATAGGCCAAGCAGTGTTTTAATTAATACAGTTTATGTATGAATATTTCAGTTCTGGGATAAACAAATAGCTTCTTTCAGCAATAAGAACTTTATATCATATCTCTGTTTTTGAAATGAGGACCACTAATTATAAATTATTATGTAAATAATAAGATGAAAGAAATGTTAGGTTTCTTCTCAGAAGAGCCTACACCAGCGATTTCTATGGTAACTAAATATTGTTCAGGAAGATCCTCGAAAGCATTTTCCTCTGCAATTACATTTCCCTCCATAAGAAACATTTTATTTTTGTCACTGGCTAAAGGTTAGAGAAAAGCAACTTAATAATTTGATGGCATATAAAAATCACTTCATTTATTTAAGATAAGCAAGCCTACTCTATTAGGTTTTATCATTTTACTCTTGTTTATACATTTATCCAAAAAGCAAAGTTAAATTTTTCATTTGAAAAATATATGCTGTCATTTTATCATGGCTGAGCCATTACTGTTTATATCGTCTATGAGAGCATTTGTATGCTGTTGTCATACTTCCTTCTTTACAAGATTATCATCCACGTTTGAAGAGGATTAAATGGTTTGATTATTTGATATTTGAGAATACTAGCCTTGAGAAAAATAACTACTTCTCCCATGGGCGGGGGCACACAAGTGACCTCCTCCAGCATGTCTGTGGGCTGGAAAATCATGTGCCACTAAGACGAACAAATATATGATGGAGATTTGAGAAATGGAAAGTATGTTATGGAGAGATGGGAGAGAAAGGAATGGAGCAGTTCATTTGCTGGACTGCCACCAAAGGCTATATCTGGGTCAGTGATTCTATAGCAGTGGGGTCCTGTGTTAATGTCCATGGCCCTTGTTACCACCCAAAACAAAGTGGATTCCACATAGTGGGTTACTGACTGAAGAAACAATGATGTCCCAGCTTTGTGCTTCTGGTCCTATCCCACAATGGTATCTAGCTGGGTGTATGTGGGTAAGCCACCTGAGGGTGTGAGTGTGGCAGAGCTAGCCCCACCATTCACCTTGGCGTCTTTGGAGAACTGGTCCCGAGGGCATGAGAGTGGGAGACTGTTGGCAAGGGTTCAGGAGAGTGGTTAGACTGACCAACTCAGCTACCACTCAGGTCCAGATCCAGAGTTCTGAGTTGGCCTGCCCCAACATCCATCCTATCCATGAACTGCTGGAGTAGGTTGTGACGTCCCACCTCGACCTGCAAGGATGACACGCGACACCGGAGCTCTTCTCTCTGCAGTTTATTCCAGGACTTTATTCACTTTCTCTCTCTCTCTCTTTCCCCTCTTTCTTTCCTCTCTCTCCTCGGGCAAACCTCTCCCAGCCCTTAAGTAGGCATGGGCTGCCAATCCCGGATTGCCAGGTGGGCACTGCCTATAGGTTCACGCATATGCAAGCAGCTGATAATCATTGCGTGATCAGGCCCCAGCCAATATTAGGAGCTGATTATCAGGTGTGGCTCCAGGCTGCTCTCTACAGTAGGTGAAGGGGATTGTCCTGCAGATTTAAAGCTAATCGGACTCCATTATATAGGGCAACAGCCGGTCTTCTCAGAGAAGACCAGGTGAGGACCCAGTATTGATAGCAAATATTTTCAAGGAAAGCTATCTGGGCAAAAGGGTCTGCTACGTGACACACCATGATACACTGCAAACTCGTGGTGATGCACAGATTAATGGAGATGTGTTAGTTTAGGATTTAAGAGCAAGCAGATATATGCTTAAGCTATTGGCCAAACTGTATTTCAATAATATTGTTTCTGTGTGATTATTTCACGGCTGAGCAGCCGGGAACAAACAAGTGGCCTACAACACTCCAGTTTTTGACATTCAAAATAATTAAAAGAAAAAGCTTGCAAGAGTGTGAAATCATAGGGACAATTTTTATAAGAATCATGGATCATATATTTGATTACATTGAATTTTTACTGAAAAATTATGATATAATATGATATGAAAATATTTAGAAGAGATAAACCAATAACCAGTGTGTATTTTATTGGTAACTTTACCATATTTATAAAGAGACAATTACCACAACTTAGATTCTCTAAATTAAATAAGTGGCCAATGTAAAATAATAAAATATAAAACTATATCAGGATTATGAACAAAATAGGAGAAAAAGGTTTTATTTGCATTTGAGACAAGAGCTGGTTGGCGGTATATCCAACATTAAGAAGCCAAGTTATTGACTATGCAACTGTCTGATATCATGCATGATAACATATGCTGGATTCAACAGATGTTCTGTATACTCAAGCTTACTGACAAATTATTTCCAAAAGCACTTAACACTTGGTCAATATTTATCTATTTATATTGCTCTAGTCTTACAAAACATAAATATGAAACTATGGAGATCCTTCTACAAATATCAAATAATAATTAACTAAGAATTCTATTAAATATTTGATCAACCTGACAAAGATATGAAAAATTTCTAGAACCCCTCTAAAGCTTAAATCATTAAATATTAATATGAATTAGCTAGCCCCAAGATAGCCCTACAGGGCATAGTGATTTTTTCAATAATTGAAAGTGATGAGTCTCTGGCAGAGGACAATTTGGGCCATTTTGAAATTTTAGGTTGAAAGGAGTTTATTACTGTCTGTTGATGCTAAGTTTTTCAGCGTTCACAGACATAAGCAGCTAACTCTACCACTCAGCAAATATCCATGGTAAAGTGGCAATGGTGCTTTCACGGACATGACTGGCCATCTTTTGTTGCTTCTGTTAGAGACTGAATAATTAAACTTCAATGGAGATACTTCGAAGTCCTTGATCAAACTTTTGAGTGGGATCCTTTGGAATTTTATGAAAAACTCTGTTTCATTAAAGGTGTGGATTTGAATGTGCTTGCAGAAACTTGACTTCTTCCTTTCATGTTTTTCTGCCTGGGAAATAAATTATAGGTTTATTGTTTGTTTATGTCTATAACATTTTCCTGCTGTAATGCAACATGTCACTAGACAAAAAATTGTTCATTTATCATGACAATGCAAATTGAACATAAAAAGAAACCTCCAGAATTATGAGTCAAAATAATCTTAGTCTACTCCTAAGCTCATTATTTTGTATTTAATTATTCTTGTGGTATATTATTTGTGTTTTAATAAATAAAGCTTGCCTGAAGATCAAAGGGCAAAACAACCACACTAGTCAACCATACAGGCCAGGCAGTGGTGGCACACACCTTTAATTCCAGGACTCAGGAGGCAGAGGCAGGCGAATCTCTGTGAGTTCAAGGCTACTCTGGGCTACACAAGATTGATCCGAAAACAGATTCAGGTGATGGTGGTTCCCACTTTTATCCCAGTGTTTGGGAACCACATACCTTTCATCCCAGCATTAGGGAGGTGGAGAGAGGAGTGATATGGCTGGGCAGAGAGGGACAGGAACTCAGTGGAGTGCGTGGAGACTGAGAGGATTTGTGGAAACAGGATCTTGCTCTTTCAGTCTGAAGATGTGGTAGAGGCAGAAGATCTCTCTAGTGGTTGGTTGCTTTTCTTTTCTGATCTTCAGTTTGAATGTGCCTCTGGGTTTTTATTATCTGTGCAACAAATGATAGTGCTGGAAAGCTGACTAACACAGCTAATGTATGTGGCAGATCTGGATGTTAGGTATATTATTAGATGTTAAACAACTTCATTTTGGTAAGATGTTTAAGAAATAATTAGATGTATATACAAAGAAAATTACTAAATATATCTCGACCAGCTGGGCAGTGTGGTGCATGCCTTTAATCCCAGCACTCAAGAGGCAGAGGCAGGCAAATCTCTGTGAGTTCGAGGCCAGTCTGCTGGTCTACATGAGCTAGTTCCAAGAGAGGCTCCAGAGCTACAGAGAAATCCTGTCTCAAAAGAGAAAAAAAAAAAGGAAAAGAAAGTATAACACAAACTGCAAAAAATACATCTGCTTGAATATTTACAGAATCTAAATAATTTTTGAAATAATTATGTTTACTTCAAGAGATGGAAGAACAAATGATAATCAGTCTATATTCATTAAAAATTAAGATTTTACGCTTACATAAAGTTTTTACTTATACACTGGTATAGCTTGGAAATTATATTAAATACACATCAAAAATCCTGGTCTTTTAAATAATGCTATTGTCTAACTCTAAATATATAAGCAAAAACTCTAAGATATACAGCAGAGTCTCTTTTTGTCAAAGATATGACTAACATAAAATATATGTCTGCAATAAATTCATGACTGGAATCACTGAAAACCTTTAAATAGAAAATCTTGTGAAAAGGCATTGTGCAGTAAGAGAAGAATGAGAAAAAATTTAATATATCATATAATACCATAAAATTTTTAATAAAATTCTCTATCTAATACAGATTTGGATAGCTCTCCAGGAAATAATACTGGGCAAATACAAAATCAGGAGAAAACACATGTGTCATGATACTTCTTCTAAATGCATGCTAAATGCATACTCAATATCAAGAAACTTGAAAAGAGAATTAGTTATAGAACAGTACACAAATAATGATGAACAATTTCTTCTCAAAGTTTGAGAGACTCTCACATAGGTCTTCATAGGAGACCTTAACTGCATTCTTACAACAAATTGTATTAAAATTGTAAAAAATGTTTAAATCATGGGAGTATGGTAAATCATGACAGATCCAATTGTGAGTATGAATGTTCCTGGAGTTTTTCTGAAGATGTTATCAACTTAGAAGTTATTTAAAAGAAAGGATGCTGCTATTTAAGCAAGACTCCTGCAATATTTGTTAATTTTGGATCAGTTGCATTTGTATAAATTTGAACATTCAACTTTAGCTTATAAAAATGAGGCAAGTTGAAAGCCACATTCTTCAAACTGAAGTCAACTGATTTATTTGCAGAACTCAGTGGTGCATCATATCACCAGCAACCCTTGAGCCCTTGCTCTGCAGTGTGAGCACCCAGGGAGCCAGGGCGTTGCACCGTTTCCCTTCACATTAGGTCTGGAAAGCCCAAAGCATTCATGGATGAAATGGACACACATACAGAGGCTCTCCCTGGCATAGTTTAATGTTTCATTTGATGCCAAAAAGTATTAGACTTTCATTTCACTTACATTCTTCTCCTATTTGTGCATGACTGAAAAAATCTATTAAATGTCAAAGAAGATCAATGAAAAGAAACTAATATTGCTCAAAATAAAATTTATCTTTCCATAATTCACTGACACTTTTATTCGACTGCACTTTGAAATCCGGGTCACAGTTCAACTTATCTTCTTCAATGTCAAATTTGTATAGATAGCAACTGTTCATCTTCCATTCCCTGAATTAATTTCACAGGTAAAGTTATACCTGTCAGCGAAACTGGGGCTTGGATAGCATATTGACTGTATTAATAGTTTATTATTGTGCTATTTTTTATTCTCAGGTCGACATTTCCCATGATTTGTTCTAATGTACCATTCTAGTTACAAAGGATAGCTGAATGACCATGTTAGTATGGCTGAATCAATACAGGGAATTCTCTTTGGAGCTGTTCAACCAGTAAAGATTCACAGAAATGATGGGCAGAATCTATTTTATATTTTCCCTCTTCCGTGAAAACTCTTTGTCCTCTTATGTCCACACTTGTTGATATTCTAGTACTTACTAAAGTAATTGGCAGTACATTATCACTACATAACTTACAGTGTATAATGAGAATATTGTAAAGCCTAAAATATTTCTGAATGTCTTTGCTTAACAGGGCTTGTATATTGACTGTTTATTGTCATTTATGAAAACACTACTGCTCATGAGTACTGAATTTATAATGGAGTCTGATGCATCTGAGTTTAGTGAAGATGCAAACTAACCTAGACAAGTCAGGGAGCCTAAGGCGTAACCTATAATTCCTGTGTAGTACATGTTATTTTTGAAATGGTGGTGGTGGTAATACTATTTATGAACTGGTAATAATAGTACAAATAGATATTAACAGTACTGAAATGGTTATCTGTTATAACTTCCATAGCAGAATAAGAAAATAGTAATGAAAAATTATCACAATAATGCCCCCACAGGAGATAAATATTTTTCTTGTATCTTTATTTTCTATATGCTTTGTTATTCTGCATTAATTTTAAGTATTCTATTTGAATTGCATAACCATAAACAAAGGAAGAAGTCAATAATAAAGAATGCATAATGTCTAGCTAGGTACCATAACGCAGAGTGTTATTAAAGTAGATTTGCATATCATCTCAGGGATCACCAAATGTATTTATCTATTATCTAAACAAGAATCCACTAAGGATTTTTAAGTTTTACTGTGAATTTGTTATTATTTAGTTTCACTGAAGGAAAAATTCAATTATGTATCATACAATAATTTATTGAAGGACTTTAATGAAAGTTATATGAAATTAGTATGTACATCTTTATCTACTATAAATATAAATACTTAATTTTTATTTATTAAAACATATGAGAAATGACTATGTTTAAGAATGGGCCAAGATTTAATTCATGAAATATTCTTTTACATATAATCCCTAAATAGGAAACATATTTCCTTAGAAGCTAAAATCCAACATCTATTTATTGGACACATAGTGCTTACCTGATTCAAACTCATTTGCCAGGATGCTGAAACCAATCTCATTTTTTATTACCATTTTAGGTTGAATAATAAAATATTAATTTGGGTTTTATTTCAGTTTTCTTTTATCCCCACAATGGATGTGGTTTTGACAGGAATGGTCATTGTAAAGACTCCTCCACAGAAAAGACACAAAGAAACTTTTTTTTCAGTCCTTTGACTGAGATTTCTAGATGAAATGATGTGGAATCCCATTATTTCTAACGTGAATAGATCACTGTCTTAGATTGCTCAAAAACCATCAGTAGATATTCTTTTGTGTAAAATGTCTGCAGCTGACCCACAGATAAACAGCTCTGAAGGTAAGAGGCTGTTCAGTAATGCCATGAAATCCCATGAGTCCTGCACTTTCTTCTCTTATTTCTGTTAATGTTGACACAGATTAGATGAATCTTCTTCTATTCATGTATACAAGACTATTGAAAGGGCAGCTGATAACTATATTAATGTCCTAGTTTCCCATAGTAAATTGCAACAAGAAAGGAAGTATCTTTCTATAAACATTGATAAAATTAGCAGTGGTGAGACATAAATATCCTGTATTATAGAAAACAAAAATACCAATAATTAATCACAAACCTATTAATATGTAGAAATGAGAGTGTGATAAAAGAGCTCATGTGAATTTTATCTAACATTTCTGTTATTAGAATCATATGTAGGT
Organism: Microtus ochrogaster; assembly: GCF_000317375.1. NCBI lineage: Eukaryota > Metazoa > Chordata > Mammalia > Rodentia > Cricetidae > Microtus > Microtus ochrogaster. Next base: position 78,922,602 of record NC_022010.1, read on the forward strand.
TTACAAAAATGTGGTAATGATAAAATCATATATCTAATCAATAATATCTATTCTGAACATAAATTGATTATTTTAATTTATATTAGGGGAATATTATCTGAGTTTGTGAATAAAAATTGAGATTAAGAAAAGGTCTCATGTAAATAGTCACTGTAGAATAGTGAGAAATCAAACATAATAATACAAAATCATATACTTCATATCCACGAGAGATTACAAAATAAAACTCTCAAAGCTTCTCTTGCTTAGAGAGGCGAAAACTACTGGAAAATTTTATTTAATAAATTCATAAAAACTGAAACTTTATGCCCACATGGTGAGACTCTATTCTGGTCCTGTTGCTTTTCCAAGAGAAAGCAAAGAGTGTGAGAATAAAGCAGTTTTTCTTTCAACAGAAAATAAAATGGATTTCTGTTTAGCTTTGCACACCAAGGAGCCCTCTCAAAGTAGAAATTGCATTCCTTCTTATTGAGGATATATTCTGAAATATGTAATCAAAGTAGAACCTTAAGTGTTCTGATTATCCAAACACCCTTTAAAAGACACATATAAATAAAAAATTTCACACTGTCATCCATGATGACTACTTTACAATTTTCATAAATCAGTGAAATGAATTTCATTTGATTGAGCTTTACAGTGCAACAATTCACTTTCTTCTATTGCTTACAAGAGGTAGATTTTCTTTCTCCCTATTATCATTTTGATTTAAACCCTTCACTTTTTTTGATATTCTGGTTCTGATAAACTATTCCTATTTCATCTGCTTCTGTTGAGCTCTGGTGAGCCACAGTAATTCTGGACCCTTTGTTACCTCACCACAATTTAGGTCGGTGTAATGAGGTATGCAGTGCCTTCATTTCTCTCCCTACGCTTCAATCTGAGACTGTAATGTGGGAAGGGAGATTGATACATTTATACTTAGGAAATCCATTGAAGTCCCATTAATAGCATACAACTTTATAGACTGTCAAGTGTCATAAAAAATTGAAACTAATAGTTCTATAAAATTAGATGCTCTCCTTCCTTAATAGCAAAATGTTTACTTTAATGTGAATATGTGTGCCCATATGTTTTATAGTTATATTATATACAGTAAACAGCATTTGTAGATATCAAATAGTAAATTGGCATAAGTTTATATTGTTTCCTATTAATCATAGTGTAAGCAAATAATCCTAAAACTTTTTTATCCCTACACCTTCCTTTCCTGACATTCTCAATATTGTCTTTGGTAATACAAATGACTGACCATTGTAGAACATAAATTCAGGGCAAGCTACCATTCATTTGATCTACAAAACATAAAACTAAAAAGTACTTCATTTTTCTAACAGAAGTTGGAAATTATTGATTGCTCTTCAGTGGAAAACCAGTAAAGATTTTAGCAAATGAAATATATATTGAAGTATAAAATTCAATCAAGCCACCTTCAGAGATCTGATGGAATTTTTTATTTGTGTGGATATTAGAGCCAGGGATATATCTTGATATCAATTTATCTTAAGATCACTTACTTGGCAGTATAAACTAAGAGATTAAAGTTGAGAGCAAAAGAAGAAAAATGATTACACTTCCTGAGTGCTTAGCATATACAACAACTTCATATTAAGTTTAAACACTAGAGGGACCATATGAGATAAAGACAGCTGTTAAGCTGTAGTCATACTGATGAATATCTTCAGTATCACCATAGAAACTTCATCCAGCAACTGATTAAAAACAGAGGCAGAGAACTGCATAGGAGCGCTGGACTGAGCTTCCAAACTCCAGTTGAAGAGTGGAAGGAATGAGAATATGAGCAAAGAGAGGTCAAGACCATGATGGGTTCACCCAAGGAAACAGTTTGTCTGAGCTAATGGGAGCTCACCAACTCCAGCCAGCCAGGGAAGAAAACAGCATAAGTCTAAACTAGTCCCTCTGATTGTGGGTGACAGTTGTATGGGTGGAGCAGACTGCAGGGCCACTGGCATTGGCACCAGGATTTATCCCTGCTGCGTCTATTGGCTTTTTTGGAACCCGTTTTCTCTGGATGGATACTTTGCTCAGCATAGGTATAGTAGGAAGGGCCTTGGATGTTCCCCAAAGCCATGTGCATTACCCTCTCTGAGGAGTGGAGAAGAGTGGGGTTCAGGGGGCAGGAGGAGGAGTGGGAGTGGAAACTGAGATTAATTTGTAAAATGAAAAGTGACAGTTTATTTTCTTTTTAAAACATATTAAAAATACATTATAAGAAAAGAATTTATCACAACATAAATGATGTATTTTGGAATATTTAGTGTATGATGAAGATTCAAAAGCTAGGTCTTCTTATTCAAAAACAGATATTTAACCACTATGATACCATGCTAGGAAAACAATAATATGCTATACAACAAGTATATAATTGATACATAAATTATATGCTTACAAATATGAATACAAATTATAAAATCCCGTAGAAAGTATTGCATTGTCTTGCTTTACTTTTACATATTGTTATTGTCATATCCCCTGTTACTCTCATTTGCAACAGGTATTTCACAATGCATTCATCTTCAACTCACAATTTTGGTTTTTTTTTGTTTTTTTTTCTTTTCTTTATTGAGAAAAAAAAATTTCCGCGTCCTCCCAGCCTCCCACTTCTCCTGCCCTCCCCCCCTCCTCTCCCCCTCCCTCTCAAGTCTGAAGAGCAGTCAGGGTTCCCTGCCCTGTGGAAAGTCCAAAGTCCTCCCCCATCCATCCTGGTCTAGGAAGGTGAACATCCAAACTGGCTAGGCCCCCACAAAGGCAGAACAAGAAGTAGGATCAAAACCCAGTGCCATTGTCCTTGGCTTCTCAGCAACCCTCATTGTCCGCCATCTTTGCAAAGCTCAGAAGGAAAAAGCAAAAAATTTCCACTGAATGGAAAATACTCACCAAGAAACAGTTCTTCAAGTCAAGTTGCAATGCTAGGGGGCCAGTAGTGGGAAGTGAGTAATAAAAGAAATGACTTGAGGGCTCTACTGTCAAACTACACACACAGTCAGGCCTCCCTTTTCCCCCATGCTAAGGGAGCCAGTGTTATCCACTCACTAATATTTGGATGGCAGAGCTTCTGAAAGTTCCTCAGTCTTACTCCCAATTCTTACATTTGAAAGAGTCAACAAATAGATTCTTTTATAGCACACAAATTTCAATGCTTGTTTTCAATTTTACCAAATTCTGGGTGTTTTCAAGATCCAGAAGTGACCTGCAATCTTCCCTGAACACAAGCTCCCATTACACAAACACTCAGCTACTGATGGGATTCATACTTGACACTTGGTGTTATTAACATAACTCAGACCTACATGACAAAACATGTATCAGACAGGAAAGACAGTTCCACGCCATTGGGCATATATTGAGAACCTCAGCGTATCCTTAGGAAATCGCTTCCTCTAAAATTCACATTTCATCTATCAATAAAATTAGTATGTGTCTTTCTCAATGTGTGTTCAGAATATAGGAATTTCTCCCTTTTGATACATAGCCATGCTCCTCACAGCATGTTTCATTGTGATGACCTTATAGCTTTCCTGAGCTTTGTTTTGTAACTACCTCTAAGATCATTTGCTTGGTCTTTAATACAGCGCAGCTAATACTCACCTCCCTTTCCACCCCCTCTCAGACTTACTCTGTGTGTGTGTGTGTGTGTGTGTGTGTGTGTGTGTGTGTGTGTGTGTAGGCCAGAGGTCAATTTCGGTGTCTTCCTTTATCATGCTCTATACTAATTAGATTATTATTATTATTATTATTTATATGACTTCTCATCTGAGTAAGTTATATTTGAAATACAAGAACCACATCATTAATACCTCTTTCAAACTCTCCAATACTTCCTGTCATACTTTGGTTCAAACCTGATACCACTTAACCTCCAACACGATGCTACTTATTTCTCTTTCCTCATACTGTTTTTCTTAGTTACAATATATTTTCCTCTAGCCTCTCTAGTGCTGGATGTCTCCAGAACACACCAAGTCTAATCTATCTTCAGGATTCCTAGATTTGTTATTCCCTCAGCACAGTATTGTCTAGATGCTATATAGCTTTTCCTACTTAAACACAGAGAAGAGTGTTTCCTTAGTGCCATATTGAAAATTGTGAGTGTTCTTTCTCTATTATATATCATTGCCTCCTTCTTGAAAAGATTTGAGAATCTCATTTAACCACATCACTTTTGTTCTTGGATTTCATCCACAACTTAACTTCACATTTTAGTTTCTACAGGCAAGCAAAAACACAGAAGCAAACATGCCAATTGTGGAACAATCTTGTTTTTATGTTAACCTGTCCTCCAAAATAGTTTGTGTCAACTCCCAGAATTTGGAGTAGGTACACAATGCCATGTTGAGTGCTTCTGCTCCAAACTCATGTGAGGGTTTGGTCCACAATACAATGCTCATGGTGCTACTTTTAGTAAGTAAGTGGATCACAGGGGATGTGCTATAATCCACAGATTGATCAATTTAAGATATCATAATCTCATACCACAGTAATTTATTTCCATTACTGGGAAATACCACATAATAGGATGTAGTGCCTGGCTGATGTAGTCAGGTTAATTAGAAGGCATACCCATGAATTATTCTCTCTCTCTCTCTCTCTCTCTCTCTCTCTCTCTCTCTCTCTCTCTCCTGACCTCTATGAAGCCATTAGATTTTGCTTCACCACATGATACCTGTCATGATGTTCTACCAACTTGCTTCCCAAAAGCAATGGGATCCGCTATTCATGAACTAGAACTGCCGAAACTGTGGGGCAAAATAAACTTTTTTTTCTGTTGATTTTCTCAAGGGTATTTGTTGTATGGACTGAAATGTCTGACTAAGTGTCCGAGAGATCAAATTGTCCTATGTCATATTACTGATACAACCAATTCAGTCTGCAATCTCAGAGAAGATAAAAGGCAGGCTACAATAGTCCTTTTAGATGTGTGATTCGGGGGTCAGTGGCTGTAAGAGCTCTAAGCCTTCCCAAAGCTTGAAGGGGAGTCAATTATACCCCATTTCCTAATTCACAGTGCAAGATAGACCAGTAGATGTTGATAGTGAGTAAAGGAGGAAACAAACAACAGGAAAGAAACAAATATCTACATAGAATCTCCTAAAATGTCTGAGTATATATCCTTAAACAAGGCTGAAGAGTTTCTTTACATCATCACCATACTGAAGGGTAAAGGCTTTTCCCAAATTGAGGAAGAAGTTTCTCCATCCATACAAATATTAATCCAAACCTCTTTTGGAAGATGAATATAAGGAAAACGTGACTCAATTTGTATCATGCGAAATCTCATTCAAACATGAATGACAATATACTTTAAGTCAAAGAAAACCTTCTGAAATTGATCACCTCTACACATGTCTCAAAAGAAATACTGAAAACAATTCTCCAAGTTGAAAGGAATAAAGACACAGTAGAACACAACTAAAAATGAGAATATTATGTCTATCTTTTTGATTAATCACATTGAAGGTAAACAACATAAATTTCTACCTCAATTATGTACAGTAACTGAAGAGAAAGAAAAAACAGGTGAATTTTTGTGGCCAGAAAAAATGCCCACATTACCTGTATGTATGCAGAAAATGATGGCAGGAAAAAAAAAAAAACCTTCCACAATAGATACCAGAGATTATAAGAATAGATGTAATTTTACCAAATAAAATAAATATTTGATATGAAACTCTCTAAACAGTCATTGGTAACTAGAAAATACACCAATGCCCAAATAAGCAATAACCCAAATAAATGTAGTAGGAGAGGCCAATACCACAGTTTTAATGAAGGGTAAAATATATATGGTAAGAAAACAATAAGATAATAGTGTGTTGAAAACATAATGAATCAAATGGACACTGCATCTAATACAGTGTATATATAATTTACATTCAAGTATAATTGTACACTGAATATTTCTCAGTACATGGTAGAATATCAGAAAAATATCAGCAACTTTAAATATTGAAATGAAGGCAAGTATACCTTCATAAAACAAAAGATTGAACTTACAAGAATAAAATGGAAAACATTTATTATATATGCAAATTACCTATTGCACTCCTGAGTTAACAATAAATAAAAGAAGAAATCAAGCAGTGGATTTATATATTGAGGCTATTACTACATTTTATAGAGATATTGCTGAAGAAAATGAATAGCATTAAATGCTAAAATTTCCTTTTTTTCTTTTATTTTCTTTTTTCCTTTCTTTTTAATTAAGAATTTTTTAATACAATCTTTTCTCATTTTACATCGTTATCTCTGTCCCCACTCCCTTCCCTCCTCTTGCCTTACTCTTCCCTCTGCCCCCCCATCCACACCTCACAAACAGTAAGGCTTCCCATGAGAAGTAATCAAAGTCTGACATTTCACTTTGAGGCAAGAAATGCCCCCCATATCTATGCTAAGCAAGGTATCCCTCCAAAGAGAATTTGCTACAAGATGCCTATTCAAGCACTAGGAATAAATCTGGTCCCACTGTCAGTGGCCCCACAGACTGCTCAAGCCTCACAACTGCCCCCCACATTCAGTGGGCCTAGTTTGATCCTATGCAGGTTCTCCCACTATCAGTCCAGAGTCAGGTCAGCTGTTTCTGTGGGGTTTCTGTGTCAATACCATCATGGTCTTGACCCCTTACTCGTATTAGTGTTCCTCCCTTTTTTGAAACAGTCTCCAGAAGTTCAGTCCAATGATTCGCTGTAGATCTCTGTATCTTCTATTGTCAGTTGCTGGATGAAGAGTCTATGATGGCAAATAAGATATTGCAGGCAAAGGCCAGTTTAGACATCTGTTGCTTAGAGTCTTATCTGGGGAAATTCTTGTGGATTTCTGGGAATTTCCCTAGTGCCATGTTTATTGCTAGCCCTTTGATGACTTCGTCAATAAAAGTATCTCTTTCCTTGCTCTCTGTCTGTCTTTCCTTCTTCTGGAGTATCCTGTTCCATCCTGTTCATCTCCTCCCACCCCACATCTCCTTCTCCTCACTTCCACCCCCTCCAACACATACTACCAATGTTTTCAGAAGATCTTTTCTGTTTCCCCTTCCTAGGGGATCCATGGATGTCCCTCTTAGGGTTCTCCTTGTTACTAAGCTTCTCTGGGATCTGGACTATCAGCTGGTTATTCTTTGCTTTACATCTAATATCATCTTATGAGTGAGCACATACCATGTTTGTCTATCTGGGTCTGGATTATGTTTTTTTCTAGTTCTATTCAGTTGCATGCAAATTTTAAGATGCCTTCTGACTCTAGGACTCTATTGTGTAAACGTCACATTTCCTTTATTCATTCTTTGGTTGAAGGGAACCTAGAGTTTTTCCAGGTTCTGGTTATTATGAATAACGTTGCTATGAACACAGTTGGGTAAATGTCCTGGTGGTATGAGTGTGTATCCTTTTGGTATATGCCCCAGAGAGGTATAAGGTAATTGACAAAGTCATTAAGACAAAACAACAGCCATGGAATGGGAAAAGATATTCACTAATCCCTCATCAGACAGAGGACTGATCTCCAAAATATATAAAGAACTAAAGAAATTAGACATCAAATTACCAAATAACCTAATTTAAAAATGGGGTACAGATCTAATCAGAGAATTCTCTGCAGAAGAACTGCAAATGGCCAAAAGACACTTAAGAAATTGTTCAACATCCTTAGCCATCATGGAAATGAAAATCAAAATGAGTCTAAGAAACCATCTTATATTAGTCAGAATGGCTAAAATCAAAAACACTAAAGATAGTTTATGCTGGAGAGGATGTGGAGTAAGTTTGCACTCCTCCATAAAGGGTGGGAGTGCAAACTTGTACAGCTGCTTTGGAAATCAGTGTGGCTATTTCTCAGAAAATTGGGAAGAAAAATGTTTACATTTCAAATTAGGAATATTTCAAATGAATAATCTAATTTACATATTAAAGGACTAGCCAGACAACGTTATAGGCATAATAGGGAGAAATAAAAGAACAGAAACCAGGAACAAAACAAAACAATACAACATAAAACTGGTGTAGGAGGTTTTTCTGTTTGTGTGTGGCTTTCATTGGTTCAATAAAGAGACTGCTTTGGCCTTTTGATAGGGCAGCCATTAAGTGGGCAGAGTAGACAGAACAGAATGCTGCGAAGAAGGGAAGTGTGGCAGACAACATGAAGCTCCAGACATCGGTTAGAATCTTTCCCGGTAAACCACGACCTCATGGTGCTACGCATATTACTAGAAAATGAGTTAGATCAAGATGTGAGAGTTAGCCAATAAGAGGCTAGAGCTAATGGGCCAGGCAGTGTTTTAATTAATACAATTTCTATGTTATTATTGTGTATGTAAGCTAGCCAGGTGGCTAGAACAAACAAGGGACCCCACTCCTCATACTATAAAATGGCGCCCACATGAATACTATGCCCACATTCCCAAAAAATGGACTATAGATATTTTCCTATGTTTATAAAAAAGAGGGGGAAGTGGTACAGGAGAATTGTCTGTATTCTGTCAATCATGTTTTAAATAAATGCTGATTGGCCGGGCAAAAAGTCTAGGCAAGTCAACCAGACAGGAAGTAGACGAAAGGCAAAGGAGAACAGGACTATTCTGGGAAGAAGGAAGCTCTCTTCCTGAGTCCTGCCCAGATCACTGAAGAAGCAGGATGTGATCTACCCCACTAAAACAGTTACTGACTGAGCCATGTGGCTAACATAGATAAGAATAATGGGCTATATAAGTTATAAGATCTATTTATAACCTAATGTAGACTCCACTTCTCCTTCCTTTTCCTCACCCAGCCCCACTACACCCATTAATTCCTCCTCTGTTTCTGTTCAAAAAGAGGCAGACCTTTCATGAGTATCATAAAAAGCATGTTATATCAAGTTGCTATAACATTAAGTACCTTCCCTTATATTCAAGCTTGGCAAGGCCATCCAGTATGAGGAATAGATTTCCAAAAGCCATTCAAAGCATTAGGTGCAAGCACTGTTGCCATTGCTAGGAGTCCCACAAATAAACCAACCTGCACAACTGTCCCATAGTGTAATTGTTACCAAACACTTAAAGGACACCAAACTTTCTACAACGTAAACATATAAGACTTTTGATAATTTCATAAGCCAATTTCTACTGCAATAGCAAATCTACATGCATGAATTCACTCTAGGATAAAAGGCAGAAAGCTCTATGAGCCACTGTGATAAAACACAAGGAGTTTATATAAGTCACTTAGTGTACTACAATAGAATGGAAGATGTTGGTCACTGATTATCTCCAAAGGTAGACTAAAGGCATTTATTAATTGAACATACTGCAGGTGGAGAAGGAAACTACCTCATGATATCAAAGACTGCATATGAAAATCTCCATGATATTTCATTAATCAGAATAAAATTGAAAACTTTTCCAAAGTTCCTGAACATTCACCTCTTCTTCCCTACACAGAGGATGCAGTAGCATCCAGAGAAATTAAACAAAGTAAGAACAGACAAAGAAATCAAAGAGAGCTAACTAAAGCCATTCTGTTTGAAAGGAAATAGCCTTATACAGAAAACTGTGAAAACTCCGCTAAGATACTTTTAGCATGAAATACTGCATAGGTATGTTCCAGAACACAAATGCAGCATATAAAATCCATGTTTCTATGTAATGAAAATAGATACGTGAAAGGACACTAATAAAACTGCCCATTAATATTATTATATCATATTAAGGATTCAACGAGAAGCAAAAACTTGATATACTGAAAATCAAAAAAAAACATTTATAAGAGGAATGCTCCCAAGTGGCCAACAGCATCAACACCCCTTATATAATTACATGACATTTTAAAAAGAAATAAAAAGATCTAAAAAAAAAAAAATACCTGGTAGATCCTTTGAAAGCTCCAAATATTTACATGGATCACCCAGGAAACTCCAAAATGCAATGCATATTTAAAAAGAAGAAATCTTCAGTATTCTACCTCCTCTGGTTGGAATATGTTAAGAAGGTGAAAAAGGGGTAGAGAGATAAGTCAATGGTTAAGAACACTAAGTGCTCTTCCAAAAGACATAGACTCAATTCCCAGCAGCTCACAGATGTCTGTAACTCCAGTCCCTGGGGCTCTGAGCCCCTCTTTTGGCCTCTGTAGGCAGTACAGCATGTGATACACTGATTTACATGTGGGAAAATCACCAATACACATAAAGCAAAAACAATTATAAATATCAAAAAAGAAAAATTCTTAACAAATGTAAACATTAGGCTCACTGAGCTATAGATTGCCATTGAGAACAATGGAACAGACATGTGTAGTAGGAGCTGCGGGCTGTGTTCCTGCTGCCCGGCTCCTGGCTGTATGGCTAGCTTATGTCCCGAAATAACAACACACAAATTGTATTCATATAAACACTGCCTAGCCCATTAGCTCTAGCCTCTTACTGGCTAATTCTCACATCTAGGTTAACCCATTTCTCTTAATGTGTGTAGCACCACGAGGTGGTGACTTACCAGGAAGTTTCTAGCCTATATCTATCTTGGGTCAGAGCTTCATCGCATCTGACCAGAAAGGAGAGACATGGCGATTGCCTAACTTCCCTTCTTCCCAGCATTCTGTTCTGTCTACTCCACCCACCTATGTTCTGACCTATCAGGCCAAGCAGTTTCTTTATTAATTAGCCAATGAAAGCAACAGATAGAGATATGACCTTCCCACATCAGGCATGAATCCACATTTTTGTAGTCATTGATCTTTAAATTACATCAGGGCTACTAGAACAGTATTTGGACTCAGTGGTTTCAGTAAAATTAAATACACTCTTGCAAAATAAAAATTTTGTCCTGTTCATGTATTCCTAAGCAAAAACATGTATAATAAAACCACTGGAAGAAAAACAAAACCATCCAATATTGGTTTTGATGGTGATTTCTTTGACCTGGTTAGAGCTGAACAAAAGCGAACAGTACAATAGATAAACATGATTATTTTAGGTGAATCCAGCATCGAGAATAAAGGAGACAGTGCAGAGAGTGCAATAGCAATGGCAGGACAAGGGAAAACACACCATAAGTGATTTCATGGGAAACAATTTTTATTTCTTAAAAAAAATGATAAATTGCAGAAATGGTAAATGAAGCTTATGATAGCCTGCCTTGATATGCTATAATACTTGAAAGCATGTTGCCTTTTTGTTAAAATAAATTCTTAAAATATCAACACTAACAATGGGAGAAAATTCTTTTCACACCAATAACTGGAGACATTTCTTATAAAAACTGATATGGGTACATGACTTCTGATTTTCTGATTAGGTTTAGTATTTTATTTTTTATATATCTACATTATAATACATTAGCAAATGGATTCACCGTGATTTTTTGTGAAGTCCCTTTCAGAACATCTGTAATATTGCTCGATTCTCTCTCTGGTCTCTAGGGAAGTGTGCTAAAGACATTGTGAAAAGTTGGTGTTCAGGCACATTGACCTTGAGGAGAGCCCTTGGATGTCTTATTCTTTTGTCTTGTTAGCAGTGTGATCTTCAAGGAAATGGCTTTTAAGAGTTTGACTGTCTTGATTGTCTGTATAGTAAGGTTAATTTCTACAGAAGGAATAATATCTGTATGATCAGAAAACAAGTATCAAAATTATACAAACATTCCTAAAAGTAGGTGAAAAATGATGCCATCTCACCATTCCTCTGATATATTATATTATAATATTAATACTATAGTACTATATATTACTAAGTGTCATTACCTGCTCTGCTTTAATTTTTAAATCATATCAGCTTTTAATATATATTTGCATATCGTTTTGGGGAAATTTGGTAAAACATTAGAACAGTGAAATTATATTGCTCATTACCAGCACCATAAAGGAGAAGAATATATATATATATATAGACTTTAAATATTGTTTTGCTGTGCCCCAGACAACTGTTGTTATACAGCATGTTCAAAATATTTGTAAAAATGTGAATTTCAAAGAATAATGTAAATGATACTCTTTTCATGTAGTCCACAGCTTCTTAAACACCTTTAAAATATGAGTCATTTCCCTATGATATTTTTGCATGACTCTGACACATATAAACAAAGATTTATGGTCAATAAATACTAAAGGAATAAATTTTAAAGTAATTCCTTGGTATTTGTTGAATTTTAAAGGAAATTGCATCTTAATGAGATTGATGTAATTGGTCTATTTTACATAATGAATTTAGTATTTGCCGAATATATATGTCTCTGTAAGGCACAGCACATCTTCAACATATTTGAATTGTTCTTTTGCTTTTATAGCCATAGATGTTGAGGGTATAATTTTGCATAGTGGCATGTTATTAAATAGTAAAAGCTCAGTTAAGACATTTTAGGAAAAGTTTTATTCTATCACAATTCCTAGCCAAGATAGTTGATAAATCTCAAGTTGGCAACTCAAATGTCAAATTCTAAATCAAATGATATACTAATTTGATAAATGCAAGCTGGAGAATTATGATGGAAAATATTGATAGTATAATAAAACAATGTGTTTTTATAAGGACAGAAAACCATGTATGTACAATGAAAGTATTGCAGCCCATACATAACACACACTATATGAACCTGAACCTCCATTTTAAAGCTACTGCTCAATGAAGTTGTATAGCATAAAGGCATGCATGGTACAAAGCATACATGTTATTTGTTCAGAACCTAAGCTATAAGAAAGTTATGTGATATCATGTCTGAGTTTGTTCATATATACATTGATTGATTATTGTTTGAATTTAATTTCTAGTCACTGTGTAAGGAGAAAAGTTTTACTACTGCCAGTGTTTCCCAGCTCTCCGCAACTTGATATCCTATGCATTAGGAACTCACAGTTTAAATAGCTGGGCTTGCTCTTGATTTTTATATGCAACATAGATTTCAATGGCATTTCTATCTTTTGTCAAGGAGCCCTATTTTCCAACTTGTAAATCTTGTCAGTGATATTTAATGCAAAATATTTGAGAGTTAATCCCAGACCCCATGGTTAAAAGGCATTAAACATAGAAACATATCTCTCCAGTAGCTTGAGTCTGAATTTAGAATGAGGAAATGATGGAGAGAATGGAGGGGGGAGAGAGATGGCAAGAGGCAGCAAATTTATAACAGTTACTTAATTTTAAAAGGCAATACATCCTAAAATAATTGGTGGAAGGTTGGAGTTGAACCTAACAGACACTAAAGGAAATATAGTATCTCAGTCTCCAGTGTATGTTCAGAATATTAAATTAATGACATTTAGCTTCTGCTAAGTGTCAATTTTAGGAAGAGACAGTGGATATGGTAAATGAGATGCAGCAACAACAATGAAAAGAGTCTGATTGCTTGGAAAGGTCAATTTCTCATCGGCCAACAGCTTTTTCCTTTCTCTTTTCTTCCTTCTTTATTGGAAGTAATTTAGACTCTAAATTTGGTTTAGAAAATAAAGAGACATAAACAATATAGATTTTCATACCGACTCTTCAAGAATAAAATGTGGATTCTTTGCATCTGTAACAAAGATCATTTAAAAAACAGTTTTTACATAATAAAACATTACAAACGTTTCTTACAATCAAGTTATAAACATTGTAATAAAACAAGTTATAAACAGTGTAAAGGAAAAGTGAAAGATTGTTTAATAAAAAGAAATTTTAAAATTTACTATTTGATCTACACCTTGTATTTCTTGCAAAGGAGTATAGTCTGATAAGCATTTATATTTTCAAAACTAATATAAGCATATAAAAACAAAACTCAAAGTTGAATTTCTCATTTTTCTTTTTATAATAATGAGTATAAATTTCCTGGCCTTAGAGAAACAGTGTAAGAAACAGTAGGAGCTTGAAGGACAGTTTTAAAGCGCTGGGAAAATGCAGCTATGGTTTAAAAGGATATGCTTGAATCCAAACCAAAAAATAAAAAAAAAAAGAGGACTGCAATTCTGAAGTTAAATATGTGCAATATTTTCATAGCTTGTGCTTTTACAAAAATTAAAGAAGTTGACATTGAACATTATTTTAGAAGATGACAATACGACACCTTCATTGTCATGCTGCAATCTGCTAGAGACTCTGTTGTATGTAGATTGACGGGCAAAAAATTCAAGCTTGAAACTGTCAATGAGATTCATTCCTGCTTTTGCATACTTCACCCTCATAATTTATATTCTAGGAAGATTAAAACCTAGAGTATCCAGATTAATTTTTAAATAAAATCAAACACTAGTAGAATCTATTTGGTCTTTGCTGCTTGAAACGTGGTTTGAAGCTTATATATGGGAATATGGCTCTAGGCTCCTAGACACCGTTGATGGAATTAGTAAGTCCGTTCACCCTTATGACTTGAGGGAACCATAAAGAACATCTGTCAGAGATGGCAGGCAGTGCAGGGAGAATCGTATGTAACGTCAGGTGGCTGAGTATAGAAAGAAGATAAATGGTAATGATGGTATGGGCAGACATTTGCAGGTAAGAAAGGGATTATTTAAAATGATGGACAAAGTAAAAATATACAAATCATCTACTACAATTTACTTTCCTTGATTGGAAAAAAAAGTATTTATATCTTAAAGATAATGTTTAGGTCAAACTTGACAACTTGAATAATGAAGACTTTGTGCCATAATTCTTGTTGACTTGAGAGGTCCCATATGTCAATGACAGAATGACCAATGAATGAGATGTTTTCCCGGGAGTTTAGTGTCTCTGTTTGTATAGAAGATACGGTTAATTATTTCTTGGTAATAATAGTGTTAATATTTCTATGACTCATTATTTCTGTGATTCTTGTAAACATAAAGTTATGTAATTGTTTTATATTTCTGATCTTCTTTCTATGACTAGGGAACATCCCCAAACTCTTCCACACATGAACTCTGCAGTATAGCAGATTGCTGTGCCAGTAAAAAGTCACATGCACTTGCTATATTTTCTGTGTCTTATTTTATAAAATGATGTTAATTAGAGTGAAATTAAGAAGTGCTAATTTTAAACCTGAAAATCTTGATATATTTTATCAATATAAAGATTACAAAAAAAACCCTGAAATATTTCAACACTTTACTTTGAGCACACAGATTACCTAAAGTATTCTTATATAGTGTTAGCTAAAATTAATATATTGTTAGTATATTGTTATTTTTTTAGTATATTGTTATATATGTTAATATATGTTAGTACATTGATAATTATTAATATAAGATTAAACATTTTATTGAGGATTTTAGGGTATTGAAACATTTAATGGTTTAGTCATTCTCAGAACCTAATCATAGATAAACAGAGCTGGCCATATAACCACATACGTATTAATTAAATTAGAGAAAAATTTTAATAAGGAAGTATAATGATATGAGCAACCAGGCTTCCAGGATTTAAATTTAATGGCATAAAAATTTAAATGAAGCAAAAACAAGATTAGAATCTACTTTTATAGGAAATTGTTTGGTGATAACTCTGAGATTAATGGCCTGATGTTTTCCAGTGGTCAGTCTCATTTCCTTGAATTGAATGAGGCATATTTTGATTTGTAGTTGAACCCCTATTACTTCTATTTTCTGAAGAGTTGTGGTTTGCAAACAAGAGTGAGAAAGAAATATGATTTTGAATTTGATAATTTTATGGAAAAAATGTTCAGGTTGTGTTACTGAATTGTAGAACAAAGAAAAGTATTGCTACTTTGAGATTCATGCTACTTGACATGGGAGATAATGCTAACATTTGTGTCTATTTATATATGGATACATGGTACTATGGTCATAAAACAGAATCTTTGCTTTTCAAATTAATGTCTAGTAAGGGATAAGGGATATCTACAATGGAAGAGGTACCACTCACAAAATAGAATGAGCTTGTCAATTGACCCTGTCAGCACAGTGTGACACAATGGGAAGCAAAGGACTGTGGTGGCAAGCATTTGCTGTACTGTTGAAAAACCATTTCTCAACATGGTATTCTATCCCAAAGACACCACAGAGCTACTAAGTAGGAACCAGACACCCTTACGTAAATATTTCATCTAATATGGGGTTGCCTTCTCTTCATTGGATATCAGAACAATCATTTGGGTTTAACAACCATTTGCTCTTTCAGAAAGAATCCCCACATTGTACTGTCCATGCCAGGTACCCACTTCATAGCAATGAAATATAGAAGTAAACTCCAAAATAAGTTTTTTTAAAAAGTTCTTTATAATAAAGGGATAATAGTTGTTAAGTGAGACCATATAATACATTATAAGTTGTAGAACCTAGAAAAGTCAGCACTGGTGTTCCAACTCAAAGTTACACTTTAGAGAATAGAATAATGCATTCCCAGAAATATTTATTTAACATCAGAGACATTCATACTATACAATGTCTCCCAAGGATACAGTTCATAAATGAAGAAACTAGTAAGTAGACATAAGGGAAGATCCAGTCTTGTACAATAGTCCTATGGGTCATAGAGCAAATTATTCTTCTCCCCATAAATCATGGCTCTGAAATGTAAATGTTAATGTCTCTGAAGAGGAGAAAAATTGCACCAGTGATTGTTCCACACAGTTACAGTCTATATATTTCATAAAGGAACTCGGGCTTGATTACAGAAAGTATAGTTAGTTGGCTATCAACATCAGAAAACACCATAATACATACAGACAGAGAAAACTATGTTTATTGTTGAAGTAACCCAACTGAGTGTCTTGTGCACTCTAATACTCACTGGACTGATGTGGGATTCCACTCTCTGTATGCTGTGAATACCATTGTTTAATAAAGAAACTGTCTTGGACCTGCACAGGGAATAGAGCTAGTCAGGAAAAACTAAACTGAATGCTGGGAGAAAGAAGGAGGGGTTGCAAAGAAGCCATGTAGCCCCACTGGAGACAGACACAGGAACTTCACCTGGTAAGCCACAGCCTCATGGCAATACACAGGTTAATAGAAATGGGTTAAATTAAGATGTAAGAATAAGCCAATAAGAAGCTGGAACTAATGAGCCAAGCACTGTTTTAATTAATACAGTTTCCGTGTGATTATTTTGGATCTGAGCTGCCGGGCAGTTGAGAAACAAGTGACCATCCTACAACACTGGACAATAGGTGGCAGCCTTACCCTGAAAACACACAACCTGGATAGCAGAATGTTCTACAAAGTTTTAAGTAATGCTACCAAGACCAACTGAGACACCAGTTAACTATGGAAGCCACCTGGAATAGATATAAAAAAATAATAATAAATGTCATATAAATAAAAAATAATAATAAATATAAGCTTCCCCACTGGGGACTGTATCCATTTGCCTAACTTTATCTTCTAATCTCTCTCCAGAAAGATAGTCTTTAGAAACTGTCACTTATGTGCCACAAGAGTAGTTAACAATTGGAGTGACCTAAGGGCCAGAATTTGCTCCCTCTCTGGTAGTATTTACTTCCATCATCTTCAGACCAAGAAGAACACTTTGTAATATCTTTAGGGTGCGCTTATCTGCAGAGTATATTCACACTGAACCCTTTTAGATCACATTAACCACAGAGATTCGTTCAATGGTAGGTGGGTCACATGAGCTTTTCTAAGGTTTGCATCAAATTAGACGCTGTTTGATGCCTACTCTTGAGTCTTCATTCCCACAGGCATTCATCCTTAGCAAGTTACACAAGCTTCTCACAAGCCTATTTTGACACTATCCTGATGCAGATACCATTGTGCTCTACTGAGTCTACTGAGTCTCAGAGATCCTAATCAATTCATAGTGTTTCCTTTTGTGATTGCTCCCAAAGAAGGCAGATAACCCTTATCTTTCATTTTCCTGTGCTTATTTTCTTCCCTTCCTATTTTTTTCTGATATTTTTTATGTTTATTCAACATGCCTCTTTTCTTGATACCTTCTCCCATCTGCCCCTGTCTTTTTTATTTCTGTAGTTTACATTGTTAGAGAAACAGATGCGTGTACAGAGAATTTACAGTGCCATAAAATGTTCTACTACAGAATTGCCTATACACCTCTTTTACCTACAATAAAATTTCATGTCCTGGAATAATATGTCTTCTGTAATGCATTGTATAAATTGCAATTTCATATATTGTAGAATAAGTTGGATGATGTAAGCTGGTCCACAACACAAAATGTAGCAAACATGCTAGTTGAGACACAATGTGGAATGATTTTGACTGCACTTTTCATTCTGCTTTGTTTATATTTTTTCTCATTCTTTCAGTGCCTAGCTGTGAAAAATCTCATTCTCTGAAAGTCTTAAAATTTTCAGTGGTGCTTCTTTGCTTTTAAAATGCAAAGAGCAGCGCTTCTTTTACAGGTTTTCTATGATAATGCTTTGAATGAGTCACTCATCCTGATAGTGGCCTTCTAAATTACTGTGAAATAACCATGGATGCTATTACACACACTTACAGATGTGATTTAAATTCTCTGGAACTCTACTGCTCTGTGAATGAGAATAAGCAGCTTTGAAAGATTTGACTTCACACTGGAAAAATAAATCGATCAAAGGAAGCCTCCAAATGATTCTGAGCCCCTCTCATCAGGATGGATATGCTATCTGAAACTACCAAAATGTTTCAATGTCTTGCAGATTTTCTGCACTGCAGGTAATTTGATCTTATTAATGCCTTCCAATTAAGAATTCTATAGATTTTAAAGCATCAAACCTGTATTCTTTTACTGAAAATCTCCTTTTAAAGGATCCAAAAGAAAAGGGGGAGAAACCTGAGCCATATTTTAATTAGTGCCATCCTGAGTTTCTCCCCAGGGAGTCTTTGTCAGGTAAAGGACTTCTCCTAACATGCAGAGAATTTCTCTAGGTATCAAAAAAATTACAGAATCAAAACCTTACATTTGAAAGAGGCTTTGTAAATAATCATCTCTGTTTCTATTTGGCTGGATACCTGCCCTCCCCAGCTCCCCTCCTCCCTCTCCCAGCAAGTCTTCAGGATTTTGAACTGGTCTGTGTACAACTAGCATTTGCTCAGCCTGTAATGTTGCTGTGGAACAATAGAGAGGAATCCAAAGAGAGATAGGAAGCTAAGCCTACGAGAAGACAAGCAGTTATGGAAGGAACAGTTGTATTTGCGAGAGTGTCAGGGACACCCCAAAGGGAGAATCTGAAAGCAACTGAAATCCAACAATATAAAAAGGTGCTCAAGCAGGCCTGCAAGATATAGCCAAAGGATTTGCCTGGCGTTTAAAGCAGTATTTGTCACTGGTAAAAACAATAAAATGAAATGTGAATTAGATTTTAGGACTCAGAAGTGGGAAATAATGAATACAGACATTTGCCTATACAACATTTTTTAAAAAACTAATGTGAACATAATTTTCTCCACCCAGTTGACTAGCTCTTTCAGAAGTTCTAGCTTTGTATACTTGTTGCAGGTTTTTACCATGTAATAGTATTTGCTGGAAAATGTTATTATCAATTTGAAAAAAAAAGTATGGCACTATATCAATAATTAAATTATACAGAAATACACATGAAAATGCAGTGGCAGAGTGGAACTAATCAAATTAGCCTTTGGATGACATTCTCATCAGAAGGTAAAGCCTGCAGTTCTTACTCAACACGACTCAGTGCATGTTCCCTTGGATTTCTCATCTATAAAAGCTAAACGCATTTTTTTTCGGAGTAATGGCAATTATTTTCATTTGCTATCTCATTAATTCTGCTGATTTATTAATGTTTCATTTGCCACTACAGATATAATGACACCTCTACTGAGTTTTCCCAATTCAGTCTTCCTAGTTTAGGCTTTGGAGCACTTATTTCAGGGTTGATTGTAATGGCATCTGACTCCCAAAGACATGTTTCTATCAATATATTTCTTATAAGCCTGCTATTTTTCTAATAATAACCAGTATCTCAAACTGAATGTTTTAGGCATTGTCTTTAATTTTATTATTGTACTTCAATAAGTAACAAATAATTTAAGCAATTAAATTTGGTTACCTATAGGGGCTTGCGATGTTTTACTTCTAAATAGCACATATGCTATTTATGCTACAGATTTTCTCAGTCTCTAGATGTATCTTTTGACTAAGTTTATGACAAAATTCTTACCTCTTCTTTTCAATTTAACTTATTATTGATTCTTTATGGATTTTACATCATGTATCTCAACCCCACTCAGTTCCCCATCTCTTCTCATGTATCCTCTGCCCTTGCAACCTCCCTGCAACCAGAAGAAGACAGGAGAATAGAGAGAGAGAGAAAAGGAAACCTTATTGTGGAGGCTATAGTGTGATACAGTGAGTCACACAGCACTTTAGTCTATATATTACTATTTGCAAGCGTCTGTTACAATGAGTCATTGGTCTGTTTCGAGGCCTCCAGTTTCTGCTACCCTGTTGATGCTGAACTCTCATGGAACTCCTCTTGATTATCCTGTTGTTTTTCTGTGTCATGGGGATCCTGTAACTTTGGATCTGCAAGACCAGCTGCTTCATGTGTACCAGCAGATCACCTCTTTTATTCTTCCCTGAAATTCAAAGCATTTAACATGTTTACTAGGCGCCATGAGGTGAGCAGCCATGATCCACCATGACCTCTCCACCTAAGAGACCTGTTGGGACATTTGGAGTCCTGGCTCCTAGCTGTTCTCCCCTGCTATGACCTTTACTTGGCCTTCTGATTTGAGCTGCTGAAAGCTGTGTCCAGCTCTGCTTCCTGAGCACATGTTGCCTTGTCTTTTATTGAGGATCAGGAGACAAGGTTTTCACCTGCTGGTGTTGGGTATATAAGCCTCCATGGTACTATTCAATAAAGAGCTTCTTTACCAGTGACTCGACGCATGTGTGTCTCCATCTGTGCTGTCTCTGTGTGTCTTTGTGTGTTTCAATCTCCAGCCCCTTGCCTGAGGCTCATGAATGGTCCTGTAGTACATGTGCTGCAATACAGGACTAGTGCTGCACTGTCATGTAGTACAGGAGGGCAACTACAGAGACCTAGTGTGTGCAGCCATGGTCCACCATGACCTCCCCACCTAAGAGACCTAGTGTGTGCCATGAGGTGAGCATCCATGGTCCACCATGACCTCCCCAACATAGTGTAGACAGAGACTGCCTCTTCATTCCCCGGCTACCTAGACCAGCAATAATCACACAGAAACTATATCAATTACAACACTGCTTGGCCAATAGCTTAGGCTTCTCATGAACTAACTCTTACATCTTAAATTTACCCATTTCTATTGTTTGTGTTTTACTACAAAGTTTGTGGTTTATCAGTAAAGTTCTGGGTTGGTTGTCTTTCTCCTTCAGCAGCTACATGGCATCTCTCTGACTCTGCCTTCTTTTCTCCTCTATCTCTGCTTAGAATTCCCACCTTGCTTTATTCTTCTCTGTCATAAGGTCAAGTTGCTTCTTTATTCCAATAAAGACTTTTATGACCAATGAAAGTAACACATATACAGAAGGACTTTCAACACCACCATAGGTCTTAAAACAAAGAGACTGGAAAGCCTTGGAACTGAAATCCCTCAAGCTGTGAGTACAGAGAAATCTTTTCTGGTTTGTATCAAGAGTGTGTTATAGTGGCCCAAAGCTCACTCAGACAGCTTCACCTGATTTTCTGTCAGAAGTGTCTGGTTCTTTCCTACAAGCTATGTCTCTAAGGATATTTGATTATCCTGATAACTACAAAAAACATGCCTGAATGAAGATCATTACATTTTTTTCCATGTAACGAAAAGGAAAGTTATACTTTTGCATATTGAAATTTTCTTGCTGAAATAACTGTTTAATATGAGAGACTTAATGAGAAATGATGAATTTGAATCTTTAACTTTCATATCCTTTCAATTTGAGGCATATTTGTATAAAACATGAGTATAGAGTATTTATAGAAATTTACTAAACACATCACAATTCTGTTGATTAATCAAAATACATTTTGTAAATTTTAAAATTATAGATGCTTCTAAAAAAGCATATGTGATCATCAAATCACAGCCTTTGTAAAATACAGGTGTGATTTTATTATATTATTGCAGACTCTAACAAACAATTTTGCTAATGTCATTTTTAGTTTTAAGCTATTTATTTTCTTACTATTTGGTGTATGTATGCATAGGGGTTATACAAATGTCACAAGGCACATATGCAGGTTAGTAGTCAGCTCTCTGGTGTATGTTCTCTTCTTACACCATACGGGCTCTAAGTATCAAACTCACATTGTCAGGGTCAGCTGCTAACACTTTTGACATGCAGCTGTCTTGCTCACTCTAACATCTGTGATTTATCAAAACATCACCAAGTATTTTTTTTTCTTTTTGCTGACCGGTTGCCTTATTAACTCTTTAATAGTTTCATTAAGCCATATTTTCTCAAAGTCTATGAAAAGTAGTCTTTGATGTATAGACTGGGGAAAAGTAGTATGAGTTTAATTTATATTTTATTGAGTATCTTCATTTTACAATTATTTAATGATTTTTTAATTTATATATATATAAATATATATATATTTGGGTGTCTTTGAGTGGGTTTGGGCATGAGTACAGGTGACCATGAAAACTTGAGATATAAGTTTTCATAGAACTTGAGTTACAGGCAATTGTGAGCAGTCTCTGATGAGTGCTAAGAACCAAACGCTGGTAATCTTTGAGAGCAATTATGCATGTTTAATCACTGACACATGTCCCCAATTCCACTTTTTTAAATGAATATTTAAATTAAAAGTACTAAGTTAATGTTCTAAAATCTTTTAGAGCTTAAAATTTAAATCTAATAGCCTATAACAACTTTTACAGACTGAAAACTTGAATAAGTTGTTGAGTGTGCTTGAAGTGTATAATTATGGCCTTGTAGTATCAGGGAACTATCTGACATGGTAACAGTTTCAAAAGATCAAATAAAGTTCTCTGGATCTTATGGAAATTTTTGATACCATAAGGTTCTTATGCTGGAAGCTTGGTGCCCAATGTGCCGCTTAATAGATGTTCAAATCCTACCAGAGATAAGACACAATAGAAAATAAGACTTTGAGAGATCAATGTCTTTTTATTGTGAAATTTTTCTTTAATTATATTTAATTATATGAAAGCTGCTATAAGAAAGTTGTTACAAGGAAGTGTAGATCTCCAGTCTGTCTCAGGCCTTCTTGCACAAGCATCTGCTCCTTTGTACTGCATCTCTCTTCCCCTTTGCTTCTTTGTGACTTGGCTTAGAGAAGGGATGAATTATTAGCATATTAGCACCCATCCTGTTTAGACTCTAGAGTTACTGAGTCCTCATTTCGTAAGTAAATCTACTCTCAGTTATTTTGTGATAGTAACAGACAAAAAAGTTTGAAGGGATACCAAAAGAAAAAAAAATCACTTTGGAAATCAAACTGTAACCATACAGAGGAAATGTGAAAATCCTTGAAGTTACAGAGTATGACCTTTAACACAGTTAAATCTTAGAAACTAAATGTGTGCTCTGAATAAACATTGCTTGAGCAGCCATCGTGATACTTGTCTTGGATTACAGCTGCCTGGAAACATAAAAATTAAAGGGGGAAACAATAGTATCTTCAAAAAGTGTAATTTACCTTAGGCATCAAAATAATATAAGAAAAATAGTCTTAAATACAAACACTAAGTTCAAAATGAAAGGAAATGTAGTATATGTATGGATACTATGGAACAATTTCATTGATAAGAATCTACCTGGCAATACATGGCAAAAGAATTGTCCTGGGAAGCTTTCTCTGGAGTATCTATTTCAAATATTAGTTCATAAAATCTGGGTAGAAATGGGAATGCTACATGAAGACGTAGGTGGGTTTTTATGTAAGTCTGGTCAACTTTCAGCATTTAACTATTTCTTTCTTAGAGCCTACAATACTGCTCTGTAGCATGAAATGAATTTCTTCTCGCATTTCTTTTATGTGTTTCCAGCATAACAGACATTCAGTTTTCTATTCGTCCGGCTTTTATTTCATCTACACCTCTGTGGCTTGATATCTATTAATTATTCATAAAGTACCAAGGGATGAGCTTAGAGTCTAACACTAGATAGGCAAATCCTCTACCACAGAGCTGTGTAGTCATACCCCTACTTACTCATCTTCTGGTGTTAAAGAAAAAATCCAAGACTTTATATAATTTTGTACCTGCTTTATCACCAAGTTCTAGTATCACATCTACTTACTATTTTAGATACTTTGTGTTCAGATTCTCACCAAAATATCTTTTAAAACTTTTAGTTTCTCATCTATGCCTAGTGACAAATATTCTGTATTGTTTTAATCTCCAAAATGTGTTTCAGTGTTCAAAGACTGTTTTGATGTCTTGTCTGTTGTGAATAGAGAAAATATGAACGTGGATAAGGATGGGTCTCTGCAGTAGGTTCTTAGTATATATAACAGAGAGGAAGCTAGTTGGGTAATATGGTAGATCTGTTCTAGTTGTTTGAGAAACTGCCAACTAATTTTTCCAATATTTGTACCAATTTGTACTCCAAATAATATAACCTATTGCTATTGTTGTTGGTCACCCACTAGAATTTTATGATAAGAGTCTGTTGTGGAAGCCATCATACTCATTTGTCTTAGGGTTTCTAGTGCTGTGACAAACATCATGACCAACAAGCCAGTTGAGGTGAAAAGATTTATTAGTCTGACACTTCAGCATTGCAGTTCATCACTGTAGGAATTTGGGGACAAAAACTCAAAACAGGGCAGAATCCCAGAAGCAGGAGTTGATGCAGAAGCTATGGAAGGGGGCTATTTACTGGCTTACTTCAATGGATTGTTCATCTCACCTTCTTATACAAGCCAGGACCAACAGCTCAGGGACGGCACCATGCACCATTGTCTGCCTTTGTTGATTACTGAATGAGTAAATGCCATATACCTGGATCCAAAGGAGACATTTCCCCAGCTGAGGCGCCTTCCTCTGATAACTTTAGCTTGTGTCAAGCTGACATACAAAACATTCAGTATAGCATTAATCCTAGAATATGGAAATATCAAGTTGGTACTGATCAGGAAGCTACCTTCCATAGTAGTGAAAGATACTATGTCAACTGGATGGTGTGACCATTATCAAGAGTCTTATCCTGAACCCTGTGAGCTGTAATTAGAACATGCATATCAAGATATACTTGTGATTTGAAAGTGGCATTACCATTTTGGGGTAACCAACCACTTTCTGATCAGATTTAAGATATAATTCACAAAACATGACATGTGCCTGCTACTGTAAATCTGTCAAAAATTGATGGTTCAAGAGTGATCTTAGGGCCCAGCATTAAACTATAACTATTATTTTACTAAGTGTATATAGCATCAAAATACCCTCAACTCTTATGTAGTAAACCTATAGCTTAGTGCCACTCTTTATTCTCAACAGAGATGTTTTCTGATGCAAGAGATGGTCATTAATGCATTAATTTACAAGTGGCCAAACTGCAAAGAATAAATTCTTAAGAAATACTCAGCCATATATGGGACATCTGTATTACACCTCCTCCACGAGGCTTAAGGGCCAGTGTGAAGAAGTGGATAGAAAGATTAAGGTTAAGAACCAGAAATCAAGGAGGTCTGTAGCAAAAGAGCATCTTCTGGACATTCTAGAACCCATGCAACCATGAACTCACAACAGCATTTTTTTGCCAACACATTTTTGTCAGTCCAGGTAACATTATATCATAAGATTGGAATGAGGACTAGGAGCTAAGGTCAGTTTGTTGGTTCTCATGAACAGAATGTCAGTTTTCTTTAAGTTTGTGTTTGCTGAGTGGTCCAAACCATGCCAAAAGATGACTCTACATCCTGAATAATATGGATAATACAAATCTGAGTTAACGAGCTATTAAATACTTAAAATGAAGTCAGAAAGGGACTCTGATAGAAAGTAAAGGCACACGTTTGTGGGAAATATGATCAAAATACATTGAACAAATTTGTCAAAGAACTAAGAAAGTATTTTTAAATGAAGCTATGAAAGATAATGATTCCAGCATATATTCTTATATAGCAAGTGGAATTTGAAAACCTTGCCTTCACAAAAACAATAACAGAGTGAAGAAGGAAAAATTTCAAGGGATCATTGACCACTGAAATATTTGGAAACTGTTTCCCTGGTCAGAGTAAAATTCCACGTTGTTATCATTAGGGTTTTCACAAATATAGAAGAAATAGCATCATGAAATATGAAGTCAATATATGCACGTGACTTAAAATCAGCTATGCATTGCATGTAACCAATTCAAGAAAATTTCACAATTTTGTTTTTTATACCCCTGCCCCATAAGTACATACAATATATCTAACTGTCCAGAATAAATGTAGTTATGAGTTAAGAGAACTGTGTCTAGGAGTCTTTTGTATTGAATGAACAATAAATATATATGCATATTTTAAATATATGTGCAATATATAACAGCTCAAACTGTAATGTAGCGTAATAGATCACAGATGACAGATTATACACTAGTGAAATTGTCTCATATTCTAAACTTTCTTCTAACAGAATACTTATGGACAATCTTATATGTGACATAGAAAAAAATGTCAGATATAAAGGATCACATAAATCTGGATGTTTCTATTTACAGATAAAAAAGAAAGGGTCCAGATATCATACCTTGACTGAAGAAGTTGCTGTTTTAGGTGAACACTGGCCAGATTGAAGGAGATTTAAGAAGCACAGGAAACATACAGGTACTATTAGAAGTGCTGAAATGATTTGAGTATAATTTTAGCAAAAACACGCATGCTGTCCAGTCAGATAAATGCATAAATAAGAGGGTTTTACCAGTAAATACCAACATATTTAGAGCTCCAAAAATGAAAGCAGGCTTTATCAGCAATTTAAAGAAATATGTTAATCTACATTGATTTTTTTTCTTTGGATGAGGAAATAATATGATTGTTGTAAGTAACTGACTTTGTGCTTACAAACAACTGGAAAGATTGTTTAATGGCTTTTCAATGCTGCTGTAGATGATGTGACATGTCCTGTATGAAGACAATAGTTGGTTGAAGGCATAGTACTAATAAACAGGGAAGCAAGTGCCTCGAAATAAAGTAGCCAATGTATTGACAGTATAGACATGAGATGTTGGAGTTCAACACTTATTAGTTGTAATACATGTTCTCTGGCATAATTGATTGCGTGCGTTAGTTATTTCAGACAAAAAGGCCTAGATTCAATGTCTTTGGGTTTCCTATGCCTGTAGAACTGGGGAAAGAAGCAAAACGTGTGCTAGCCTTGAACAAGACAAAATCCACGGGTTTCCTGAAAACAAAGAGCAATGATGAATACATATTTGATGAAATTCATGGGGGAGGGGAGACTTTTTTTAAGCCCCACTACACTGAGCACCTGGAATAGAGTAGCTTGTAAAATTCAAACCCAGTCATACTGAAAGATTCACACAACTCATTCTTAACAATTAGTTCAAATAGACTGGAGATGTAGGTTAGTTTTATCACTTTTACCAAGTGTTCTAAAATCCCTGGTTCTATTTCAGTCCTTTAATAAAATAATAATGTGTCTACTAGTCATGGTATGTTTAGTAATATGTCTACTAATCATGGTATGGTTAGTTGCTCTAGCAAATAGCTAGTTATTTTATAGAAAATAGAAAATTCTAGAAATGTGATTACTTTAGAAAGTACTAATACACATTTAGACATTAAGGGAATGAACTTACATTTAGTGGGAATCTTATACCAGTATGACTATGTTTCACAAATTGGTCATAATGTCCAAAATAAAAAAAAAATAAAAAGCACAGTTCTGAAATGAAAATTACAGTACAATAATGGGTGCATTCTTTATTTGTTTTTAATTTTCATAGATAAATATACGTAGTAAACACTAGCAGATGCCAATTAGTATAATTGAGCGTTCAGAAAAATAAAATTAATGCCTATATTACTCAGAATGAATTCACCCAAATGTTTCATTAGCTTGCTAATGTAATATTAATGAGTGGAATAACTAAATTGTGCTGGTCCCACCACTGTGAACTGAAGCCAATAATGAAATTCTCTTCTCTCTCCACCTCATTCCTGGGCAGGTTTTCTGCTAGATTCTCAATCACAGATCACAAGAGAACAATGTGGGTTACTTTGGAAATTAATTAGACATTTTCATGGAAGCCACTAGAACAACTGCTCTCCCTCTGAGTTCCTGAAGCTGTTTAATTTGCTCTTGTGTTTCCATTCAGAGAAACTGGCAACACCACAGTATCAGCACAGCATGCACAGACAGGAAGCCAAATATCTCACCCAATAGCTTCCCTTTTGTGCTATGCCTCTCCTAAGGTCGCACAAACAGTCTTGACTTCTGTGCTGACATAACTCGGGGCACTCTCCTTTCAGTCATCCTGAAGAATGGCTTGGGTTAATGTTTGTCAGTCTTTAAAGTCCTAGCTAAACTTAACATCCTTTATTCGAAATCTAGTGAAGTGCTTCTTTGCCTTCAGAGAGATTTTAATGTTGATTTATTTAGTGCTTGAATACCCAGTGAGTTAGTTGTTGACTTCATGTAATGTTAGATGTGCGCTTGAAATCTTTGAAATGAAAGCATATAGGATAAGTATCAGCTTAGATTTGAACCCTTTATATTTTGTAACTACAAGTATGGCCTGGGGTAACTCTGCTCGACTCTCTTTTTAATCCTGACACAAGTATTCATCCTGGCAATTTCCCTACTTGGGCAATTTATGTCTCCTAAACAGTATGTGATTCTGTTTAATGCCTACTGTTACTCTTCACAAGGATTAAGTTGATCCAAAATTCTATTTTCACACTCAAAGAAAAATAATATCGGATATCTGAGTGAAATGATGCTAATTTCTCAGTGTTACACAGCACCTGGGCGCATCTGTGAGGAGGGCATTGTGCCATGTGGAAGGTGGTCATCAATTTCTACAGCACGTACGTGCCAATATGTGGAATTTTAGAGCGATAGCCTGTGGAATTCATCAAATAGCTGATCTTTTGTAAGAAAATCCTCTCAAGAGCAAGCAGTGCCAAATGAGGGCCAAACGCTTCATTACAGGGCATCGCAGCTGCTGACGCTCCTGGGCATCTGTAACATCAAAGAGAGCTTCCCTCCTTATGCCAGCTTCCAATCTTCCCCAGAGCCAGAAAGTTTACATAGGGAAAAAAAATAGCTGTGTTTTCAAACACAAAGACACTTCTGTTTGCCCTATCATGTAAATACTTCCTCATATTTCTCATTTACTATATTTTTGGAAATATCAGATTAAACAATTAGTGATAATAGCTTTAGTAACACAGTAATAATTTATAGGTTCATTAGGAAGTTCCCAAGGGACCGAGCATGAGTGTGGGTGTGGATGTATGAGGAGTTTTAGACTGTCACCATGGCACACAGAAGTGTGAATGATATCAAGTTTTGAGGCTGACTTACATTGGGGAAGTATCAAAGGTAAATATTCTGGCTAACTGGGGCATAAGTATTTTGAATGTGAACAGTGTTGTACATTCAATTGATTCAATTCTAGCAGCAACCAACTCTACTGGGAGCATAGAGAATGTCCCCTGCATGAGACAGTAACAGAAAGGGATGAAGACATTGGGTCTCGAAATTATGCTAGGTAGATACTTTGGCACTTGCTGTTGAGAAATGTAAGAATCTATTTTTAACGTTTTCTGTATTTGAAGCATGTGTAGACTTTTAGGAATGATTTCTGGGCTTCAGCCTCATAAAACATATTTCATTTCTATAAATTTGCAATTATTATGGGATTTCCATGTAAGGAAAATTAAATTCAGAGTCTAAGGGTACATAATAAAGTGAATTTTATATATAAACATTGATCAATCTACATGAACTTGGGTTTTTATGGATTTTGACTTTGTGTTAATGATATAAGGGATAAAGTATTTGCTAGGTATGAGGAGGTCTTGTGTTCACTTTCTTACAAACAGAAAGGAGCTGGGAGTGGGTGAGATAAGGCAGGCCGTTCATTCATTTATAAAATTTACATGAGAATAATCCAATTCTTTTGGGAACTTATTACCTTTTTTAAAAGAATAAATAGGTTATTGATGCTCTTACAAAGTAGATGTATTAACAAATTTAAAAGAGTTAACTCTTGAATCTTAGATTACTTGAACAGCTATTAAACCTCATTTTTCTCATCTGAAAATAAAAATGACATGGGGTTACTGTGACCCATAAGGGAGTCTTTTAAAACACCTCATACTATACTCAACATTTGAATATTGTTAACATCTATTAGCCATTAGTATCTCTAATTAATTAGCAGTTAACTTTGATCATCACGTAGCATTATAGAAATAATAAGTTGAGTTATTTTTATTTAGAAGTTACTCTTTTTCTTGTGGAAGTTTTGGAAAGCAAAGTCCCATATAAGTGAGAAGCCAAAGACACGAAGAGTGGAACAATTGTACCAGTCACCATTTTTCTTTTGTGAGAGCTAAATACTGCCTCCTTTTCCTTCCCTGTCACTTTCACAATTGATCTGCATGCTGGTTCATATATTGGGCAGATACAGAACTTTCACACAGGAAAAATTAAAACTGCCGATCATGTTTTTGAGATGTAATGTATCACCTTGGTTGATTTTTATAATCTACCTTTTAATTTTAACACAGTGTAACAATTGAACTGCATTGTAATATTGTACCAAAATAAAACTAGATCTATAAAAAAAATCATAGCTCAATATATTCAATTATTGCCTACTTAGAAAAAGATAAACTAATCAAAGGTAAGTTTCTAGTTGAAAATTGTTCAGTAAGTATATAATTTTGATAAAAATACTAAATTTTGATTTCTACTGAAAATTTCATAGGAAAAATTAAAATAACATTTTAGTTCCAATTACATCTTCATCTGACTAAAATCTGGTAGGACTTATTATTGATATCATGGGACTTATTTAAAGATATCAAACTTGAATGAAAGTTCTAAGTATCTGTGGGAAAAAATAACATTAAAAGTAAATTTATTTATTACACAGTATCAGTATGTGTGTATAAGACTATATGTCGCGGAAAGACTGGGATGAAAGAAGGACTAATATGAATCCATTTTTGATTCATAGCCTTGATTTTAATATTCTATTTTATGTCCTTTATATATTAGCTTAATAGTAAACATTTAAGTGACTATAAACTATTGAAAACTTTGTAGCATCCAACTTAGAAGAATTTAGTTCAGTAGCAGGTGGAGATCATATGGATAATTGAAATCCACAGCTAATAAAGATGTCAGGGCAAAGTTGCTCCAGTCTCCCTCAGTGCTGCATTTACTAGATCTGCCACAAAGATCAGGGGGAGTTTTCCCTACTCTCCATGCAGTTGGACAGCTTCCAAGGGAGAAGACAAATGACAAAATGGCAGGTAGCCCGAGGGTAGAGAAAAATAGCAAGCTGATATGAATAATCTATAGACGAATAATCAGTGCCACCCGACCGAGAGGGTCTGGAGAGAAGCCTGTAAATAACATGTAATTCATACTCAAAGATCTCCCTCCTGGCTGGAGAAAATGTAGAAGTCACACAAAAAAAAGTATAATCACAAGTGATTGACATCAGTCCACAACAAATACTTATTAATTTTTCTTTCAGATGAAACTTCAAGGAAATGAAAAGCCTTCCCAGTGTCTCAGAAAGAATTCAAATTCTGGAGATAGCGCTAAGCCATTTTGATTGGGTGGTAGACATGTTCTGAAGCTAACAACAAATTTTAGCCTTTTCCCCCACAATCACACTTTTACACAAACACTCATGAAATACACAGCTTTTAATGAACACTCCTTTCATCTGTAAAAGTAAGACACCATTGATGCAAAGACTATCAAAATGAACAATCGAAAACACATACAAATTAAATGCTTGCACATAAAAGTTATGGGTATAAATTAATAAAAATGTTTTAGAATTCAGAAGATATGACAAGCTTAGAGATGTTTATATTGAGAAATGTTTTCTTAAGAAAAGGCAATGCAGGCTCTTTTCAGCATTAATTATTAGCAAAATAATCATGGAGTGTCAGAAATTTAAGAGGGATTTAAATAATTAATAAATCTAGAATAAAATTAGAACAAAATTTAATGACAAGACAAATATAAGCTACAGGAACGAGGCTATTTTATGAGAGAAGAGAAAGCAAATTAAGGTTTTCTTTCTTTTTTTCTTTTTTTATTATTATTTTTATTGAGGTCTACATTTTTCTCTGCTCTCCTCCCCACCTCTCTCCCCTCCCCTTTAATCCTCTCCCAAGATCCCCATAATCCCAATTTACTCAGGAGATCTTGTCTTTTTCTACTTCCCATGTAAATTAGATCTATGTATGTCTTTTTTAAAATCCTCATTATCTAGGTTCTCTGGGATTGTGATTTGTTGGCTGGTTTTCTTTGTTTTATGTTTAAAAAACACTTATTAGTGAGTACATGTGATAATTGTCTTTCTGTATCTGGGTTACCTCACTCAAAATGATGTTTTCTAAATTAAGGTTTCCTAATATAGATGTATTTTGAGATTTTGAATTTGATTTTGGTTTTCAATTAAAACTTTAAGGGGTTGCAGCATTCAGGCGATTGAGAATCATTGGTCTAGAGTGTGCTATACTTTATGTTAGAAAATTCATGTTCCATCAGTTTAAAACAGATAATGTCTCAAGGCAACCTGAAATTTCAGATGATTACAGGCTGTAATATTTTTCTCATATTATGTGTCCCTCATTTGTTTACTAAAAGCAATGTTTGCATGGTGACAGAATCATAAAGTTGTTGTTCTGAGAAAGCCTGACACTTTCCTAACCACAAAAAGACATCTTTGGGCATAGTGTTTTGACTTTATCTATCCCTTAAAGAAAGACATGTTTTTACTCTAAGTTCATTGGTAGGAACTAATGTCCAGAAACTGCCCAATTCAAAGGCAACATTAAGGTTTTGTGAACAGAAAGAAGTAGCATATGTTTATGAAGAATAGTACTAAAGAAAATCACAGAAGCAGGGCATATATTTAAAAGGATGAATTTCAAAAGACATGGACCCATGTTTCTGTTTTTGCTAATGTGCTGGGGAATTGCTAATAGAATTTTCCTCATTGCTTCACAAGAAACAATTACTTGATTGGAGAAGGAACTAGACAGCAAACGGATAATTAAATTAAAGAAATAACTGATTTTTTTATCATCATAGTCATAAGTTAAACAGGGACTAAATTGCTAGATTTTTTTTTCCTGTTTTACCTTTATACCACAAGCACAAAGGGAAAATTATTTTTGACAGAGTATGTTATTTCCAAGGCAGTATGTCTAACAATGAAACACAGGGAGTTGAAAGTTTATGTATGATATTATAAAGCAAAGAGAATGTCCTAGGCAGCAAGAAAAGAAAGTATATGAGGATAAAGAGACAAATGGAGTCTTTAAAGTGATGAAAGAGCCCCTTAAGTTGAATTCAGCTATCAGGGAAAGTGTAATAACAGAAATGATGATGATAATGACACACTTCAGTTGAGGTTGTTGTAGATCTAGCTATTGACATTGATTGTAGAACAGTAGTTTCTTTCATGTAACACTGTAGGAGGGTTTTAAAGGAACTGAATCGAATAATTCAAGAGAAATGTGTTTGAAGCATTCTTTATCTGTGTGATAATTAAATCACTTGGAGTTAATGAATTGAAGAAGAAACTGAAGGAAGTAGTCACCAAAGTCTTCAAGACAGGGAAAGAACTGTAGTAACAAAGGAATAGAAACTGCACATCCATACATGGTACAGGACTCATTGTAGGACAGTATTCAGAGGAGCCAAACATGAGACAGGGTATCTACCATAAATATAAACTGCTCTGAGAAGAATGGGACTGAATAGAGACACAATGAGTTCCAATGATTGCTGGATATATCTAGGTTTTCATTACAATTGAAAAATAAAGTGATCTCATCAAGAACCAGTTGGGTCTATAAAAAATTATAGATGCTAAGAAAGTGTCAGAGCTGGCCATAAAATGGAGTACAGGGCTGGAGATAAAGAGAAGCGAGAGCTTGAGTAAGAAAATATAATATTTAGTGTCTGTAAAGTACATGAATATTTAGGATCTGGATTTTAGTGGCATCAGCAAAGGAAAATAATAGAATCAGATATTTTGATGGTCACCTAAAAGATATCAGTATCCAGGTATGAGGGGAGAAAGAAGAATTTAGAACCAAAGGAGACCAGGAATCCCCAGAGTTTAGCATTATTCCTAGAGCACTAAGCTTCTTTGGGGTTCTTTCAAATACATAGAAGGACATTTTAGTTGAGAGGCTGTTACCCACATATGATGAAAGAGACAAAGACACTTTTCAAGAAAGCATTAAGTAGTGACTACATTTACCAAAAAGTCTGAGTAATATCATGAAGATTTGTTTATTTAATTACATCTGTGAACCTTTGAGCATTGAACCATCAATAGTTTGTTAACCTATAACATTGTTACTGCGCATATAACTTGCTTTTATCCTAACAGTATTTTAAAATTCAGACTTAGGGGCTTTAATATTCTAAGCTTTTAGCAGAACATGAACCAATCAAACAAAATGTGGTTTTTCCTTCATTACAAAGTAAATCTCTGCTTCAGGCATTGAATATTGTATTACTTTCTCTCAAATAAAGAAATAAATAAAACTAACACTATATCTTCAATTAAGCAGACAAATTCCTAAAGGGCATCTTAAGTAACCAGCATCAATTTCAGAAAACTCATTTTCTATGGAAAAAGCTGTCAATTCTCACTTCTTTATCTTAGTATTTTCAGCGTAAAATATGAGCAAAATTTATATCTTTTGAATTTAAAAGACAGTTGGAAAATATATCCATTGAAAAGGGGCAGCGACTACCTAACATGATACATAAATAAGAATGTATGATTTTCACTGACATTTAGGATTTGCCTTCTACTTGTAGAGTACATTAGCCAGCATGTAGGAGGTGAGCACCAGAATACAGACAAAACCTGCTTTTGACTCTGCGAATCATACATCAGATCCATCTAACAAGACTAGCTCAGCAGTCTTGGGAAAATGGAATATTTAAATTATTTGTATGACAATAGATTCTTGCTGTACTTGATTCCTGTCAGTTGAAAAACAATACTCTCCCCAAAGGCATTTTCTTTATCTGAACACACAGATACTGTGAACTACAAAGGAAGGATTCAGAAGTTGGCAAAATGCTAAAGAAAAGTAAAACAACATCATTATAGAGTGACCTTACATAAGGAAAATCATATCTATTGAATTTCTTTTATTTCTTGATGTTCTTAGAGGATATAGTTATGACGCTGAAATGTTTATGAAGTTTCATAAAAATGGCTGGAAGGAACATAGTTGCACAGGTATGAATTCAGAGTCTGCACACACCTGGCAGTGTGGAAATTATGAAAGAAGTAAAGTCAATATAGTCCTTAATTTTCAAATCAAGTGTCAAGGTATGTATATATATAGTACAGTACAAACATAAAGTATAGGAAAAGCCTTAGAAATGGTTTGATCGTCACAGCTATAGTCTGTAAAAACTCAGAGTTATATGACTATTAATTTTATGTGATAATTTAGAATAAGAGAATAGTTTAGCATGCTTATGATAAGTATACAAACACTTGTATTTAAAGTGAGCACAGAGAAACTCCAAACCATAAAACATAAAAAGGCACCTTCCATTCGCCATTGTCTCTAATTACCGGGAAAAATTAACATACTTTGTGTGCCTAAGGCTGTGTTCTTGTAAACTTCCATAAAAATGTGATGATAAAATATATAGCCTTATATAATTGTCTTTCTTTTACGTAGCATGCATTTTATGGGTTTATCATGTACATGCTTCACTCTTTTTTTTGTCACTGAGTAGTATACCATCAACATGTACATACATATAATGCTTAGCCACTCATAAGATGATGGAATTTACACGTACCTTTTATGAAAAACTAAATGTCTTGCTTCTATTTTCAAGTGTTAGTATGTCTGTCTTAAATACTCTCACTGCTTCAGGTAGATAGGATATTAAACAATTGCCTCAAATTGTCACACAAATTCCAAGGTATACAATGCATGAAGATAACCTTTATGGTTGCAGATTTCCTGGAAGACATGAGGCAGTTCAGATAATGAGAGTCCTCTGCAAACTAGTTCATGGAGACAAATTCAATCTTCCCAGCATACTCATATGAATCTGCTCGTTTCCAGAAGCAGTGATTCATATCTTTGATTTCCAGGTTACTATCAATTTTGGTAAAGAGGAATATGTGTAGGGCATGACAGAAGTCATTTATATCATAATGTTGGTTATATATTTATTATACATTTTAGCGTAATCTTTAACTACACAAAAAATGAATTAACTACAATTTTTATAACTTAAAGAACACAGGATCTATGTCTATCCATTTTTCATTGTAACCTACAGAAATGTAATGATAACAATTCTCCTTAATTATCAGAGTTTCATGATTATATTTTATCTTATTTTGACTTAACTATTTTTCCATTTAACTAAAAAGTTCAAGGAAAATATTCGTGAGGCATACATAGACATATCAATTTCTGGTCTTCACATATATGTGTTCATCCACACAAACAGATACATTATTCTGGTAATCTAAAAAGAGTAACCTCAATTGAGAAAATTTCTTCGTGTGTCTGTTTGTAGGCAAGTACTGGGAGAATTTTCTTGATTAATGATAGATGAAGGTCGAAGGCCACAGAATGTCCTCATATGGGTTGTAAATATAGCTAAATAAACCAAGCCAGGAAGAAGCATTCATCCATGGTCTCTCCTTCCTGGCTCCAGATACCTGCTTTGAGTTCCTGCTTTGCCTTCCCTTTATGATGGACTGTAAACTAGAAGGCAAAATTAACACTTTCATCCTCAAGTGGCTTTTGTTTATGTTTTTTACAGCAGCAATAGAATCCTAACCAAGACAGGAAGGTAGAATGAACATGTGTACATACAACACATAAAAAGGAGTTTGGAAAATTTAGAACATTAAAAGGAGTTATGACTGTTCTGTATGAGTGCTAGGCAGTCATTGTTATAAGGAGAGCTAGGCACAAATCAGAATAAGTTCCGTGACTCTAATCATATTGGAGATAATTGTAGACACATTGGAAAAACACCCTTGTAAGAAAATTGAGTATATCTGTTTATGTACTTTGGTGTGGAGTTGGAGAGTGGTCTTTGTGATGCTGCTTGAGGATGTTGAGAAATGCAGCTGAGATACCAGAATGACAATTCCTGTCCTAAACTAGGAGAAAGCAAATGGAGACTAGAATATCATGATAATCCTTAATATGACTGAACTATTCAAGGACCACATTTAGAATATTGGAAAAGAAAGATATGATACAAAAAAGCCATGTCATCTCTCTTATATGTGGAATGTTCTAAGTTGAATTCATAACAAAGAAGTTTATAATTTACAATGTTTACCAAAGGTAGGGCTCTAGGCATTAAGGAGAATATATATATATATATATGCATATATAATATTTAATATACTCATATTATTCATTATAGAATTATTGCAAAAATAATATAATTCATGGCTTAGAATTACTGAGCTAGATATTAAAAACTCTTGTCATATGTTAATTACCTTGAATGTGTACATACAACAAAACATACTGAATGCTTTATGTATATACAGAGTATTTTTTTTT
>NC_022010.1:78960309-78964192 GCF_000317375.1 Microtus ochrogaster
AAAGGCGTGCGCCACCACCGCCCGGCCCAGAGTATTTTTTCCAATTGAAAACTACAACAAGACTGGAATTTGAAATTTATTTAATTGGAATATCTCTGAACTTAGTCTTTTTGATCAAATACAACTTTTTAAAAAACACAGATTTTCAAATGTAAAACTGGATGAACATATCAATCTTCGGATGATGTTCTCAAATATCAACTTTCAATTTTAATTTTTAGATTTAACAAGATGGTTTATCAGAAAATGGTATTTTTGTCAAGTTAGATAACCTATGTTCAATGCCTGAACAGAGCTACAGAAGGACAGAGCTAACTCATTTCATTCAAACTGTCCTTGGAGGTTACACACCTCACAAACACATACACTATAAATAAATATAATAACTTAACCTTTAGTGTATATGTAGAATATATTAAAATAGATATCTCAAACAGTAGACACAAAATTTGAAGATTTTGGGGAGAGATAGCTAAAATTAATAGTCATTTGAACTATGTATAGGAACATAATATAGTAAAAAATTCCTAAAATTTATGCTTTTATGAAGATGATTCAGATAAAATTGCCAAGTGATGAGGAAGACAGAGCTTCAACGGGCTATCTCTTATAATCAAATGAAAATTCAAGTACAGGGTTTGAGTGACTTCCTTTTAATTGTTTGCAAAAGAAATTCTGTGGGAATCCTGAAAAATTACATATTGCTGTCAAGACTGTAGGTTGCTCTCCACAAACTGGCAGCAAATCCACAGTGCACAAGACAATACCTATTCAACTAACTGAACTTGAAGAAATCAAGCTGGTCCTTACAGAGAACCTTCACATCTACGTAACAGCATCTTTGGTGTAAGAAGGTACTGGGCATATGGA
This sequence comes from Microtus ochrogaster, assembly GCF_000317375.1. NCBI lineage: Eukaryota > Metazoa > Chordata > Mammalia > Rodentia > Cricetidae > Microtus > Microtus ochrogaster. The sequence continues at coordinate 78,961,180 of NC_022010.1, forward strand.
GAAGGGTGTGCTCCAACATTGTATACATCTGAAATGTTTCGAGTTTATGGAATTTTAAGTGTATAAGTTAAAAAATCATCACAGGAACTGCAGATATTTTTTTTCTTTTCAAGGTCTGTGTTAAACTAACTCCATCAAGAAAATTTTCATAGATGAAAAAAAAATGATTTTCTACACTTAGCTTGGAGAGCTAAATTGTATCAGGGGATAAATAACCATAAACTATGTGGGAGAAATGCCTTCTAACAAGATGTAAAAGTATGGACGAACATATTTTTTGAAATTTCTCCCTACTAATTAAACATTTGTGGTATTATAATCATCTCTTGGTTATAACAAGGAACCATATAGCAAATTGTTTACTTTCCCTGCATTGTGTCTGAAGAATAAAGAAAAGTTAAGTTGAACGTACTAAGGAGGATAAATAGCTAGCAGCCATGGGTATAAGAAAGCTATTAAAAAATAAATATTTTAAAATAAAACAAGGAAGGTATTAAAATAATTTACTTTTGAAAGATATTAAAGTTGAAATTTAAGAACATTGCATTAAATAACGCAAGGTACATAGCAGTCTTTCTCTTGGACATATAACAATCTTGCATCCTGGGAAAAGGGAAGAAATTTTATGTTTGTGAATAAAATTCTAAGGCACTGTTAATAGTTCCATAAAATTTATTATAGCTCATATATTCTATAATCAAGATAGCCATTTGTTTTCCTCCAGTTACTTGTTGAACTAAAGGAAATGAGAATGCAAGAGGTATCTATCAAAGAAAGAATATCAATACTAATGACAAAAAATATAAATTAGAGTGTCAGGTTGAAGTCTAATGAAAATTATGGCTTTATTGGTATTGAATGGCAGGTCCGGAATAATCTTGAACAAAAAAAAATAGAAATAAACTATTATTTACAGATAGAATAATGTTCCAAATTTTCAAAATTCTATAAGAATTTCAGTATATATTGAAGGAACAATTATAAAGTGGACCTGATATCACAATTTGAAGAAATACAAAGTATGTAAGTTATTATTTCTATTAAGAATATTACATATAGAATTTTGCTTTTCAATGTAGAACTTAAAAAACATTAATTTTTGCTAATATAATTACAATTTTCTGTAAAACTCATTTTGATTAAAGTTTAAAATTTTCCACTGAATATAATAATCTAAAATTAATGAGTTCTTGCATAAGACATATATTTTTTTATGCTTGCCCATTGAGTAAATATTAAGGCAAAGACTTTTTTTATAGAGGATTTGGTCAATGGGTAGAAATAGATTACAGGACAGAAGCACAATCAATCATAATTTTCTGTTATATCATAGTGTGATTACAATAAAATATACTGCATTAAATATTATAAATAGCTAGGAAAGAGGAGTTGATATTCTTATCACAAAGACAGAATAAGGTAATGAGTAAATAGTCATGATAAAAAAACCACTTTGATTATTTTAGCATGTAACATATGTAAAACATGACACTACCATCACAAATATATGCAGTATTATGAATCAATTTAAAGCAGTTTTATGAAGTAAATATTTACATAGTATGTAAAGTTGTCTAGTGCTGCAAAACAATGATGTATGCCTATAAAATAAATCTACTAAACACGTCTCCAAAGTGATCGCTTCTTGTAATCAATGGAAATTAATGAAAACAATAAGGTTCATTTGTCAACTGTTGCTATTCTCTACCATTTCCTTATCGATGGGACACAGGTCATTCTAATTTATTGTCATGGACTTCAGAGAAAAGCCCCGTATGTTTGCTTGGTTAAACTTCATCTCTAACTTTTAGAATATTTTTCAGCAAACTTCAATTGAAATCATTTAATCAACACTTGACTTTGTTTCTTTCACAAGGCTTGTGATGCTGCCTTTTCTGCTCACCCCTTATCTTCATTTCCTTCTCCTTCACAGTCCTGTTTCAATGACTCATGCAGATTTTGCACAGCCTGAGAAATGACATCTAGATTGCATAACAATGCACGGCCAGCTCAATGACCATTCATGATTAGCATCCCGCCATGAAAAAAAGGTCATTCTTAGCCACAGCCAAGAAACAAATGCCTGCAGCTGTATTTATAACCATCACAAGACATGCTTCTGGTATTGCATCTGATATGTCCATATATTGTGTGGTGAGAGTGATATGTTGTTCAGGCTCTTTAATAGAAAATATTTAATAGTATACCAAGGAAAATGTAATTAGTATTATAATTTGTCTTTTCACAAAAGGGTTTGTTCTCTATCAAGACCACCACCCACACTTCACCCCTAGCGACGTTGGGTGCACAGGGATTAAGCAGATGGAATATGTTGTGCAAGTGACCTTCATCTTGACCTGAAAGCATTCTTCCTTCTCTTGGGATCAAGGGTGGGCTTATTTTCCATGCTAACTTATTGTCCTGAGGCACCGTCCATCAAGTATGTGACATTTCTGTTGAATTATGAGAAGCTTTCCAAAGGTATGTTGAGGCTCTCCTGAGACTTTGCTTTAATCAAATTTATTCACTGAAAAAGTAACTTTCTACTAACAAAATAAAATGACTCATTTATAATTGATTGAAGAATAGATCACGCATTAAATATACTTCAAAATTTTCTGATAAATTAATAAGCAAATAAAATTAATCATCTCCCTTAAAAATGAAATATGTATTTTCAGCTTAAAAGAGATGAACACATTGTACAATGTATAATTAAACCCTCCAGAATATAATCATATATGGTAATGTATTAATCATACTGAGATTCATTCTTTTGGATAGATTGATAAATTAGCATCGGGTCAATGAGTCAATGATATTAAATCAGTCACATAAATAAAATTATTCAATTTTAATTAGACAGCATGAAGCAAAATATGTTCTCAGTACTATGACATTTAATTAAGACTTAAAAATAATAAGATCTATTTCAGAATGTTTATTTTCAGTGGTAATAATATTTAATATTTAATAAAGCATTTTTTAGGTTTAGTTCCCAAAAACATTTATT
>NC_022010.1:78965728-78973548 GCF_000317375.1 Microtus ochrogaster
ATTTTGATTTATGAATTAAAATATTTTAAAAGTGGTATAACTCGAGTGACTTCAATAATGAAGTATAGAAAGAATGCAATTATGTCTTTTATATGCTAGAAATTAATTTTTTAGAAAATCTCCCTGCTAATGCCTGTTTATTGAATTAAATTGATGCAATAACGTATCTTAGTTTAAAATAAAACTATATCTCACAGCTTAACATTTATTACATTCTCTTTATTTTTTATCAAATATACTTTTCTTATATTCATTCATTTGTATGTATGTGTATGTGTAAAGGCACACCCAGAGAACACCATAGAGGATCAGACTTGGCATCAGGTATCTTACCCCTCCAGTCATCTTGCCATCCCTCTCTGATATTTGCTTTAGCATGCCACTAACATTTGTTGCTTCCTGTGAGCTATCTAGAGGCTTTCATGCTTGTTTCGGCAATATTTTAAATTTTCTGCTTTATTTTCCCTACTTGACTGGGAGTAGCAGACACTCAAAGCAGTAATTTTTCCTTTAAAGATTTTAAGTTCTAGAGTAATTAAATAAGTTCATAATCAGACTACTCCAAAACTCACTTCATTCTGCTATTTATGAAGTCATCAAATTGATGTACTATTATCCATTCCCCTTATACCAGGAGAGCATGTAATACATTCAGGAAGATCAACATCTTCTAGAATCATAGACTTGTTTTGCTTCCTATTTTTCAGTATCTTTCTTTCAGTTAACTGAATATGGCAAAAGTCAACAGATGCCATGTGCCTGACTATGTTACAAAGAAAGAGATTCAGTCATGTCGTGTGTTGTCTTCTGGACCTGTCTATGCCATAAGACAGTTGGCTATGTCAGAAAGGCCTTGGAAAGTAATACAGGAGCTCCTGGGTAAAGGCAGCAGAAACTTAACCTCAGTTACTTTGTGAGTCAAAATTTCAGATAATATCCAGTCTACAGCTGAAATCTTGACTTTTTCTCCCATAAGAAACCAAGAAAAGAAGGAACCTGTAATAATGCTCAGTTCCCAATATACAAAGATAGAAATAAGTAAAAGTGTTTTCAGGCACTAAATTTTGGAATACAGGTTGAATTATCTGAAAAGTAATGAAACCTGAAAAAAATCAGATTTTGGATTATTAAATATACAGTATTCCTATATATTTTGAAAAATGTTAGGAATAAAGATTTGGTTATATTTCATATATCTTCTGCATGTAGCCTGAAAGTATTTTATTATTTTAAATAACTTTGTACATGTAACAGAATTTCAAGGCATGGGCTTTTCACTTTTTATTGATACTCAACAAAAAGATTTGGAGATTGCAATATTTCAAGCTCTAGAATCGGGGATTCAGCATACCCAGTGTGCAATCTGTGGTGTGTCACAGTTTACTTTTTCAGACTTATTTGTCTTAGCGATTCCAGCCACCTTTCAAAACCTTCGCTGTTTGCACTACACCACATTAAGTTCTTGACTATTGTCAGTGACTTCCCTCACCGTCCTTTGCTCATTCACCATCATTCCAGCTTGAGCTCAGCTACTGCTTCTCCATAAACTCTGCAAATACACCGACATCACATCATTTCTAGCCTAAAGCAACCGTTACACATTGCTTTCCCTTGCTGGAGAAATAGCACTGATATCAAGCCCAGTTTCTGCTAATGATGTCTGAGTGTAAATTCACTGGAGAGCTAATAGACCTCACACAATGATGATATAAATGATATAAATGAGAGAATAATCTCCTTTATATGCTCAGGTAATACAGCAGTTTGGGAGACATCTACTTCCCTCTTAAACGTAGCAGAGGAAGATAAATGAAATACCATGACATTGTGTAACTTTTGGCACATAATACAATGATGTTATGTTTTGTAACTAATCATCCTGGCCTCAAGCTAATTGCAATTCTTTTTTTAAGCATGACAATAAAGAGTTTAAAGTTAAGATAATTCCTAAGAGTCTTTTGCAATCTGCAGTTAGAAACAACTTTTCTGACATAGTCCCTAAAATACATTACTTTAACTAATACCTTTCAGAAACACATTCTATTCGTTCTATCAGCCATATTGGGAGTTTGTTTGGCAGCATTGCTCATCTACCACACTGAAGCCTACAGAAGGACAGCAAGTTTTTTAAAAATCAATTCATCCATAACACTCAATCATGCACTCACACATACACAATTAGAGGGTTTTTTTTTTTTTCAACTGGTGAAATAACAAAAGAAGGCTCAGTTCAAATGAGAACCTGGCAATCATCATGAGAACAGGATTCTCTACCTGAATTTAAGAACTCAGGATGTGGCATGTCTTACAGTTCATCAGTTGTGTAGAGGGTGGGAACTGTTTAAGCACTGTTGCTGTCTTAAGAGCATAAGAGGGAAATCACAGACAAAGAGATGCTAGAGAACATCTAAACTTAATTGTTGTCGCAGGACCCATGTTGGGACAGAGTGTTTTAGTTGTGGACTTTGTACTCCAGCTTTGGTCCCTCACTCCGACTCCATGATTTCATATATGTGGTCATCTTCAACAAAGTCTTTACAAAGTACAAACTTAATGATTCCTTGGCCCTAAGGATGAGACTTTATTTTTATTTATTTATCATCCATCCATCTTTAATCTAATCTCTGTTGTAAATTGGAACTTTAGTAATGCTCATTATTAAAATTACAATGAAACAATTTACAGATTGTATGATTATGAATTGTGATTTTCTTGTGTCCCCCTAATTTTTTTTTTACCTTGCAAGTATTTGACTGACAGTGTGTCTCGCAGATGAAATTGGCCTTCAAAATATTTCATCCTATCTGTGTTGATGAAGTAAGGCATATACACAGCAAAATCCAAAATGGAAGTGTCTGATATTAAATTTTCAGTAATAATATTAATATAATAGCGAGAGAATAATAGGGCCATTTTAAATGCAAATTCGCAGAGTGCTTTGCCACACAGTGTATGCTCAGTCTCATAGTCTTAAAGTGGACTAATTGAATTGCTATTGATGAGATGTCACTGGGTGAGACACCTTTGCCTTGAAGCACGAGTTTGCTGTAAATGACCTGTCATTAAAGTCTTGGGCAATGTCAGTGTCTAGACTGAATTAAAATATAGCTACCAGCAGTGGGCTTGAGAGGTGTTAAACCTGCAAGGAAAGGACAACTCACTGTCCAAGATCCACTAAAGAATTATGCCTCCAGTTCTATGTTAATTTACTAGCTGGCAAACATTAATTGAAGGAAATCAATAAACCTGGAGGAAAAGCTAGAGATTGAACCTATATTCAATTGTGTCTGTTTTCAGACATAAGTTTTTTTTTTTTTGGTTTAAGGCATTTGTAATGTTCTTTTAGCTATTGTAAATGCAGACAATAGAATGAGATTTTTATGTAATTAATGTTTCAGTATCAATCATTCAATTGTTTTAAAGAAGGCTTTTAATATACGATCCATGTATATTCAGGAATCAGACAGCAGCATCACACATTAAAGCAGGATATGCATATTCCTTACCTATGCACGTAGATTTATTAAGTACCCGATGTGCACACCACTAATGACTGTGTGTCTGACCAGTCTTCAGTTAGTGTGCTGTTTTAAAAAAACCGCACTCGATGACTTCTAGAGGGAAAATGATTCCCCACAATTTGTTTGGTACCACTATATGAAACATCCCCCACACTAAAGTTTATGTATTTTAATTATTTATAGCTGCCCCTCTTTTCACAAGTCTGACCATATAAAATGTAGATCCTGATTTTATGAGCCCAATTAGTATTCAGTACAAATATCAGTTCCATAAAAACAGAGAGAACACTGATATTTTTCAAAACAATGTGCATTTTAGAAATAATACATGTTGCTTATAAAAGTATTGTTTTGGAAACAATTCATACTTTCTAGAAAAAAAATAATATGTAATTTTGCAAGGCAAAGCTTCATGAATTTTAAATTGTATTGCTTCTAGGACAAGATCCCTCAGGACATTTCAAGGCTTTCAGATTACAAAAATAATTCCACCCTGAGTATTTATCACATTTATCCACAGATATACTTAGTAGTAGGCTGCTAAATCCTAGAGAGGATATTGTGCCTCACTGTGTACATATGTGGCACATAAATGTGTGTGTATGTATGTGTGTGTGTATCTACATCAATGAAGACTGTCTTTTGAATATATATAATAGTAAATATATATGCAATATTATTCATTAACCTTTTCATTATCTGTTATTAATGGCTAATTAGCCATAAACTCTTTAAACAGGAATTCATTTCATAGTGAAAGTTATCTATCACCAAATCATTCTAGTAGTATGAAGATTTTAGCAGCCTCAGAACTTCACCTCAAAAAAAGCACTTGCCAGTTCTGAAATGCCACTTGAAAAGTGACATGACACATAGCTCAAATCATAACTTAGAAGATTCAAATTACATTTTTTTGAGATTCAATCTATATTTCCTCACCGTATTATATTTTCTTTGGATTTCATTGGTAACTTTGGTGATGGGGAACTTAAAGAGGTAAAGAAAATTACACAAACTATGATGAGCACTATATAGAATTAAATCACATTTAGTGTATTTGCAATTAGACATACTAAAGGTCTATTGTCTCTAATAGTTGTTTTGATATAAAAATAAAGACCAAATACCGAAAGATTTTTATGATAATTTATCTTTCAATTTTTGTTTAGAAAATGCTAGCTCCAAAACAAATAAGGATAATTTAATATCAGTCATCTTGACTGATTTGATAAAAATTATTGTTTCAGTAATTAAAAAAAATCAAATTATGGTACACAGACTCAAAGAGACTAAGTAAGAGGAGAGCTTAAGCAGGAACACAAGGATCTCCATGGGATAAAGAAACAGAAGACATTTCACAGGTGGACTCACAGTATGTGGGAATGGGATCAGGCAGAATCAAGGGGAGACATGGAGAAAGAACTAGGAGAATTGACTGGAATTGGGGAACATTTTACTGACGAGATGGAAATCTAATGCAAAGCAAACTCCGTGGAATCTTTAAGAGTAACTCTATCAAAGATTCCTAGTAAATGGGAGACACAGAGTCTGAACTGGACATTGTCTGTAACCCTGAAGAACCTATTAAATACACTGCAGCATCTTGCACAGAACCCTGCAAATAGGGGGAGAACTTGACTTAAAAAAAAAAAAAAACTGTGTTGGTTAAAAAAAACAAAAAACAAGCGCGCGCGCGCGCACACACACACACACACAACTTCTGTCTTAAACCATTTGATAAAAATCCTTCTATGTCAAATTTTTACAGAAATAATTATAGGTGGATGTGATTTATTTCTTTATTTATAAGTGAAACGTTCCACAGAGTCTTAATAATAATCCACCTGAAAGTGACTGTTAGAGGAAAAATTTTAAAAATTAAATAATATTCTAAAGAAAATAATTACATATCGTCAAATGAGTACAATGTGAAACAAATATTTTACAGGTTGAAAATATATCCATTTGTAGCACAGTTCATATACAAAAAAATGGTAAATATGAATTCTTAATAAATAATGGTATTTTGTTCCTAATTCTAATGTTTACATTATTCCTATTTTATTTCTGTGATAATGTCATTTCATTCCAATTTTTTAGGATATAATTATCAGTGCCTTCATTGTAAGAGCTGATTTTCACCACAGCCTCTGACTAAATCCTGGATCCACTATGTTGTGAACAACATCCAACACCTTAGCTCTCAGGATCAAATTCACACAGGCCTTAGCAAGTGTGAACTTCATCTCACAATCTAAACTCTGCCTGGAAATTCCCTCCCTAAAAGGACTTCTTTTTCAGCCTGAATTGTGGTGTAATTAAAATTTCCATATGAGGTAAAAGGAAACAACCTGAACCACAATTAAGGCCTGATACTCTATAGCTATTTGGCAGAAATACTCTTTAAGGAAATACGCATTATTATCTTGGTGGGAATTGTTTTCAATTGTATGGAGAACTATATTTCATTTAAATGAAGACACATTTAGGAAATATTTTTGTGTTAACATTCACACACAACCTCTATTTCTCTCGTTTCTAATTGTCCAAGTTTTTATTCATAATTTGCCCTTCATTTTGTGCTGCACCATTGTGAAAACTATGTCAAGTTTTATTATGTGAAGGAGTAGATGAGAAGAGCAAAATACCCTTGCACACTCTCTGTCACTAGAAATGAACGGTTGGCATTTGGCTGTCTGCTAACTAATTAAATGTCACCGAGACCAGAGGCTAAATACGCATCAGTTGATGATTTGGGAGATTTCACTGCTGCATATGTAGATTTAATTAAAGAGCAATTGAAATTAATAAAGTAGCAGATCTTCCCAGAAACGTATTTTATGCCCTACGACTTCTTATGACAGAACTTGCTAGCCATTGCCCTTTGTACAATCTTACACTGTGCCAAGTTTATTAGAAAGTCAATGTTATAGCAAATTCACAAGGATTCAGTTGAGTATTATCTACATACACACTTCTTTAGGAGAGCCAAAGGTAACATTTTATTTCCTCATGTAATCAGTGTCAAGTATGCTTCTATGGCTGGGTAGTCAAGTAGTCTGCATCGCATTATCATATACATTCTTTTCCATCAACATAACAGCAGATTCGTTTCCCTAATAATCATATTCCTTATAAGATGTGAGTAAATTTGATTTGGGGAGCATATGTTTCTCATTTATTTCATTCCTTTGTGTTTTATTAGACACGGTATTTAAAAATCAACTGTGGAGTACACTGTTTTTTACAAATGGTCATATATGTATTTCATTTCCTATGTCCATAAATAATAACCTGCTAAGCAATCATTTCAATGCAACTAAAGTCATGTATGTAATCAAAAGTTTTGAATATTCTGTCATAAAATTAATTCTGAATGTGGCACTTATTTTATTTTACATGTGATACCAGCAAATCAACTTTTGCTTTTCCTCTTTTTTGGGGAAAAGCCTATTCTCAACCTAAATTGTTTGCTGTAAAAAGAGCTCATGAATAGATATATTTTATCTAAAATGCTTTCTTCTTCCTTCAAAGCAAGCACGATATCTATGGAATATCATAGTATCTTATCACCATCATTTAAGATACTTTGATATTTAATTAATTAATATTATGTATTTTATTTCATGTGCATGAGTGTTTTGTTTGCCTTTGTAGCAGTGCATCAGTTGAAGATCTGATGGTAAGGAGTCACAGGCATCTTGCAGAAATATATCGTAAGTTCTGTTCTTAGAAGGAACAGCAGAAAATAAAATAACTAGGAATCTGTGTAAAATTTCCCATTTCCTATAAGTTGTGTCACAACATCCTCCATAATGTAAAATCCATAAATGTGTTAAAGTAATGCTTATTACATGATAAGTGTACTTTCCTTCTAATATCAGCACTTAAATACATGCATGTGTTTTAGGAGAAGAAACTATGGCACCAGAAACTTGAGTGCATGATGGTTGGATGGCAAGAGCATGATGGGAATACCCACTGAAACAGTTTACCTGATCCAATGGAAGCCTACCAATTCTGGCCTCATGGCAAGGGAACCTATATAGGACAGAACTAGGTCCACTGTGGGTGACAGTTGTATGGCTGGGGCAGATTGTGGGGCCACCAGCAGTGAGACCAGGACTTATCCTTACTGCTTGTACTGGCTTTTTGGAACCCATTCTCTTAGGAGGGATACCTTGTTCTTCCCTCAAAGCAATGTGTTAGAAACATTTTCTTCTTGTTTTATTTATTTATTTATTTATTTATTTATTTATTTTAATTTATTTATTTATTAAGGATTTCTGCCTCCTCCCC
>NC_022010.1:78973948-78977602 GCF_000317375.1 Microtus ochrogaster
AAAAAAAATGTCAACTACTAGGAGGCAGATTTGAATAAAACACATTGTATGCATGTATGAAACAATAAAACAATAAAAATTATTTAAGTCAAATCCACTTAAAAAAAAACATTTAAATTAGATTAGGAACCTTGGTATGAGGAAATACTTCACCTGAAAAAATAACTTGATGTAGCAATCAATAAATATGCATTTATACTACTGCTGGATGTTTAGTTCATCAAAGGCTGAACCTTCCTGCTGCCACATAGGCCTAAAAGTTTCACCTTGGCACGACTTCTTTCTTCATCTCACCAAACACAGAACACTCTGACTTGGATCCACAGTAAAAGTACATTTTACTCTTTTAGGGGACCTAATTTTGGTTCTGAGTACCTATGACAGGTGTCTGATTACTGCCTGTAACTTCATCTCCAGGAGTATCCATGGCCTAAACTGGCTTCTGCCCTCTGTAGGAAACTGGACTCACAAGGGATCTATCCCAACACACATACAATTTCAAAACTAAATAAATATATTATAAATAGAACCAGATCCTTCATTCAAGAGCATCCAAAAATCTTGGACTTCTCTTAAGCTATTTTTGTCTCTAATAGTTCCCTTATATGAGATCCTAATCATCATAGAAATTTGGTATCCATTTCTCTTATGCCAAACAGTCAGTACTGAAAAAATACAAACAAATAACATCACATAGACTGAGCATGTCATATTTAGGAATATATATGTATATAATCATATGTATGCAATAACAAATAATGAAAGAGGAGGCCTCATATTCAAAGGAGAATATGGGAGGAGTTTAGGGAGGGTTTGAAGAGAGAAAGGTGAAGAGAAAAATGATATAATTAGATTAGAATTTCCAAAAGAAAAGGCTATTCTAAGATTTGCCTTATGTCTTTGTTTCTGCTTTAATTAAAAGGTTGAATAATCCTCCCTGTTAGTGCTTCCATCTTTCTGTTTAAAGCACATCTATGCTGATGATTCCCAATCTGTCTCTATTTCCCACATACCTAGGAGCTTTAGCTATCAAACCACCTACTGACAATTATTCCACAAAGTCAAACTTTCATGAAAAACACCATGCCAGCCGTTAATAACTATGCACAGCCAAAGACATGTGTGCCCTTTTCCAAGCAAGGCACCTTCCATCATTTTCCTTGGTTTACAGCTGACATATTCTTCAGCATTTTGCACCCCTTGTCCAGACAGTCTACAAAGGGCTACAGTTCATATATAATAGAATATAGACACATTTCACTAATTTCCCTTGAGTTAGATTTTCATTGTCTTGGCCTGTATTATTTCAACAGCACAATTATTTCCTTACTATCTCCAGCTCTAAATCACTTTGCAGTTTGAAAACTTGATCATACAAACATTTATTCTCATTTCCATTTTTTTGAGATGCATTTGTCAAGTGCATGGGATAACCAGATTTCTGCTATGTAGATAGAGTCATCTTATGCAAAGTCCATAGTCAACTCTTCTCAGTTTAATGTCTGACTGTCATTTCTTTTTTTAAGAGAGGCTGAAATAAATTTGAAATTTCAAGTGAATCTCATTCTTTCTTTATCTCTGAGCATCCCATTTCATACTCCTCTTGTCTTCATGCACTGTTTTGAATTCATTTTTTTTTCAGAAATGTTCCTTGATCAAACAAATGTAGAGCAGCAATGACTTTGGTGAACTGTCATAGTCTTTATACCTACTCTGTCACATTACTGTCATGTTCCTCGCATGTCCTATTTTCTCCTGTACTTTCCATTTATTTTACGTTCTCTTAATATCATACATAATTCATGTCTATATTGTCACACATATCCAATTATTATGTCCCTTTCTCTCCTTATATGATACCATTTTGCTTTTTTATCCTATGAAAACAGTCATTTACGTCACTACTATCTAATGTTCATTCATTTCTTATTTACTTATTCATTATGCATATGTGTTTGTGTTATGTATGTATGGGGGTCAAGTGTACATGTGGTGGTGGGGGCAACAAGTTGGGAATCCTTTTCTAATGCAGTCTGCCTTATCACCTTGACATGGGATGTCTCATTGAACCTGGATTTGGGATATATGAGTCTTTCTCACATATTCTCTGGTATCATCAACATCCCAACACATGCCTCCACTACAGCTTTTACATAGGTGCTAAGACCTGACCTGAGGTTCTCATGTTTATGCAGTAAGCAGTCTTATTCACTGAACAAACTCCTTAAACCTTACTAGTCTCTCTGACAGAATTAGTACAAAAAAACTGAATGTATAACTTAGAGTCCTAGCAGGAATAATAATAATAAAAATAATAAAAAACAGTAACGGGCTATGTTTAAATATGGATTAAAACCAGATTCTTTTCAAGTAGTAAGTTAAAATAATAAGGCAGCAAAGTTAAAGATGAAGACAACTTAGAGATGATGTCATTAAAATGAAGATGTTTTTAATAGTATGCAAATAAAAACACAAAGTAATAAATCATCGTGACAATGAAGTGAAATATAATGGAAAACAAATGACCAAGAAACTGTTACCAGCTATGTCTGTGTGTGTTTGTTGCCATACTGGGAAAAGGTTTAAAGAGAAATGTAAAAATAAATCCTCTTTAGAAGCTAAAAAAAAAAAGAAGTTTGTCTTGACATTTCTAACTACAAACACTTGTTACCAGAGGAAGTTATCCTTTGCTATCACTGAGGACATTCCCTTATCTGTCCAGTGTCCCATCTTTCCAGTCAAGCTACTTTCTGTAAAACTTTTATATGGTTCCTCATGAAGAGTGAAAGGCAAATGACTGTATCACTCTAGCCCTGAGAACACTGTTAGTAATGAACACTGTCAATATTGAATAGTGTCAACCAGAAATTCTTACCTGTATCTTCAACAATGTCAACAAGAAACTAATCTTGCCTAAATTTTTATGGTCTCAGATCTTTGAATCAATAAATGGGTTGGGATTTGTGCTAAATAATAGCATTAACGGAGTGGTAGTCCATTCCATTGTGTAAATGTGTGCTTTTACATGTGTATATGGATGTGTGTGTCTCTCTGTGTGTGCATGTGCATGTGCAGAACTTGAAGCATAGATAAATCATATCTTTATGATTCTTACTATTAACTACTGATCAAGAGTTTTCCTCTAACTGCTTTATTTTGGAGATTAATATATTTTTAGCATACTGTCATCATAGAAGCAGGCAGGGTGGCTGGATAATATTTTGCAATTTCATATAGAGTCCAATCAAACTTTCAAATTTAATAATTAATGGCATAAGTGTTAATGTATAAATATGTTGACTATGATATGGTAATTTATTTCAATTGACAAAGGAGTTATACATTAGTTACACGATAAAAACTGCACTATTAACTAAAAGAATAATAATACATTTTTGTTTTGTGGCAGGATCTCACCATGTAAATCTGTATGTCCTGGTACCTATTTTGAACGCAAAGATGGCCTCAAACTCAGAGACATCCTCCTGCCTCTGCTTCCTCAAAACTGGGAGTAAAGGCATGAGCCACCATGCCCAAACTTCAAAAGTAGTTGTAATTCTGTTTACTAAATTGTAAGCACAGGGGCAGGTGATTCAAATTTATATGATGAACTAAAAAATATTTTAACAGTAAGAATTAGCTTATAACATACAT
>NC_022010.1:78977702-78997780 GCF_000317375.1 Microtus ochrogaster
TAATAATAATAATAATAATAATAATAATAATAATAATTTGGATCTCATCTACCAGCTCTACTAATCATTTTGTTTTCTCTTAGTTTTACTACTACTTACACCCCCATATTAACTACACATCTATGCAACGTTAGCATTGTCAAATGTAATCATTTGTCTTCACTATTGGATTATATCTTATAAAGCTCTTCTTTAGACAGTTCTGAGAAGCTCCACTGGATTCTTGCTTTCTGTTTACTACACATAGAGCTCAGGAAATAAGACAACACAAATGAATACACCTGCTTAGGTTATTATTATTAAAGTGAATATATATCACCTAGGGATCTTGCAATTTAATAACTCTGGGTTAGGGACATAATAAGCTGCTATAATATCAAATTTTTCTAATCTGTCAATTAAATATAGCATAGTATGTCTCTGCTACTGTGAGCACAATGGAATAAATCAGATGTTTGAAATAGTTAATGGTAGGCATTTGAGGATTGGTTAAATGAGTTGTGTGCACAGTGGTTGGGGGACTTTAAAGTTCACCAGACCAGTGGATTCTCAACCTGTGGATCATGACCCTCTTGGGATTACATATCAGATATCAGACATATCAGATATTTACATTACAATTTCTAAGATAGCAAAATTACAGTTATGAAAGAGCAACATAATTAATTTTGTGATTGGGAATCACCACAACATGAGGAACTGTTTTAAAGTCTCACAATATTAGGAAGGTTAAGAACCACTGCACCAGACAGGTGGTTGTGGCACACACTTTTTATACCAGCACTTGGGAGGAAGAAGCAGGTGGATATTTGTGAGTTCAAGGCCAGCCTGGTTTACAAGAGCTAGTTCCAGGACAGGTAGAAATGTTACTCAGAAAAACCCAATCTCGAAAAAACAAAACAAAACAAAAAACAAAACAAAATGATTTCAGTTAGGACATGCGTCTCACAAAATACAAGAACACACATTACATTGTCTGCTTCTCTGGGAAGGATGTGCACTTAGACAATTTTGGAAGGTTGAGTGCAAATTCAGTTGTGAAGTACATTTATAAATATCTCAAGTCAACCTAACTTCCATGACTGAATGAAGAATTGTTTTGGTAATTTCATTTAGAATATGTCCATCTCCATGAAAATTACACATTTTCCTCATTACAATGTGTGTTGATTCTTATTTAAATGAATGTCTGGTTGGAAGCATGGTAGACAAAAACAGAATAAACAATGTCGAATGAGACAGACTTGGGTCCAAATTATTTCTCTTTTATTCCTAAGGAACTCACTAAACACTCTCACATTCTTTTCTTCATATTCATTTCCCTTCCTCTTCTCCCTCTTATTTCTTTGAGATAGTCTTACTGTGTACTCCAGTTTGGCCTCAGCCTCCAGTATGAACAGATTACAGGCAAGCACCTTTATACCCAGCTTTTACATATCATTACTGTGGTGGAAATGCAAATATAGACCTTGAGGATACACTTGTTAATTTGCACACAAATTTTTGTGAGGATATACAATTAATCCTTCAAACTGGTCATCCAGAGGTCTCCTATTTGCTTATCCAACAGTTATTTATGGAGTAATTAATAATAAAATTTTGTGAATGGGAAATTGAAAAGAAGAATATGATTTGATTTTCACAGTACTCTCATTTAAGTACATGAGTGCATGTATATGTGTGCATGGGTGCATGTATACATGTATGTGTATGTGTGCATGTGTGTATGTATACATGTATGTGTTTGTGTGCATTGTGTATGTATACATGTATGTGTATGCATGCATGCATGTATGTGTGCAGGTGTATGTGTACATGTGTGTGCATACATGTATGTGTTTGTGTGCATGTGTGTATACATGTATGTGTTTGTGTGCATGTGTGTATGTGTACATGTATGTGTATGTGTGCATGTGTGTATGTGTGCATGTATGTGTTTGTGTGCATGTGTGTGCATGTATGTGTTTGTGTGCATGTGTGTGTGCATGTATGTGTTTGTGTGCATGTGTGCTTGTGTATGTGTGTAAAATCAGTAAATGGAATATAGTAAGCAAGTGAGCTCAGGGGTTAAACCGGGGAAGTCTTGTTTGTGGTCTGCATGATAGAGTTCCTCCATGGAACACGTGGAGAGCACTATTCCAGGGAGAACAGAGCAATTCAGAATCTAACACCCATGACTGCTCTTCATTTCCAAGAGACATGGAACAGTCCCTAAGAGTGAAACAAAATGAAAGAAAGTGCTGTGAATGAGGTCAGCAAGGTTAGTAATTCTGTGGTTCTAAAAACAATAGTAAAATGTTTGCCTTTTATCCTGCCTGCAGATGGATAGATGAGAATTTCCAACTATATGCTGTTATCCAGCCTCTATGAAGATATTGTTTAGGGTTAACATAAGAATTTACTTCATGTGAAATGACTGAGATATAAATACTAGGGCTGCCCATGAAGGTATTAGTGCAATAAAATTCTGTTGATAATTATAAAATTTTAAAACCATCTTTGTTTTTGATGGCCGCCATTCTGCTTCTGCTCCCTGGGTTTACCTCCACAGGAATACCTGCACTGACAAATCAGTGACAACATTAAAAAACTCCATATGCTACTAATCCTTGAATCATTCATGTTTCCAATCAGTGATCTACCTAAGAGAGATTATTAGTACAGTCAGAGATTTATAAATGTCCATATGCTAATAATTACTAGGTGATTAAATCGCCTCCAAGTTCTTCCTTAAATACATAGCTCTGCGTTTGTGACCAAGCATCTTTAAGAAAATGTCAATGTCTATATTAATTTTATTTTCTGATGGTTTGTAACTATGTTAATTTAATTTCTTCTTGAATAGTTTCCATTCTTTTTCTGGTCATAGTGACATCAACAAGTTTCAGTTACATTCAACATATTATGTATCAAACAGGTTATATTTAGTCATATGTGTATATACATATATAATTATGTGTGCATTATCAATTAGTAAAAAGGAGGCTGTATGTATGAAGGAAAGTGGGAAGGCTTCTTAGGAAGTACTTGAGAGGAAGGAAGGGAGAACTTTAAGTATATCATTATTTCAAAAGTAAAATTATAAAAAGTATTGTTGTCTTTGTCATTCAAGCAAAATACTGGTGAAAATTTACTAGCCAGGAAACATGGACTTTATTCTCATTGAATTTATGTTCTTCTAGGAGACTATAATCTAGGATATAGATGATGCCAGCAACAGACGGTATGGCACGAATACCTTGAGAGCAATAGAAAATAGAAGTACGAGTTTTTATTCTAGTTTCTTTCCTGTTGCTGTTATAAAATGTCATGATGAAAGAGCCCTATGAGAGAGAAGTTCACAATCCCAAGTTACTTTTGGTAACTGAAAAGAAGTTCAGAGAACAATGTATTAATACATGGATGCTGGAGTTACTTTCTGCTTTTCTCCCAGTCTCGGCCTCAGCCCATGAAATGTTGATGCTCACATTCAGGGTTAGTACACTCATCTGAAGAAACAACATTAACAAAATTCCTCCTAGCCATACACAGAGCTCTACCTATGTCAGATGATCCCATAGTGAGACTCCTTTCTCAGGTGTCAACTCCACAATCAAAACTGCCCATTACATCTTCCTATAAATAAGGAAATATTCTAATTATGCACAAAACAAGAGCAACAGATGAGAAGACAGCATCTATAATTACAATAAATTATAGCATCAATAATTGTAAATGTACATATAAGTACAGACAACTATTTAAATGGCTGATACTTAATCTGTTTTATAATGAAACTGGACAGACAAAATTTATTTGCTTATATGTCATTTCAGCAATTATGACTGAGTGACAGAAACAAAATAAGCACTTAATAATGGAAAACAAAGCAATGACAAATAGGAAACCAATTTTGTTCCACTTAACTCTTAGTGGGAAACATGACATTCAGAATGCAGACAACAAACAACAGATCTTTGATTTCCTCACCTCATTGTTTAAAAGCAAGAAGTATGGATTATAGCAGACTGCCTTTGTTCTATCAAAAAGTCCCACCTGTGGGATGCCCTACAATATTTTTTTAAAGAGTTCTGTCAGAAAATAAGTGATTCAGAAAATTACCTGGCAGAGTAAAGCATGTGAACCATTTGACAGGGCTGTCAGACCTTTCCAGTTTAGCAAATGATGAATGCCATAAGGAATAAATGTGCTTCAATTATTTCTCTCTGGCATCTTGGTTTAATGCTAAGGATCATCATGTTGTTTCCATCATTTGATTTCCATACATCATCCCTTTAGCCACACTTTTTGTTTCCGCCAGTTCCTGTATCCCCACTGCAAAGCAGCTCCTTTGCCACATCTTTGTTTCCGTCAGCTCCTGTATCCCCACTGCAAAGCAGCTCCTTTGCCACATCCTTGTTTCCGCCAGCTCCTGTATCCCCACTGCAAAGCAGCTCCTTTGCCACATCTTGTCCAAGACTGAACTCAATTCCTTTGAGAACTGACAATTTGTTTCTTCAAAGATGCTGGAGGGGACTTTTCCTGCTTCAGAACACTCATAAGTTTCAGATAACTGATGCTACTCTCTCAGAAGAATCTCTAGAACCATTGAGTAAATTTAACACAATTATAATTTGGAGTAGTTTCACATTCAGTTCAGCAGTGCGCAATGTCAGAATCCAGAAACTACAATAAAAGTTCCTCCCACCAAGTAGTGAAACAATTTACTGAAATTCAAGGAGAATTCAAGAAGGAAACTAGAAAGTCATTAAAAGTTAACCAGTGCTTTACAATCCCAAACAGAAATGCTAAAATAAGATCCGAATTTTCTCAGGATGCGATACAAATCAGTGGTGCACGAGAAAAATCTTTAACATGCTCACCACTTTAGCCTGCAGATCCAATCATCTACCAACATTTTCTGTTCAATCGTGCTGAGCTTATTCACCAGCCCTCCGGTTAGAAAATAATAAAAGGTCCACAGGTGCAGCTACACTCCTAGAAAAAGGTATAGGTATGAGAAATGCAATCATTTCTCTCCAGAATTAGACAATAAATTGTTCGAGACTAGCAGGCTACCTATTCACAGGAAATTTGATTTATTTATACTATGATGTTTTTAGTTAATACATAGATTAATATTTTCAAATGGAGTTTTATAGTAAAATGCTCAGGTGATTACACTTAGAATTGTCATTCATATAATTCATTTCTTAAGACACAATCCCCTACAGAATGCATTCTGAGGCACCAGTTCAATGGCTACAAGTTACTCATACTGACTGGAAGACAGAGGTTCTCTCATAATAAGGGGAGAGCAATGAGACATGAGTTATTAAATTTTATAGCAAAATTTCCCACTGGAAATGGAAGAAAAAATTGTTAAATCTGTCTAAGTCTATTCAGGATTTCTGTGTAAGTGAAGAGGAAATCACAAAAATATCATGACTTAAAGATGAGCATAAACACTGCATCTCATTTTCCCACAGTTCGTCAGAGTGTAAGGAAGAAGACACATACACATAGTTTTTGTTTGGTAACAGGGTGGAAGTGGAAAGTGTAAGTTCTTAGTAAAAACATAAACACTGGCCATTTACTCAACTTTCATCATTAAGATTAGTGACTTTATCTTAACCCTCATGACATGAGACAAAAGCCCGGTAGCTTAAAAGAAAGGCCTTGTATGATGGTGGCACACTCAGGAGGCAGAAGCAGGAGGATCTCTGTGAATTAGAGGCTAGCTTAGTTTACAAAGTGAGTTCCATGACTGTCAGAGTTAAACAGTGTAATCCTGTTTCAAAAAAACCAAAACCAAACCAAAACAAAACAACAAAAACCAACAAAAGAAAGGCTCTGCAAGTGTCATCTCTTGGTAATAGGGCCCCTGATGACAGACTGACTCAGCAACTTCAAGAATAGAGCAGGACACAGCTACATAACAGTTGTAGAACAATAAATGTTCCCGTCTTTTCTCAGACTGATCAACCCTAATTAGGGAAAGAAAACCCCACAAAGACTTTTAAAAACACCATTCCTCAAGGAGAAGCTAGGCTTTGGCTTTCTGAGTTCCTCCTCTGCTTTGTGGAGGGTCCTTATCCTTGAATGCCTGATGTATGCATTTCCTCACCCCTCATAAAAGCCTTTCTTCAGCTACTGAGAAAAAGAAAAGAAAGGAAAGGAAAAAAAAATGCAAGTTGAACCAGCCATGAGGAACAGGACACTAAGCGGTGTTCCACAATGGTTTCTGCTTCTGTTCCTGCCTCCAGATTCCACCATTCTTGGCCTCTATTTATGAAGGACTGGAAACTGTAAGTTCAAACAAATCCTTAACTCCTAAGTTGATTTTAGTGCTAGTGTTTTATCATGGTGATACACATCTAAGACAAGCACCATTCTAGACATTAGCAATTACAAAATCAAAGTATCAATCAATTCTGGAAAATAATGAGGACACTCTATGTCCTGCAGCATTAAATATTTATCTGTACTTTTATTCTTCACATAAAAATAAGCAATTTTATCAATCTTATTAGTATGTAAATTTATTTTTGTCTTTAATAAGTGCTATTGTATCTATACCAAAGAGGTGGTCCAAAATAAATTTCCAAAGTATTATTAGCAAACATTTGACTTGTATACATGCATGACATACCTATGTGCCTCAGGACATACAATGATTGCTCAAGCAAAGGGGTAGAAATGAAAAACTCTGAAGACTCTATATTTCAGATGACAATTTATCAATATAGTATATCCAGTAATTTCAGATGTACTTTATTGTCCAACTAATTAAACATTTAGTGAAAAATTCCTTTGATGTTATTTTAGTCATTTTTCTTTCGCTCTTGATTTGCATTGTATTTAGATTATATAATTCTGTAGATCTAATTTGAAAATTATTAAAAAGGTTATCTTTATATATAATCAAAGTATTAGACAATATTCAAGAAGTTTTTAAACTTGCAAAGGAATTTTTCATCTGTTGTATAATTTCTTATTTTCTCTTCTACTTATTGAAAATAATTGACCTAGTCAATCAACCAACAAATGTCATGTTCCTCCTCTGTTTCAATAACAAATACTTGAATGTAGTTTTGATAGCTTCACAATTATAAGGAAATGAATTTGTCCCCTAAGGGACTATAATTGAATATGCATATCATTTGGTTAAGGGGAAGGTAGTTTATTCTTTAATCCACTTACAACCTTTTACTTCCTTTACAGTGTAGCTGTTTATGAATCCTGGGTTATGTGTGTCCATCATAGGTTCTTCATTCTTTCACACCAGGAACTAGCTCTTTCAAAAATTTTCAGTTGCCTGACAGGTGCATTAGTCACAGGACATCAAAATTTATTTTGGAAAATGATAGCAAGCATCAAAGAATACCGAAGCAATCATTTGAGTTGTTCTTGAATGTGGTCTTTGTTAGGATTTGCATAAATTATTTCTTTGGAATATTTATTTTTTCTATCATTTATCATGTCATCTCTCTATTTATCTATGAATAAAATTCTACAAGGTTAGAATAGGAATGTGAAAAACATGCCTTCCCTAGGAATTAAAAATACTGTTTTTTGAATGATATGGTATTGGGAATATTTACACTAATTTTAGGAAAGAAAGATATAACATGCTATGTAAGATGACATAGTTAAAGTTGTAAGTAACTAACTTGTTACAATGACATTACATTCTTCAAATTTTGGTGCTATAACTGTTTAAATGCTGAAGTTATATGTTCTCATAACCTATTTCTAATTTGGAATTTTAAAATTTTCAAAAACAAATACATTTTAATCAAAGATGCGTTTAAATATAATCTCATTTGTGTTATTTAAAATTTCGAATAAACTTTATGCTTACACTTACTAATTTGCCTGGTTTTCTCTCTTATTTTTGACTTTTCTTTCCTCCCTTGACGCTACTCACTCCTTATGGATCTGTGATTGCTATACTGAACTAAAATATTCCAATTAGATATCTATATCTAACACAGCCCTGCATCTTTTCCTTCTCAACACTTAAAACTTAGTAGGTAGTGCTTCTTTACTTCATATCCACCAAGGTTCAGAACATACCTTGGCTCTGATTTCCCAGAGACAGCTAAAGTTGCCATTTCAGCAGCACACTTTTCTTTTTATAGTTGCAGGCTACATTACAACAGACCCTAACTGGGTTATTCTATTTTTTATTATTTCTTTTATTTTCTGAAGTTATAATTATACTATTTCCTGTTCCATTTCCTCTCCTTATATCTTCTTACATACCATTTCTTGCTGTCTTTCAAATTCATGGTTTCTATGTCTTTAAGAGTGTGTGTATATTAAAAAAAAAAACTCACACAGCTTCTATAAGTTAATTTTCACATGTTTTCAGGACTGATAAATTTGGTGTTGGAAATCATCTGGTGTGCAACAGGAAGAATATTTCTCCTGTTCTCAGCATTGCATAGCTACCTATACTTCTTTGTATAGGACTGATGCCTTGTTCAGTGGCCTCTGCCACACAAGCCTTTCTGTTGATGTTGACTTTGTTTATCTCATGTTTAGGCAGCCATGTTGGCGAGGCTCCATAAGTATAGCTTATCTGACATATATGAGACATCTTCTCTCAGCAAAATCCTGTTCCCTGGGCTCTTATAATGTTTTCACCAGTTCTTCCACAATGATCCCTGAACTTCAGATTCATGTGTTGTGTTGTAGACGTATTCTCTGGGACTAGGCTCCACAATTACATTTTGGTCAGTGGTGGTTCTCTCTAGTGGTCTTTGTCCACTATAAAGTGAACTTTTCATGATAATGGGTAAGAAATACACTCTTCTCTGCTATAAGGATACATTTACAGAATAAAGTTATGGATTGTGTTGGTTTAGCAAGACTGCAGTTGTAAGTTCTCCTCAAAGGTCCATGACTTTACAAGATCCAGGTAGTTGACTAAGTTTTTGTATGGAGCTTGATTTCCCTCATGTTGTAAGGGCCTTACACTCAATTGGAGAGTAAAAATGAACCATTTAGTGGGGAACAATAGAAAGGGAAAAGCAGGGAACCAGTGATTTGGGATAGAAAATAGAAAAATGAGAGGACTTTATATAGTAGAGGAGATAAATATGGAAAAAAGAAAGGAGATAAAATAAGAATAGGATGTCTGAAAAGCCTTAAAATTATATTAATAACTACATAACTAAAATGAACTATAATACATGTAAGTTTGCATATACATACATACGTAGATTAAATAAAAAATTCCCATGGGTAGATAATGTTCCCTCCACAAGACATAGACTTTCTATAAAAATCCCTAACACTAGGCATAAGAAACCCATTTTTAAGGTTTGGTTAAGGTTTTCCAAGGAACTTCCCAAACATTATAAGTTCTAGCTATTGTCTTTGGTTGCCACATCCCCACCAGAGGTAGAGAGAAAATCCTTATTGTTTAAGATACCATGCACTTTGGACACAGGGCCCATTGGACCCCAAAATGGGTTATAGCTTAAAAGCCTCTCCGAGGACTTGCTCTCATAGTACCAGAAAGTACCATACAAGCTTTCAAGAAGGAGGGAGGCAACCAAAGTTCCTCTCTAGCTGTGACACCTATGAACCACAGCAACAAGCAGCAAAGCACAACAACCCTAAAAGTGCAATTGTTGCATGCACATGTTGGTGACACATACAGATTTAAAAAACAAGCTGGACTAATGAGTCTAGAGAAATTAAGAGTGTAGTATAATAATAGTGAGAACCACAAAAATTATTTATAGATGAGCAAACACTTCTAAACAAAAACGTATGTAATGAAAGGAGCAAATATTGAAGTAGAAATGTCATGTACTAAAAGTGAAAACAAAATATAATTTAATGGCTTACATATTATGACAGAAAAAAGATCTCAGAGTAGGTACCTGTCACAAACCGATGTGTCAACACTCAGGATGCAGATGGAGGAAAACCACAAGTAAAACTGAAGAGATTGCTCTGTAACTGAGACTGTGTACATCTCTTGCTAAAACCCAAACTCAGTTTACAGCACTTCCATAGGGGACTTAAATCACTAGTAACTTCAGGAAAAACCATTCTACTTTCTGAATTCACAGGCATCTTCACTCACAGGTGCAAATACACCCATGCAGAATTAAAAACAAAATAAATTTTAAAAGGTGGATTCCAGATTATTCTACAATGGACTATAGAGTCCTCTTAGAAGAATATTTTATATATTTCTCACACATAGAACATTTACTGATAGTCACAGTATGACCCAAAATATATTTAAGAGAAACTGAGAATGATTAAAATGACTCACTGTGAGATGGAATGAAAATCTGAGAAAAGTGCGAGATAGATGTTAGTCCTCTTTAAGAAAATTAACTGCAAGTTTGAAGAAGTTCACCATGACACATAACTGAGCAAAACAGAGGACAGCGAGGACCATGGAGGCAGCCCAGCATCTAAAGTTTCCTGCTTCACATTCTTGGAGCCCTGGATTCTCTACACAGACTTCAAGCAAATGAAGCAAATGTGGACATAGGAAACTGACACAGCAAAGATGTCTTCTGATCTATACCATACACACACACACACACACACACACACACACACACACACACACACACACCACATGCACACACAGATACTTTTTGTTTAAAGAAATGAGAAGATAAAACACATAACCAATCACTAAATATTGCAGAATTTCTTAAATTCAAGCACACTTGAATTTCCAATTTTTAAGACATTGTATGTTTTGCCAAACATACACACATATACACACATATGTTTGTAAGCCTCTGTGTATAAAATATGTTTCACATATATTTACAATTAAATTATATATGATATATGTGTATATATACATATGCATTTCAATAGGTTACCATAATTAAAAGGAACAATTAGCTGAGTTCCAGTAAAATATTACCCTATACAATATTGTTTAGGGCACTCTGATTCTGAGATTTAGAATTAATAGCACATATATTTTAAAATAATATCTAAATAACTATAAATATTTAAAGCATTTTTAAAATAACTAAGCTATATCATGAAGATGTTTTAATACATTTAACTAGGTAAAAGATATTTTCTGTATAGCAATATCCAACCAGGCATACATGGTGAGACTCTCTCAAAAAGTATTTCAAAAAATAAATACCCCAAAACAACAACAACCAACAAAATATAAGGTTTTATATTTTCCTTACTCTTTCATTTTTTAAGAATTTTCTGCATTTTCTGATGATAGAACAACTAAAGTACAAGTACATAGAATTATTTATCTTAATAAAAGTAATATGACTAAAGACAATGATCTGTATTTTCAATATACTTAGTTCAACACTCCAATAGAGTAGCAAACTGTACAGAGAAGTAAATTTCATATGTTAACACATATCTGTTTACTTTAAATGTGTTGAACTGTAGCTCAAGGGATATATTCACCATTAAAGTGAAAACACCTAGTAACATAGTGAACACACATGTGGGATCGTTTCATTCTTCATGCCCCAAAGGAAGAGCAAATGAAATGTAGTCATGTCTGAGACGTGTGCCAGACTTAGAATTGTGAAGCTCACATGTGAACATTGGTTTCTGTATTTTATTGCCTTTCTGAAATTTATTCTTTTTTTCTAAACCTCAGTACACAGGGAAAATCAGAATCAGTAATTAGTTTTCTGAACTTATATAAAGATTTCAGATACAATTCATGATTTTGCCTCTTAAATAAAAGTTATTATACTATTTTGTTAGTACGTTTCACCACTAAAGGCAAAGATGGCTCATAGCAAATGTATAATAACCCTACATTACAACGATCTAAATATAGAAAAATCATACTAATTAGTAGAAAACTAAACGATCAATTTTATATTCATTCCATTCAAATATAAGGTCAAAAAATGTAATAGGTAAAATTGTTTTTATGGATGATTATTATAATGTAGACAAACTCTAAATTATGAGGCATAAAATGCATGTGATCAAGGTAAAATGAAAACTGTAAATACTTTAGCTCCAAAGTAACGATTACTGAAAGCTGCCTTTCCCTGAACTGTCTAGTCCATCCTAGCCCCCACCTGATCCCTCCTGCATCCTTCCCCCATTCACAGACTAGTCCAACCACAAACATTATTTCTTCTTCTCAGGGAGAAAACCATCCCTTTAGCCCTCTTCTTTGCCTAACCTCTCTGGGCTTATGGATTGTAGCTTGATTATCATTTACTTAATCTAATATGTACACATCCACTCAGGAACTGGAGACTGGATAGAAAAAAATCAAAGAAATGATTTCTAATAATAATATACTATACTCTTAGATTGGTACCTTGTGCAGACATCATCAGAGAGGCTTCCTGTAATAGCAGATGGGATCGGTACAGAGATCCACAGCCAGACATTGTGAGGAGATCTAGAGAGAGAGAGTTTAGGTCTCCATAGGGAGCTCCTCCCATAGGAGGTCAGGAACTCCTCTCAAGAGTAGGGAGAAACAGTTGGGGGATTCGGCGGGGCCAGAGGACACCAGGAGAACACAGCTCACTGAATCAGCTAAGGAGGACGTGGGTCTGCACTAGTTCCTCTCTGTGTGTTTTATGCTGTTAGGTTCGTGTTTTCATGGCACTCCTAACAGTGGGAGCATGTATATCTCTGAATTTTTCACCTACTCTTGAAACTCTTCCTCCTAAAGGGTTGCTTTGTTCAGTCTCAATATCAGAACTTTTGCCTCGTCTTATTGCTCCTTGCTTTGTCCTGTTAGACTGTTGTCTCTTGGAGGCCTGGTCTTTCCTGATGAGGAAAACAGAGGGTGGATGGATCTGGGGAGAAGGGAGGTGGGGTGGAGCTGTTAGAAGTAGAGAGAGAGGAAGGTGTGGTCCAGATGTATTTTATGAGAGAAGAATCTATCTTCAATAAAAATTATTGAAACAAGTTTATATTGGGTAGTAGACTATGTGTGTATATTTTTTAAAAAATATTTTTATTTGGGTGGACTATAATATAATTATATAATTGTCATCTTTGCTTTCCTCCCTCCAAACATTCTCATATGCTTCCTCCATACTGTCTTCCAAACTCACAGCCTCTGTTTTCTTTAACTATATGAGCGTAGTGGTTATATTCCAACTATCTATTACGCTGTCCATAGCACTGTGGATGAGTTTTGCTACACATTGAAATCTGATTATTCAGCTCTCAAAGTACTTTTTCCCTTTACTCAAAGGGTCAGTACGGACTGTGAGAGGCTTAGATACCATCGTTTTTTATCTTTTATTTTTCCCAGAAGAAAGCTGCAGAACTTCACTGTTAGAATATAGTACCTGTAATATTGGCCACAGTGCTGCAAACATCCAATAATACAGGAAACCAGCCCATCCATTCAACAAATATAAGAATTAACACCTGTGTGCCAGATACTGTCTTATGTGCAGGGGTTACAAACAGATATGATACTTGCTTCCTATTCTCTAGTAGTCTTAGCTCTAGGGGAAGTCAATGATTTCCTATGGTGTATGAGACCTTTTACTATGAAAACAAAGTGTTAGGAAGCATAGCTTCTGTTTCGGTCTGCTGAACTACAGAAATAGTTGATATGCATGTCTCACACTAAATGTATTAGCTTTTCATGTAAAAGAAAACCAAAGAATATTTGGGTACTCTACTCCAATGGGGAAAAAAATATGAAAAAACAGAGTGGTGATAAGTTTAAAATATATTACCACATAATCATTCAGCACATGTTTTTTCAATAACATCCACATATAAATCACTGTGCTAACAATTGGGGAAACATTGAACTTGATAGCATTTTCTATGGGTACCAGCCGTCCATTAGTAAGACACATAAAGAATAAATATGTAGGTAATTTTTTTCTCAAAAATAAAAAAATAAATAAAATCAGGGACTTGAAAATATGTGTAAATAATTTCAAAACAGGGAGGTTCTGTAAAATCAAGAAATTAGGGGAGATGAAAAGCATGGTTCAAGAGTAGTAGAGACACATACATTTTATTTGATTGTTCAAGGAGAGCCCATAAATTACAGGAGAGTCTGTCATAAAAGCATAAGTCAGGATTAAAGGAATTTATAGAACTTGTTTTCAGAGATTTTGAAGAGGACAGAGAGAAGTGAAGAAACATGTCTGAGATATAATTTTGAAAATTTTACAGATTCCCAATCATGAAGGAGACAAAAATCTCCAAAATATGGGATGCGGCTCAACATGTCTGATGTAGAGAATGAAAGTCTGAGAGAGTGAGAAGGGTCAGATAAAACCGAGGATGATACTGAAGTTTGAAACCCAAATAAACGGATCAGGAAATAGGACATTTTGAATAGATTGTTATATTAAATGTAGACTGGACATCATTTTTGTTCAAAGTTATATTGAGTGAATATATTCAATAAAGCATATATAGACTGAGGATTCAGACAGCACCTCTTTCACTGGTTATTGATTGTGAATACTTTATGAAAATGATATTAGTCTAATGAGGAAATGCCTTCAATCTAAAAGTTTTAAGAAATATATATCTGGGGTGAACCGTTCAGGTTTGAGTATGATTTCTCTGTAGTAAAGAAATTGATGACACTTTCTGCCAAGTTGTAGAATTGCTTACACCACTTAAAAATCACAGAATTGCCTACCTCACATGCCTGAACATGCTAATTTAAGTGAAGAAGTTGGGGAGGAACAAGCTAGATACTGAAACCATTCAAAAGAACTCATCTGAGCTTTACATACTGCTAATATTGGAATATTTCTCATGGAGAAATAAATTTGTTGGTGTCTTTCAGTGTGATGAGTACAGATTCTGACTTGGAATCTAACACTGAGCAGTGAAACATGGACCATGACAGCCACCAATACCTCCTAAGTGAACCAGTGATGACTATTTCTATTGCCTGGTGTGGAGAATTACATGTGAATTGTAAAGGTGCTTTATCCAAAGAGGCTAAACAAGAACTAAGTATTCTAAAAGTATTATCTCTATATGACAGTTAATAGAATTCTATTGTCATTTCACTCTCTAAGAGGTAAACTTTAAGGCTTTGGTTATGAAGGAGATCATGCAGAATGAATAGAACAATAAATATCTCTCAGTTTAGACTCAAAGAATGTACAAGAATGGAAAAGTTGAGAAGGAAGAGAGAAACAGGAGATTTAAGGAAGAAGGTTGAACTCATGGAGGAAATTCAGAAAGGAATGTGTTTGTAAAAAACATTTGATGATAAATCTAAATCCTATCAACTCATTTGACCTTGTTAAATCTTTGGAGGCCAAATGAGAAGAGTCTAGCATTGTCTGCATCTGTTGCTGATCATGAGGTAAGAATTAGAGGATTATAGGTACAGCACACTATTTCAAGATGTTCAGTTTTAAAGGAGATATATGTGGTGTGGTAACAAGGTATACTTGGACATATAATTTAAGAAGAAAAGGTTATGAAAACTCTACTAGAATGAGGTGCTTATGAAAATGAGAGAAGCACCCACTTACTATGCCATAAATAACAGTAAAGAAATGGATGGGGCATGACCCCATGAAAATCACTGACTATGAAGAAAAGCAATAGGATTTTTTTTTCTGAGAACTGACTGTAGAAGTAGGTGTTGCAGAAGATTGAAGAAGTGGACTTGATAGAACAGAGATAAACACAGTGGGACTTGGGAGCTGGTCTATGTGGGAAACTGAATTTATCTAGGGGAGACATTATTTTGACTCAGTTGACAATATCCCTTCAGGTGTAAAACTTTTCAACTGTAGATGTACAGGACGCATTTCTGCTGATAGCCAGGTCTTGCTCATTCTGGGAGAATAATTAGTAGAAGGGAAGAATTTCAGAGTAAATGGTGAAAAACATTACAAGAATCAAGGAAAAGCAAAAGCCATAAAGGATAAGAGGTGCCTCCGGGCAGGCAACACCATGTCCTTTTGCCCTCCCCTCTATTGATTTTTTTTTTTTTATCCACCAGCAGTGGAAAACACTGGAGAATGTATGGAATGAAAGACAAGAACTAAGGAGAGGGAAAGCTTCAGAGCTCGCTAACTTTGCCAGTATAGCGTATAAGCTAAAGCAAAATATAAACTGTCATTCACTGGTGCCTCACCTCAAGGTACAGTTCCGGACAACTTCCACAGAAACAAGCATTCATCCTTTGACACACCATATTAATAATTCTTCCTTTCTCTCCAAACCCTCCACAAAATTTAGAGACTGATTATGTTTTCTAGGTTGGAGATTTTTATAGTAAGTTAATAATGTTGGAAACTTTTTGCCATCTTCGTGTGCTTCTCAAGCCTAATTTAACTCTATGGTAAGACAATGGTATCAAGGAAAATAATAATAATAACAAAGTTCACCCATGTGTTTCTCAACTAGAAAAAAAAGGACCTTTATTGTCATAATGTAGTATAAGAATGGAGTCATGTGAGAAAATTCCAGAAGAGATGTCTTGCGACTTCAGCTTCTTCAAAATATTTTTCCTGGAATGTTCTTTTGTGTGCCTTCCATAGGTAGCATGGATAGGAGTGAGTTCACACCAGATTATTAATTACAGTTGTCTATTGCTGTCTGTTTATGTGCCTCTATGGATCAACATGGTTTTGCTTCATGCAGCTTGCCAGTCGTTTGCAGCTTGTCTTCCATTTGTATCTTGCGCTTGTGATTGCACACTCTTCTCATTTGACTTGTCTTTTTCCATTCATTTTTTAATTTACATACTAGCCCCAGTTACCCTCTCCCCTGCTTTCACCAGCCTCCCCACCTCTCTCCATCCACTCCTCTTATCATCTGACTATAAACTGTCTGATGCCTTGGGTAAAGTTGACTTTTGCCTGAGACTTTAGTCCAACTCATTTATCATCTCTGTTCTCCCAGGTATCACCACCTCTAGAGCGGTGACTCATGTCCTCTGCCTGGCCTGTGATTAGTCCTATTGCTGTGTAGTGTTCAATGGATAATTTGATCTCAAAGAGTTTTATATCATTATCTATGGAGGAAAGTTTCTGTAAGTGTTCAATGGCACTTGCACAAGAAGGGTGAGTTAGAGTAATGTTGCAAAAATGTGAGTAACTAAGCTAAAGGGGGAGGTAGAGAAGGATCATGTGACTGCAGCATTTAAATCCCCAGCACCGAAGTACATGGTTATTATATTGATACGCAATCCGTGATTGTCATATCCTGCTCCCAACACTTCAGAGGTGAGCAGCAGATGCGCCATAATCTGCAATTCCCGATATCCGCATACATTTGTGTCAGTGCAGCAATCCCATTTGATCACAGTCAGCTTTGATCTGGCAGCATGTCTGGGCAGGTGGCTAAGGCATGGCCTTATTGGCACTTTATCAGACCCAACAGGAAGTTCTCCTGGGGTTTCAGGGCTACTTCACTGCATCGCAGTTTGCATTTGTTTCATCCCCAAACATCTTCTCATTCTGAAACCACCATCTGACTTCAGCCACTCTTGTGTCCAGAGGCACAACCTCTTGATTCATTTAATTCGTGCTGCTGAATGTGCTGGCTTAGTCCTGTCTGTTTCAAAGTGCAGGTTGTATGAGTCTCATTTTCCATAAAACCCACAATTGACTTAATGCATTTTTTTCTAATATTAACAGGCAGAACGATTATAGTGCTTTGTCTAAAATTAACATTTTAAAAGGTCTTGGAAGAATGTATTAGAATAGAAATTTTCCTAAAGGAAAATGACTACTTGGCAAGTTTTTGACAAAAGTATTTTTTTTTGTTCTACGAAAACATGTAATAGCATGAAACTCATTCCTGTTAGCTGCACACATTGCTGACATTGATTGCACTTATGTGGTTGTGTAACCATCAGCAGATTTTTTCAATTATACCAAACTGAGAGGATGTATGCCTTAGATAAAAAGCCTCTAGCAACTTCATCCTTTTACTGTCATCATTTTATTGCTGTTCATGAATTTTGTTTCTCTAAACATTTTATTAAATAGACTCATACAACATCTGTCTGATCTATTTAACTTAGCATAATATTTCCATATCATGACAACTAACAGAATTTCACTCCATTTTAAAACTGAATAAAATTCGGGTGTGTAAAATGCTCTATCTTTTATATGTGAAATATCTGTAAACATTGGATTGGTTCTGTTTTTGAATTGTTATGAAAAATGTGTCAAGGGTTGTCTTGATACATTTCAATGGTCCTAGACAGTCAGATTATTGAGGCAGAAGGATCTCAATCATAGGGACCAAATGGGCATCACAGTTATACCTTTTATCCTGTAAGAAAAACAAGAAGGTTGGAGTACAGCTCAGTATGTGCCAGGTCCTGGTCTTGACAAAACAAAAGTAAAGATGCTAAATATTTATGATTCATGTTTTAAAAATTTTTAATATCTATTAATGTGAAATAAAATATAGTTTTGAAAAGGAATAAATAAATTAGGTCTTAAAGATGCTAAATATTTATGAGTCATGCTTTAAAAAATTTTAATATCTATTAATGTGAAATGAAATAAAGTTTTGAAAAAGAATAAATAAATTAGGTCTTGGTGTAACTGCAACTTTGATGAATTTGACATCACTGGTAGAGTCTTACTTATTGTATACTTTTGTCGTGAAAAAATGATGCAGGTTATACTTAATATTTGTGAGTTAAATGACACATCATTAATAAACTTTCAAGCTAAACAGGTAGGCAAATTACAGATCTATACCATTCTCCTTCCTTTCAAATTCAATCTGTATTCTCAACCCCAGCTCTGTAGCAGACTACCAGCTATGGCCTCCTGATATCTGCCCCCATTTCCTAAGGATCCATGTAATAACTTCTCCAATTTGCTATTATCCCAGCCCTAACACCAGTTGGCATACCCAGGGAACTCACCAGGCAAGACATCAGAGAAGCCAGTAGACTAGTGAAGCATATAGGCAAGCTTCAAGTCTTCACTCACCATCTTCTCCCACAAATCCAGGTTCCCAGTTAAATCCCCGGCTCTGTAGCAAACAGACTGTTGTGCCCATTACTCATTCTCTTTTCTCATTTCCAGAGGTCTTAGCAGATCCTGGTAAAATACCCACCTTTTCTCCCTCCTGTGGACCTCCTTAACCACCAGTCTATCTACTCGTCTCAGTGTCTGTCAGCAACAAATATTCAGAAACACATTTTACACAAACCAAGTCACCAGACCTAACAGGATACCCCTAAAGATTTTATTTCCAGGAAACACAGCCAACATACCCTCCTTAGAACCACAAAGGACAACAAAAATCAAGGAACAAAGCACCACACCAACAAAGACAAGACAAGATATCAGCATCTAGAATCACAATTTTCCAAAGAAAGGTGCATAGAAGACAGCATGAAAACAAACAACAGGCAGGACAATATATCTCCTCTAGAGACTAGCAAACATACCAAGGAGACTCTGAGATTTCAAACATAGTTAAGTACAAGGGAAAGACCTTAAAAAAACTTCTCTGAATATGTGAGGTTCTTAAAGAGGAAAGGAACAGATCCCTTAGAGTAATTTACACAAATGCAAACAAACAGTGAAAGAATGTAAATAAAACAGTTTAAGACCTGGAAGTCAAAACAGACTCAATAAAGAAAACCCAAACTGTACAAAATCTGGAAATGAAAACTTTAATAATCTCAACAGGAACCTCAAAGGCAATCATGACCAACAGAATATAAGTGATGGAAGAGAGTTGTTGAAGTTGAGATAGAAGAAAGGGATATGGTATTTGAAGAAAATGTTAAATCTAAAATGATCCTGACTCTTAACATCCAGAAAATCTTAGAAACAATGAAAATGCAAAATCTATGAATAATAGGAATAGAGGAAGAAGAAAAAACCCAGGTAAAAGGTACAGAAAATACTTTCAACAAAATCATTGAAGAAAATTACCCTAACCTAAAGATGTAGGTACCTATTAAGGTATAAGAAGGATATAGGACACCAAAGAGACTTAACTAGAAAAGAAATTTCCATAAGCACATAACAATCAAACACTAATTGTGCAGAATAAAGAAATAATATTAAAAGAAGCAAGGGAAAAATACCAAGTGGCATTTAAGAGCAAATCTATTAGAATAATACCTGACTTCTCAACTGAGATTCTTA
>NC_022010.1:78998803-79018422 GCF_000317375.1 Microtus ochrogaster
TTCTGAAATTGAGAAGCTTCTGTAAGCCAAGGACACTGTCATTAAGACAAAACAGTAGCCTACAGAATGGGAACATATCTTCACCATCCCCAAATCTGACAGAGGGCTGAGCTCCCAAATATATAAAGAACTCAAGAAACTAGACATCAAAACACCAAATAATCCAATTAAAAATGAGGTACAGTTCTAACCAGAGAATTCTTGACAGAAGAATCTCAAATGGCCAAAATACACTTAAATAGTTGTTCAACGTCCTTAGTCATCAAGGAAATACAAATCAAATTTGACTCCATTCAAAGCAGCATTATTCATAATAGCTAGAACCTGGGAACAATCTAGCTGCCCCTCAATTGAACAATGGATAAGGAAAGTGTGGTATATTTATACAATGGAGTATTACTCAGGTGTAAACAAAATGGATGGAACTAGAAAAAAAATCACTCAGAGTGAGAATCATCCAGACACAGAAAGACAAACATGGTATGGACGCACTCATAAGTATTATTAGGGGTATAGTACAGGATAACGTGCTTATAATCCTCAGTCCGAGAGAGGCTATTTAACAAAGAAGGCCCAAAGAGGGATATATGGATTTACCTGGGAAGGTGAAACAGAAGAGATTATATGAATAAAGTGGAAGGGGGGGGGGACTAGGAACTTGAGTGATCCAGTTGGACTGGCTGTGTGAGGGAAAAGAGTTGGGGAGCCGGACAGAGAGGGAAAGTAAAAAAATAAATGTTTTGATAAGGGAGACATTTCAGGACAATGGAAAAAACCTGATGTCAGGTAAACTCCCAAGAATCCCCAAGGATGAACCCACTAATACTTTTAGGAATGGGGAAGAGGATGCCTAAACTGACCATCTACTGTAATCAGATGGGTGACTATCCTAATTGTCGTCAGAGAACTTTATCTAGTAATTGATGGAAGCAGATGTAGAGATCCTCAGCCAAACACTTGACTTTTGCTTAGCTGTCTTTTGGAAATCTGTTTTCTGTGATGTGATGGATTATCTTGCTCTTCCTTGAATTGGGGTTGGGGGTGGAGGAGGATAGGGAGCTCAGTCCTACCTCAACTTGATGTGCCATGCTTTGTTCAGGTCTACGGGAGGCTTGTCCCTTTCTGAGTAGAGATAGAGGAGGAGTCTTGATGGGGAGGTGGGTACATGGGAGTTAGGGGAAGAAATAGAGGAAAGAAGTGAGGGGAAACTGTGGTCAGTATGTAAAATAAATTTAAAAAATGTTAATTAAATTACAAAAAGGATATAGAATAACAAACTATGTGTGAAAACAGGATCTATCCTTCTGTGCTATCCAAGAAACACACCTCAACATTAAGGATAAACATTATTATCTCATGGTAAACCATTGGAAAAAGATACTCCAAGAAAATAAATATAAGAAGCAAACCAGATATTCTTTCAATACCTGACAAAATAGACATAGACTTCAAACCAAAACTAATCAGAAGTGATAAGGAAGGACATAACATAGTCATCAAAGGAAAAATCTCCTAAGAAGACATTACAATTTTTAGTATTTATGAACCAACCCAAAGATCATGAATTGTTTTGATTACATATAAATCAGATATTGATCCTTAAATGCAATACTGAAATTTTTTTCAATACCCAGTCTCACCAATAGACAAGTCATCCAGACCAGAACTAAACAGAGAAATGCTGGAGCTAACTGATGAACCCAAAAGATATTTACAGAACATTTCAACCAAACACAAAAGAAGATAGCTCTGTTTTTTAGTACCTCATGAAACTTTCTTCAAAATTGAAAATATACTTGGACACAAAGCAAGTCTCAATAGATATGAAAAAAATTAAAGTAACAACCTTCATTCTATCTGACCATTCAAGGTGGACATCAGCAACAGAAACCAAAGAAAATTTAAAAACTTGGAAACTGAAAAACTCACCACTGAATGGAAAACGGGTTAAGGCAGGAGTCTGTGATGTTGGGGCTGATCTAGTGGGAACTCACCAAGGCCAGCTGGTCTGGGGACTGATGGAGCATGTGATCAAACCAGACTCTCTGAAGAAATGGCTGACAAGGAGGGCTGACTGAGAAGCCAAGGACAATGGCACTTGGTTTTGATTCTACTGCATGTACTGGCTTTGTGGGAACCTAGTCTGTTTGGATACTCACCTTCTTAGACCTGAATGGAGGAGGAAAGACTGGACTTCCCGCAGGGCAGGGAACCCTGACTGCTCTTTGGAATGGAGAAGAAGGGAGAGGGGGGCTGGGGAAGGGGGAGGGAAATGGAAAGAGGGGAGGAGGGGAAAATTTGTAATAATAATAATAGTAATATGAACAAAGGAAAAAAATAAAAAAAGACATTAAAAGACTTTCTAAGATTGAATGAAAATGACCTTTCAACATACCCAAACTTATGGGTCACAAAAAACGTGGTTCAAGAAGCCAGCTCAAATCACTAAGTGACTACTATATAATGTAACTGGAGATATTAGTAACTTAGCAGCATAGCTGAAAGCTCCAAAACAAAAAAAAATGAAGAAATCATACTCAAAAGGATGAGATCGAAATAATCAAACGGGCATAAATTGAATAAATAGAAACAAATGAAAATGATACAAAGAATCAGTGAAACAAAGATGTAGTTCATTGAAAAAAATCAATAGGATTAACACACCCAAAGAATGGGAGAAGATTTTTACCAACTACACATCTGATTGTTCTAATATCCAAAATGTATACAGTACTAAGAACTCTGGGATATCAAGAAAACAAATAAACCAATTAAAAGTGGGATACAGATCTAAACAGAATATTTTTGATATATCAGAATGGCTGGGGAACACTTAAAAAATGTTTACCATCGTTGCTCATTAAGAAAATGCATACTAAAACACTTTGAAATTTCTTCTTATACATTTCAGAATGTCTAAGATCAATGAAACAAATGGCTGTTTATGTTGGCAAAATCATGGAGGAAGGGGAATATTCATCCATTACTTGTGGGGCTGCAAACTTGTCCAGCAATTATGGAAGTCGGTGTGATTTTCAGGAAAAGGGGACTTGATCTTCCTCAAGAGCCCGCTGTACCACTGTTGAGCATGTATTCAGAGGATGTTTCACTCTACTACAGAGACACATATTCAACCAGGTTACTAATTCAATGGATGCCTGCTGTACGACTGTGAGGTATTTGTATTATACAGAAATATAAAACAACCTAGACGTCACTCAACAGATCAACAGATAAAAAAAAAAACCTGTGGTACACTCACACAATGAAGTATTATTCAGTCTCTAAAATTGAAAAATGAAATTCACATGTAAATGGGACTAGAATAAAATCATTCTGAGTGATCTAAGCCAAACCCAAAAATACAAAGATGCTATACATTTGCTTATATATATAAGTCAATGATATATTTTATTTATTCATTTTATTCTTTTTTCTATCCTACAAATCCTTTTTGTATATATTACAGCTTACAATTTAGTTTTTTTTTGGGGAGTCATGAGTGTGATTGTGTGGGTCTCTGTGTCCACACCTGTATATATTGGATTTTCTAAGGCTCTTTTTCTTCTGGTTGTTCATTTTGTTCTATCCCAATATGTTAGTTTCATTTTTACCTTATCATATTTCATTTCAATTCATTTTATTATTATCCCTTAGAAGTCCATTTGGTTTCTTATGAGAGACAGAAATGGGGTAGATATGATGGGAGGGGAGGTGGGTAGGAACTTGAAATAGTAGAAGGAGGGAAATCTATGATCAGTGTATATTTTCTGAGGAAATAATCTATTTCAATCAAAAGAAGATAAAAGGAATAATTTTTCTTGCTCATCTTGGCCTTTTTGGTACTTGTTACCAGTGGTTATTTTAGATTGGGCTGAGATTACATTTTACTTGCCAAAGCTTGAAAAGTATGCAACTTGGAAAATTATAAATGTATCCTCACACTAGTATGATCATAAATATATTCTAAATGACTGTTATCTGTCTACTTAAAATCAAATTAATTGAAGCTATTAATGCCTCATCTAAACCCCTTTATTAATTCATTCATTTCAAATTTTCCTATCATTTTATTCATACAAATAATTATTAACTTAAGAGTCCAGGATGATGAATGCATTCTAAATATGGGATATCCCACACAGTAGCTACTATCCAAATATTCTTATTGATTGTTTAGAAGATTATTACTTAAGTTGAAATTCTAATTAAAAGTAATATATATACACATCTACACACATATGCACATACATATATATGTAAAAATAAAGGATAAGAGGTCATTTGTTGGAAATGAATCATGGGACAGAGAATATGGGTGGGGAAGAAATGACATAGGTATATTTCTTGTATATGAAATTTTCAAAAACTAAAATAAATAAACATCTAAAAATTAAAAGAACAGAAGTAATGCTATAAATTAGGGCTTGTAATTTTCACAAAAGTTATGTTTTAATAATTCTTTTTCAAAGCAAAAGCATTCAGAGGAGGAACTGTGGATTGGATCGTGAAGGCTCGCACCTAACCAATGTTGTGTTCCCGACTCCTCCCCACCCCCAAAAACTTCATAGTTGAAAGGACTGTGAGAGTTAATGGAACCTGAGGGAAAGAAAGTCTATTTGGAGGAAGCAGGTCCCTGTGGGCATGACTGGGGTGTATCTTCCAAGATCTCTATTTGTCTATTGATTTGTTTCTTTCCTGGCTAACATGGAGCAGCAGTCACTGTGACACATTCTGTTTTCATGATGTGCGTGATACCCCAGTCTGAAAAAGTAGACCCAGTTATGAAACCTTGAGACAAAATAGTTGATTTTTATTTCAGACTGATTTCCTTAAGCACTTTTTCACAGCAATAAAAAACTGAGGACGAATGGAGGGGGAGTGGATCTGGAAAGAGGGAGTTGGTGGAGTGGGTTTTTAGGCATGGAGGGAGGAGAAACTGTGGTCAGGACATATTGTATGTGAGAAGAAAGTATTAAAAAAATGAGAACCAAAAGTTCATTCCACGTGGCTAAGTCCTTTCAATTCTAAATACAACTAAGAAAATATTAGGCACTTGCATAATGAAATGTGTAATAACATTGTTACATCAATTTTCATTCTGGTAAATTCAAATAAATTAATAAGAATGGGAAGCACAAATTATAGTACACATGTTATGCTCAATACTACAGAGTAATGAAAATGTATGAAGTGGATCTACCTAAGACAACTTGAGGAGATCATGAGGACAATATTCATATAATTGAAGTTTATCTAAATATTTCAGTTAGTCTCACAGCAGTAAATGTGGTTCAGAATTGTTCTTGGTACACATAGGTATCAGAACATAAAATCAAGTAGGCAAATACAGAGATAGTTCCAGGGACCCAACTTATGTTCCCAGAACTCAGTAAGGGAAGTGCCCAGTTGCCTTAACACCAGCTCAAGGGGATCCGGTGTCTTTCACCGTCAGAGGCACCTGCACTCATGTGCACATACCCACACACAGACACACATACTTACACATAAGTAAAAATGATAACAATGTAAATATTCTAAAAATGAAAACGATTTCACAAAATTTATAACATGAACTTCTTGTTAGAAGATGCAATCTAGAAGGGTGGGCAGGAAACTTGACTTTATAGTGACTGTCTTAATGTTTAATGGGGGTGATAAGTACAGACATGTTTTACCTCTGCCCTTCTAATCAAGAGGCAATGATCATAGAAGCCATAAACTTAAGGTTCCAGACACTGAACAGCAACACCTGGACTCAGATGATCTCTGTAAGGAGTCATGGAAACTCTGCCATTCATATCTGTACCTTTTCCTTGAAAGACCTAGCCATGGTAAAAATGACTCCGTTGATCTGGCTCATAGGAATCACACACCTTTTTGTTTGGTTTTTGTATTGTTAACTTGGTTTAGGTTTTGAAACACAGTATTCTAGAAAGACTAGAGCTATGCTATGGCACCACCCTAAACTTTGGCTGAGCTGTGGAGCAACTATTGTGGCAAACCGTTTCTGGTTCTATCAGGGATGCTCATTAAAATATGTATTTGAAGAACCTGTATTATATACTCTAGAGACAATGGTACATGATTTGTTTGCCCATGGTCTGATGTTTCACTTAAGACTTGTCTGCTTAAACAGAGAACCATATGCAGGGTGGCTTACAAAGAATAAACATTTTATTCCTACAGTCTGGAGGCTGAGATGAATGTCAGAAGCAGGCTTTATTGGGAGCTCTAATCTCATGTATGTGAAGAGGAATGCACAAGAACATGCTAATACTTCTGTTATTGTACTATGTGTATGAATTAGGCTTATGAATTAATCATGTCTCCAAATCTTTACTATATTTTAAATCACTATATAGTTCAGGATATATTCTATATATATATATATATATATGTGTGTGTGTGTGTGTGTGTGTGTGTGTGTGTGTGTGTGTGTGTGTGTGTGTATGTATGCATGCATGGGTGCAGTGTTTTTTTTTTGAGGCAGGGACTGAGTTTGTAGCTTTGGTTGACTTGGTGGTTACTCTGAGACTCATGGTGAACTTGTAGCAATTGTCCTGCATCAATATGTCCCAGTTGATGGGATCATAAATATAAGAACCTGCTCCCAGCTATAGACTTAGATGTCAACATTTGAAGTTTGAGCATCATTTGAACAGTTAGTACAGTGTCATGGGGGTAGTTAATAAATAAATGTCTTGCAGTTTTAGGATCATTTATAGAAGAAATATGAAAGGAGGACATATTTAGATCCATTTTTTTCACATAAAGAACTTCACAGGATAAGCAATAATTTTGTTATTACCACAAAATGATCAAGAAAATGAGAACCATTTCAGGAAAATATTCTGACATAATCAAAAGCAGCGAAAACTAAATATCTCAAATATTTTAGAAGATGCAAACAAATGAAGGCTGAAAAATGAAGAAAATAATTTGAGGTTCAGATCATGACATCTAGAGGAGTTTATACTTCATTCTTTGTAAAGTAGGAGAGTAGCTTTTATAAACACATGATTGTGACTGCCAGCTCCAACAGTGGAATGAAAGTAACATAATGGTGGCCATGGAAGAGGAAGCAGGAAATGACTTAGCCTGTGAAAAAGAACCGCCATAAAGCATCACAAACGTAAAGCATCCCACAAAGAACAAGGGCACAGTGGATTCGTCTGGGTGTGTATGATGCCTTATTTAGAGACTAGAAATTCAAGTAGGAAAGAAATTTGGGCAAGAAGAATTGTATATGTTGCTTTAAAACTTTAAAGTTTTAATGGTTTCCTTTAAGTTACTTCCTTTAAAATACTTTAGATAACTTTCAGAATCTAATAGATAGTTTAAAATACAGGTGTGTCAAAAGCACAGATTAGGAAGAAAATTTTCTTTTTATTGAAACCCCACAAATGTTTTGTAACATCTGGGTTACTATGGGCAATAAGTAAACAGTAAACTCTAATTATAGAACCATGATGAACAAACAGAAAATTTAACTGATCAGAAACCTATGCAAAATGATATAGAATTAACTACATGCTTTTTTGGCGCCAATGTTAAAGAAGTGTTTTCTTACTTTCCAAGCCCAAAATATTGATAGTTATGCTAGCTAACCTTGGTTGTCTGTATGACTAGAGTCGCCTTGACAATTTGTTGAAGCAAATCTGTAGGTATGTCCCTGAGTATTTTCCATGGAGGCTGAGGGGAAAATACCCACCATGAGGATGGATGGCCCCACCCCACAAGATAAGGGCACTGACATAATTGCCAGCAATGCCTTTCCCCTTTTCCTATCTCTGACACATCCTGAGGTACCTGCTTTGCTCCAGCCTGTCTTACCAACCCTAAGGGACTAAATCTTTTAAAATCACAGATTAAAACAAATTTGACCATCCTTGAGTTCTTTCTGCCACTTATCTGGTCCTAATTCTGAGAAAAACAGTAGCACTCATAATAATTGATTTAGAAAGTCAGCAGTCACAATTTGTTTGAGTTAGCACTATCAGAGAAATCTCATGGTTGAGGAAGAACATCAACTAGTCCAGACTGATATGGCGGTACTTATGAGTGAAACAAGGAATCCTCCACATCAGAGAAGCCCAGGATGTAGTGATATAAACCATTTCTGAAATGATGCATTTACCCAGTAAGCTGCAGCCTTTAGACTCATGAGCTAAGGTATGCAGGGCAGTGGAATTTACAAGAAATTAACTGACTACCTATGAGATCTGTGCAATGTCACTCCTTAAAAATGTTTGGTCTCAGAGAAATACAAATAAAGTATATCTAGGGTATTCTGAATTCTTTATCATTAGAAGAAAGATAAAAAGAACTGTAAAATTCTTTATTGACTTACAAGGGAAAATAAAGTAGAGTTAGCTGGAACAATTAATATATTTAAAAGCAGTATAAATATTTAGAAGAATAGAAAATGCTATGTAAATGGAGACTACACTTTCATTTCCCTGCCACCCACACATGAATAACCACGCAAAATTTATATTAATTACAACACTGTATGGCCAACAGTTCAGACGTACTTCTGCTTCTATTTTAAGCTCTTACAACTTAAATTAATCCATTTCTATTATTTTATATTTTACCTCAAGTGCATGGTTTGTTACTTCACATCTTGCTTCTTGGGTGGCTACTTTGCATCTGTCTTACTCCACCTTCTTTGTCTGTCAGTCAGTTGTTTTGCCACCTAACTATATTCTGCCCTACCATAGGCCAAAGTGGATTTTTTATTAACCAATGGTAACAAAGTATATTAATAACATTCAGAGGGGAATCCTACAGCAATCCTAGCACCCCAGACCTGAGGTAGAAGAACTGTGTGAGTGAGAGAACACCCTGGGCTATTGAGAATTTTAAAGGCCATCATTGTGAGTCCCTGTATTAAAAAATAAGCAAGACAATATTTATAGTCATCCTATGATGTCCACATGTGTTTATTTCCAGGAATTCTATGGATTCCAAAACTCATTAATATTCAAGCCTATTAAATAGCCTCATACCTGCATGTGTATGTACATATACAGCCTGCATGGCAAGAATTCAGGGATTCAGAAGGCAAACTACACCTTGTCTTTCATCATTAAGGAAATATTGATTTCACTCTTAGATAAATCAGCTATGTTCTAGGACCTCAGTCCCTTTGAGAATTAAGAGAATTGTCTGACTCATAAAGCATTAATATAGTTAGATGTATGTGTGAAGGGATAAACAATAATAATGCTCATTTTAACGATGAGTTTAGGGAAGAATAATTATATAAGGTTAAATTTTTACCTACTCTATAGTATCATGTTTTAGGGACAAAAGTGAGAGAAGTCAGTTGGGTTTACTAGGCAAAAGAAGCTTTCTTTTACCAGTGATATGGTGGAACTTCATCTCAAATTACATTTCAAATGGTGCACTGTGCCTGCTCGTTTATCATGCTGCCAAGGCCTGGCTTTGTAGCCTTGTTTTTTTTGCCCCTGCCCTCCAGTCTTTGCAGTGCCTTGAGTTCCTGAGCCTTCTAAGGAAAATAACATATTAAATCTTGCTTAAATATAAAATAACCCTAATAT
This sequence comes from Microtus ochrogaster, assembly GCF_000317375.1. Classification (NCBI taxonomy): domain Eukaryota; kingdom Metazoa; phylum Chordata; class Mammalia; order Rodentia; family Cricetidae; genus Microtus; species Microtus ochrogaster. The sequence continues at coordinate 79,008,373 of NC_022010.1, forward strand.
ATCAAGTATAGATAGGTGGCAAAGATGAGCCTGCAGAGCAGCGCACACAAAACTAGCTTCCAAGTACTGCACCCTGCACAGGAGTGCATAGCCTCCCATTCATTTCTCATCAAGCCTGCTGCATATTTGAACTGATTTGGTTGTTCTGTAAAATAAAAGACAATTATAACAAGAGAAAATGCTTGCCTTTGGGGAGACATTAGGATATTTATTCTGTATTGTGTGCAGCTTAGGGTAAGGAAAAGTCAGCTTTAAAGCTATGTGACTCCCCAGGCAGCTGTTGGATGGCTGCCCTCCTCCCATGAGGGTGTATAGCACACTGCTACATCACTGGATGCAACTAACCTTCAGCGGATATAGCCCAGGAGATGGTAATATGAGTTCAAGGACAGGGGAAGGGAAGGGAAAGCGAAGGGAAGAAATGGGGAAAACGCAGCAAACCTGTGATTAAAAGCTGTTTGCTATAGCAAGCCTCCACTGGGGATCTGCGTCTGTGTCACTGTGCTTCTGTTCTATCGATTGTACAAAGCTAAACTGAAAGGCGCATGAGGCAGGAAGATGTGCATAAATATGCTAACAGACATCCAAAGCCACGGCTCAGGCATGAAATGCATGCCTTCATGTCTCATACACTCCTCACCTTTAATCACCTACTCATCTGTGGGCACACAATAGATTCCTACTGAATAAGCCCTTATCATTTTAGGATTGATCTGGCTGTGTTTTTCTCTCTCCTTCCCTCTCACTGTCTCGCTCTCTCTCTCTTTCTCTGTCTCTTGGTGGGGTAAAGGATCATCCTCCAGCCAGTTTTTCTATTTGAACACATCAACATTTTCCAGAATTGAGGCTTTCTGAGCCTCAAGACAGAAAGCAAACAGGTCTTGATGTAAAACCCAGTCTCCCACATTAATGTCCTGGGAGCATCTAAGTTGAAAATTCTGTAAACAGAGTGCTAGTTGTTCTCCACATAGGCCACTGATTTCTCCAAACATTGCCTGCAATATTACATCCCAATTCTCAAGTAGCCAAAACAAAGGGGACAGAGAAATGAGGGTATAGAGGCAATGACAGTGTGATTCTCAGTGTGTTCAAATGAACGCATCTCTTCCAAGCGTCCCTTCTGCAAACTGTGCTATGGAGTACTTCACTTAGTTTTCCCTTTCAAACTCTAAGTGTTCTATGAAAGGGGTCGGCAATCAATGACCAAAATAATCTCTGGTACTGACTGCTTACACACACACACACACACACACACACACACACACACACACGCACACACACCACTTTTCGCAGGCCTTTGTGAAACTCAGAGCTTCGTGAATTTCTTTTTCTTACACTAGAAAGGTACACAGAGGAAATTCCAGGGTTTGGTCCTCTCTGACAAGGGCGTGAAAGGGTGGGAGGTGTTGAGGGCAGGGTTAAAAGCCTGCGAAATGAAGCCTCCTGCCCTGACTTCTCCTTCCTTCATCTACAGGAGTCTCTAGTGAGCTCCCGCATCTGGAAGCCTGCCTCTTTGGTTTACAGAGACGGCGGGGACAGCGTTTCAAAGCCCCGTATCTAAAACCATCCTCTTGAAAGAAAAACCTGACCAATGGCCTGAATTGTGTCCTTTCTCCTTCTAAAATCTCAGCACGTTTTCCTTCTTTCCCCCTTTGAAGTACAGGTTGTCTACTGCTTGGGTGCTAACAAGGAATCTTCGCATACCAGTAGAGTTCTTAGTCCCCAGAATGCATAAGAAGCCATAGCATTCCGCCTCTTCCAAATGTACTATTCTGCCTCCAGCAGTGACCTGCTACGACAGTAACCAGAGACCTTTATGCCCAGGTGCGAGCTCCTAATAATTTTTATAGTGCGAGACTGCTGAACCAAGGCAGCCTCCAGCGTCCCAGGGCAAAACAGATTAGCAGCCCAGGCTGCGGCAGCCGGATTTCCAGGAGAGCTTCCTAGCATCCCGCATTGGCGGCTCACAAGCCTCTCCCTATTGTGTCCACAGAGCTGTGGGACTGGCTTGCCCAATGTTGCTCTGTGCCAAGCTACGATCTCAGGTGGGAGGATCGGAGAGAGGAAGCAAGAGAGGACTAAGAGAAGAAGAAGAAGGGCCCCCAAAAGGACATAGCACATCATCAATAATGCAGAGGCTCCTGGACCTCCGTATAATGTTTTGCGGCTAAACGCCACCAACTGGAGCGCTTCCCCGTACTTCCCGTGGGTGAGGTTTTTGTGTGTGAAAGATAGGATGCACCCTATTCATTCATTAGCTCTCCTTCTTCGTTCCTCCTTTCCCTCAGATTATATCCCGCCTGGTTTGGTTTAATTCCCCATCTCCACAACCGCTTCCAAGCCAACAGGGGCGGGTTGGAATGAAAGGTCTCCAAAAGCTCTAGGACTTATTTATTTCTAAGAGTTCAACACAATTCATAAGTAACGCTTGATTTTCCAAATTTCTACTCTCCTCCATTCCCGGAGAAAGCTTTCAAAGTTTGGGAGCTCCTCAGAGCATGGTTTCTGCATCTTTCCACATAGTGCAAACCTTTGCGCTTAGAGACCCTCAGACCAAGCAGCAAAGTCGTCCAGTCCGAACCCAGCAGGACACTGAAAATCGGAACTTCCCACGAGGAAGCCCCGGCTGTGTCCCCAAGAAACCCAAATGTTGCACAGAACCCGCTCAAATAAGGATTAACCCAGTCACACAGCACAGGCAAAAATCCAGAAACTTCTTTGTTAAGCAAGCAGAGCTCACTCATAAGAGACACCTGGCCCTGTTCAGGGCAACAAAACAAACATCACATCTCTGCGGGGAAACTTGTTGAATCCCGCCAGAGCTTAAAGCTGCAATTTCCCATTTAGCCTCAAGGTTTTTGATGCAACCCTTCCCAAATCCCTGGTGCATCCCTGACAATTTCTGGGCAAACTGCAGAGTCCTTACAGCACCCATTCTCCACTCCATTGACCACCACCGTAAAAACCAAGAAACCTCTTTCACGATGTTAAAGCCAGAGCTACTTCCTTTGCAGTCATTTGCAAGACTTACCCTTCCATAAGACTGTCTTCAGAAATCCAGCAGCTCCCTGATGCAGGCGCAGCCCTCCAACTTTGCTATGCAGAGAAGAGGCTTCCGAGTTTAAACGCTGCAAGAGCCTTCTGAGACTTTGCAATGTGAGTCGGGAACGGAGAAAGGAAAGTCAGGTTTCTTCTCAGTCTCGGCACCCCGGAAAAATATTCACTCCTTCTTCAGTAGAGAATTCTTTCATACCCGTTATCTGTATTACTATTAATGCGCAGAGCACACGGCATTGCATACAAATAGGTCCAAGTGTGCGCTTCTATTGGTGGCTGCGGAGGCCCCTGGGTCCTAGCTCCAGCTCTAAACTATACAGCAACACTCCGCACGCAGCTTTGGAGACGCCGAGGGGAAAATGGATTTAATTGATTCGTTACCTCTGGTATTGTAATGCCTGCTGCGATGTTTAGCCAAGGGGGGGAAAGCCTTCACATTTAAACTCCGGTCATGTGATCTATCATTTCATATCTGCTTTTAATTGTCTGTGGGGGTGGCTCTGATAATACAAAGGATTTTCAAAGAACATTTTCTGAAGGAGAAAAAAAAAAACCACTGATATTTTGACAAGAAAACCTCTCTCTTGCTTTCTACAGTGCAAGACTCATAAGAATCCAGGTCATGTTATTTGCTCAAACATTTCTGCAGTTCACAGAAGTAAAATAGCACCCAATTTTATTCATGAAAATGCATGGCTATTCCAATAACTTGACTTAAGTGGATTAAAATGGCAGAACCCAAAATGTATGCGCCAATTATGAAACCTGAGAGATTTCCTTAAACAATTTAAGGGGGAGGGCCATTAAAGATAATGGCACAGGCATCATTTTTACTTTGCAAAATGAGAAATTTGGAAATTTTAGATTACTTTTGAATGCTGGGATGAAAATATACATCATCAGAAAATGTCAACAAGGTCACAATTTGCCAAGTATGCATTGTTAATTGTCACGTTTTCTTTCTGCATTTTCCCTCTCAGTTATTATAGTAGAGATATGAATGGGCACAACCAGGGGATCTACAATGAGCCAGGGCACTGTGACTGTTCACTTGAAACATTTTAACATTGCCAAAAAAATATCATCGTGAAAGCGAACTTTTTAAATTTCACTTTGTGTATATTAACTCCACTCTAGAATTTTATTTCTTTTAGTTTTGAAATTACTATATAATTTCACAATTTCTCCAATCTTTTCCTCCCTCTAGACCTTTATATATATACCTCCTTGCTCCCTTTCATATCCATGGCTTCTTTTTTCACTAATCTTGATTGTAAAAGTATGTATATACTTACACATATTTTTCCTAAGTACATAACTACAACTTGCTCAGTCTGTATAATGTAACTTACTTGTCTGTCTTCAGGGATTATTATTTGATACTACATAATTAATTTGAAAAATACCATTGATAGCTGAATTTAAGCTGTTAAGTGTACTATTGTCTTAGGACTTTAATTTTGCAAGCAGACAAATTTTCAACTACTTTGAAATGACCCAGACTTTCCAGCTAGTCCTGCCAAAGGTATTTGCTGATGTTATAGTAAGGTAGAATGAAAGGCTTTCTTGTACTTAGTTGTAAATATTCATAGTGTATTCAAATTTGGCTACAGAATTATGAGATACATATTCTATTGCTGAATGATATTTGCAAGTGATGTACCTAATACAGGAAGCTGCTACAAATCCACAAACTCATCAGTCATGTGTAAAACAAATAAGTTGCAAAATACAAAATACACAACAGAATCCAGATCTTATTCCAAATACAGGTATAACATTTGAATTTATGTAGTGTGTGGCAGGAACCTTCTTCATTTCCATAACTCTTTCCCTGTGCAGGCCTCCCTTCCCCCACCAGTAACCCTTGACAACAGAAGTGTTACTCCAAGTCCAGGTTGCTTTTGCTGCCTTCCAGACCTGACTTACATATTACAGCCTGTAGGAAAGAGATTTAACTATTACAGGGCAGTGATGTGTAGCAAGACTTTTCTTTAGAGCTTGGTAAATCCAGTGTTCCTATATGTGCATTTTCAACACCAAACATATATACTTAAAAATGTCCAATGGCCAGTAATTCAGAGGAGAAAAAAAGCATGCACTTGATGGTGAATCTTCATCAATTTTTTTCATTGGTTCTTTGTCTCTACACATCGTTTGCTGTGAGGACTTTTACTCTGAATCATCGAATATTTTCTCTACTCCATTTTTTTTTCAACCTACACTACTGTTTACATGAGACTATCTATATTGTAGCACATATGTTAAGGAATATTAAATGACTGGTTATCTATTAAGGACAACTAATTAGAGAGAAGGAAGTAAGGGATAATGATCACACATAGTTGGGTGAAGATGATTAACATTCAATTGTTTTTTATAAGTATATCATTGATCTTTCAGTTGGTTACTAGGTGAAACCTCAGAAAATAATAATTTGCTTTGTAATTACAAGTTGAAGATTGGTTTTAAGTGAATAATTCTAGAATTAAAAAAATATGTCCTGTTCATGTATATGTGGCTCACATAAAACTGCTGCAGCTTACATATAATAAGTATGAAAGATGAAAAATGGACAAATATGAAAGTTAAAAAAGTAAAGGAACATAAACCTCCTGGCACGTCTATTGAAACTCATGTGATCATTTGTCACTTTCAACATAAATTATGATGCAGCCATACAGCAAGTAATGCAGAATTTTAAATTGAATGTATTTATTAGAATAAAAATTCTACATTTATTTGATTAAAACAATCTATATTTGCAGTTTACAAAAATAAAACATACTACAAATGATAATGAATCATTTTGCATGTTACTCTATGTTAACTTTTAGTAAGGACTGATCTTAAAGTCATACTTGTTTTCACATTTCAACATCAGTGGGGATATTCTTGACATATTCTTTATTATATCAAGTACTACCGAACCCCTCATTTTGTCTGTGCAGTTTTCAAGGACAGTGTATGTTTTGTCAGAAACTGAATTCCATTATGTTCTTGGATAATAATGAGTGTCTTGCTTTTGCTAATATGAATACTTTTAAGAGTTAAGATGAAAACATACCTGGACCATCTCAATGTGTCATTAGTATGATTAGTTTGCTTTATAAATTTAGGGGGATTAAAATGCAATATACTAATTGTAACATTTAATGAACTCTAATGGCATCGTTGCTTATTATAAAATTAGGTTAACTTTTCTAAACTCTTTCTTTCTTTATTTTTATTGAGCTCTACATTTTTCTCTGCTCCTCTCTCTGCCTCTTCCCTCCCCTTCAATACTCTCCCAAGGTCCTCATGCTACCAATTTACTCAGGAGATCTTGTTTATTTTTCTATTGGATGTGTGTGTGTGTGTGTGTGTGTGTGTGTGTGTTCATGTGTAGAAAATCCAAAATCATGATTTTCTATCAATGTATTTTAAATATAATAGTTAAGCAAACTTAAATTCTGGTAGATAGAAAGGAAATTTACTACAATATAGTTTCATGCTAAAAATAGAATGTGAAGTTAAGAATGAGCCTAATGATGTATGATTTGTAAGTATGTGTGACTATGAAGTCGGAATATTCACATTAGTTGCAATTGTGATTTATTTGGTTTTGTTTGGTTATTTGTTTGTTGTTTTTCAAGAGAGGGTTTTTCTGTGGCTTTGGAGCATGTCCTGGAAATAGCTCTTGTAGACTAGGATGGCCTCGAACTCACAGAGATCTACCTACCTCTGCCTCCCAAATGCTGGGATTAAAAGGCTGCACCACCACCATCTGGCGCAATTGTGACTTATTAAACAATAGACAAAAAAAGTTTATTGCAAAAGACCATATTCAAATATTTGACTTAAGGATGACTTTGGATAAATTGCAATTCAAACATAAAAATATCATGACAATAAATTTAAAGAACTAAAAGTCTGGATTATACAATAGAAAAGGAAATATAAAAAAGCGGGTAAGTACTATTTGGTAAAGTTTTTTTTCTTGGCCACTGTGAATGGGATGTTTATAATATTTGAAATTCTAAAAAAAAAAAAAGAAAAAGGCAAAGAATGATGCATGGAGGAGGCTGTTTTAATCTATACCAAACAGGATTCTAAAGCAGGCAAGATAAAAGTTGATCATGAAAGTGTAGCAGTGAAATACTTTGGCAAAGGATGAGAGAAAAATCAGCAAAAGAAAAATAGGCAGGCATCTGTTATAAGTCTTAGGAATTAGATAAAGTGTTAAAAGTAAATTCAAATGCTAGTTTCTAAAGGGAATTTCTATTTACTTTTTAATTGGAGCTTTAATGTTTTATAAATGCAAATAACTAAAATTGTATATTAAAATGTTCACAAAATATAATATAAAATTTAATTCTTACAAGGCAACAGGTGGGAATATGGTGACCTATGCAGAGTATGCACCAACTCTAAAGGCACAGAATCAAATTTGAGTCATTCCTAGTCTAATTCAACTTCAACGCAGTACAAAAGTTTTCTCATAGACTCATAAATTTTCTTCATAAATGCAGCCTTGTTTTGATGAGTTGACTGGAGTCACTACTGGTTTAAGATAAGCCAGGTAGATGTCTATCCCTGGAAAATTTGAGGTTAGAGCCTCAGCTGAAATTTTGTCTCAGGATTGCATCACGAATACATGACTATACAGTTCAGACAGGATAGGATTTGGTACACTCAAGCAACAACCCTACTTGTTTAAAAACTTTGTTTTAGACTAGACCATTAGATTTGAAGGACAGAATGTTGTATAAGTTGAACTGTAATTATGAGTCAAATCAGAGCTTAGAAGATAAAGAAATTAAAACAGAGATTTGTTGATACCAAGTGAAAAGTTTTGGATCCTTGTCTCAGGACCAAAGTTGTGGTTTTAACTGCAGTGCCTGTTATTGAGATAATGAAACTATATTAATAGGTACTAAAGAATGAAACTATCTAGACATTTAATTTTATTCTGTTCTATCCACTGAGGTAAAATATATTCAAATGTAAAAGTAAATAGCACTCATTTGGGAGTAACTAAACTAATTTATAATTGTTAATATCTGTGTTTTGCCATGATTGTTAGATATTCATTCCTGTTCTAGTTTTGTATAATAACTCCTAGAGTAACTCACAACAGCATTATTGTTGAAGAAATTCAAGCAAGTGTGACTATTATTTAAGGATATATTGTGCTTTCCTCTCCCTATTTATGTACTTTGGGCATTGATTTAACCAGCCTCAGGGAACTCAGATCACTGAATCTCATGTGGTTGTTAATTCTTACTAAGAATGAACATGTGGTCAAATTTTTGTAACCTTTCTATTTTAAAATATATATCAATATTTCAATATAATATAATATATATATAAAACATATAACAATATTTTAAGTGCATCTACATATTTTAATTCTTTGTGTGTAATACTAGAAAAGTACAAACCCATCTTTGCAAGTTACAAGATGTGATGAACACGTATCTCTGACACTTGAGAGAAATCATAGAAATATAACAGAGTTCTGAATTTTCTAAAACAGGAAAAAAAGACAAGAGTATTGCAAATCCTGGGAAATTTCAACAACAGGCTCTTTGAAATAGCTGTTAAAAGTATTAGATTTTAAAGATAGTGATAAATGCACTTACTGAAAAAAAAATACTTACATGAAGTGTAGTGTTTGCTAAATTAGACAAACTTTGGACTCTGACATCTCCTAACCATCAGGACATCTTGATTTCAGATGAGCATTTGCCAAGGGCCTTTATTCTTTCATTATATTCTTTTAGAGAAGATCTGTCTGGATGATAGTACGCTGGTGTGGATTTGTACCTAACTAAGCAAGTGGGCTTTGTGTGTTGATTCATCAATGTCAACCTATAAAGGACATCCTGCAGATTGCCACAGTCTTTGTAACTGATGCTATGTGGGTTAAGTTGCTTCTTACTAAAGAATTTTCATGAAATGCACAATTGGTAGGAAAGCTAAGTCAATATAGCAAGGACGTAAGCAAAACTTACAAAAGAATATGTAAGCAGATAAAAGTTGAAATGTATCATTTAGTAATGGTATTTGGAAACTGGGTTCAGAGATCAATGCAAAATCTCTAAGGGAATTTGAGCTCAATGTAAGTTAACAGTGTGCTCTAAAAGCTGATAAACCTGTTGGGGAGAAATTAGAAAGTACTTGCATTATGATCAAGACAAGAAGCATTCACTATGTTTTTTACAATAATAACATAAAATTATAAATTTTATAATTAAAAAACAACAATAAAACTGATGGAGAGAATACTAGAGACCAAGTGAGAAACCAAATGATATATTTGATACTAGCACTTGAAAGTTAGCTGAGAAAATAAAGATGTTTAAACACTAAAAGCCAATTTAGAAGATATAATATTATGCTTCTAATAGAATTTATTATTATTTTACTAAAATATATGTGCTGGACATTGTGGCTCACACTTCTATGTCTAAGTAAAACAGTTGCCAAGAGTTACAAGACAGTTTTTGCTATAGAATCAAATCTTGTCACAAAACAACAAACAAAAATAAATAGAAAAAGATATTAAAAAAATTTTGGATATTTTGAGTCACACAACCATGTATTTAAAAGGTATTACCTATAACCATTCATTTAGTGACTATCTTATGAATTTTGAACTTATTGATTGATGCCAAGAGTTATAAAATCAAATTTGTGTTTGGACTAGAGTTGCTTGGTTAAATTAAACTGATGGAATATGACTTTTTCTGTGAGATTTTCTCATTAACAGTTTTGCACATGAATGATGCAAGAGAAGAAGGGAAAGGAGAAATACTATGTAACTCACAGCATTGACTCTACCAGTTGAAACAATAGGCAACAAAAGCTAAATATGTTCGCAGGCTAGAAAGTTAAGGATGATTGCATGAATTATGGTAAATTCCTGTGGGCTCTTGAAAAATGATTATATTAAGATTCATTTGTGCATGGTGATAGATATGGGTCTATTTTCATTCTTCTACAGGTTGA
>NC_022010.1:79020727-79026346 GCF_000317375.1 Microtus ochrogaster
CTTAGAAAAGGTAATTTAAGTGAGATGAGTTCAGTGTCCTTTACCAAATGATACAACTCTCTTCTTACTTTGAAACTGACAAATTTTCCCAATAAAGAAGTTTTGGGGGTTTTGTATATGCAATGATCTTTTTGCATAATGGGAATAAAATGATCTTCTGACAATTTTACTTAGCTGCTAAATTCTACAATTATGCATGCAGAATCAACATTAATTTACAATATCAAGGCAGAATTGTAAAAGATTGTGGTTTTTATTTATATTATTTATCTTGTGGGTAAGCACAGCATAATGTTCAAAACATTATTTAATGTAATTAATGTTGAATGTTCACTGACAAGGATAGATTTGGTGATGATTTAAATGGCACAAAAGAACAAAAACTAGAAACAATGAATATTTCAAATCAAGTTGAAACCGATAAGATTTTAAGAAAGAGAAAAGACTTTCATTTATTGTTATATTTGGAAGAATATATTAATAAAATAAAATTCATTGACTGAGAAGACCCTAGTTATATTGGCAAGAATTATGTTTTTAGAGGATATTAAGATAAAGTTTTAAAGTGATTTAAGATGACATAAATTATTCATTTAGTTGGGTAACACAAGTTGGACTCCACATTCTTTGTGAGAGCATGAGTAGGGAAGTGGACAAAGGTCTGCAAGGAATTGGAGTGGAAAAAAGTATCCTCAAAATATATAGTGTGAAGTTCTTAAAAAAATAAAAACACAAAAATGAAATACATCTCCTTGCTTGCAACTCATTTATCAAATACAATTACAAGAAAAGTTCAATGTAGACGATCTTGAATAATAGTATTGACATTATCTTAAAAGTATTTGGGGGCACATAGAAACATATTATTACTTTAGCACAGTTCATGTGCATATATACATATGTTCTAAAAATAAATGTGTAATATATGTAATATATGAATAATATAGGTAATGTATATATAAATAATATATATACTGAGTTATATGATGCTGAATTCCTAAGTTCTTTCTCTTGCCTGACATGACTTAAATATCCCAGACAGCCTGAAACAAATGATGGTGTGGGTAACACAGTAAAGTCAAGTCTGCAGAGTAATCAAGGTGACTCGCTAATCCTTTTCAAAATATCACACATCCCTGTGTATACAGCTACCGTCAGCGAAATTTTGTTAGATATTTTAAGAACAAGCCTCCTGCTAATCATGCTATTTTCCTGTCACCACGTGATGAATAAATGTATTTTATTCCAAACACATAGTCCGATGGAATTCGGTTTAAGACATGAAATTACAAATTTCCAAACAGGTCAAACTGGTGAGGGAGCTATCAATTTATACTGTGGAAAGCACCAAAACTCACAGAACATTGTTTAAAGTGGAACAGCACAGGGATTGCTAATGAATAACTTTGGAATCGGAAGAAACTAGATTCAATTTAAAAATCTTTATTGAGGTAAGGTAGATAAAACTAAACCAATTTATCGATGTGCCTAGATGAGTTTAGAGTGATGGAACCGTCACCACAATCTACACCACAATTATATCCATCACTTCCCAAAGTCTTTTCCTAGTGTCATTCTTTAGAATGATTTCTTAGTGAGCATGTATCTCAATAATAAGTGAAGTGAGGTATATACTCTTAACAAAATTCTGGATAAAGGGAGAACACTGTAAACTCCAGGTATGATGCTTTACAGTCGAGTTCACTCAGTGGCCTGTACCTCTTTGTGTAGTGTTGAGACTGAAAATGCTTTTACCATTCACTTTAGTATTTATTTATTTAGTATTTATTGTTGCAGTCCTTGTTCAGCTCTTGTTTGGGCAGTCATGGTGAGAGTTTATGAGTGTAGGTTCTGATATTACTAGGAGACACACTCTCAGTAAACTCCCTGATACTTTGCATCTTAGAATTTGGTCGCTCCCTCTTCCACATTGTTCCCTGAGCGGGGACTGGGACACTCTTATCTTTGATCTCAGAAACTAAGAAGGGTTATTTATATCTGACAAGTACTTGGATGAGTAACTAGATTTTAATGACTAAAGTAGTTATTCACTAAAGAACACACATGTTTGTCTCCAAGACTGCATGCACATAGTCATGAAGATAGCTGTTCAAAGTATAAATTATCTTAGTTTCTCTCTTAAACCATTTCACAATCTGAGGTATTTGAGCTTTTAGAATGGTTACATCTACTGCGGTAGTTCTGATGGAAGCTACAGTATCATGTGAACTTCAATTCATTTTGAGTAATTAATAGATGATATTAAATGCTGCCAAAATAATAAAGAAATCAAACTATAATAATATTACAAATATTAAAAACAAAACTAACTTAATTAAACTTGTAAATGTTTTCAAAATTGAGTTTTTCAATTTGTCAAATTATAGAATTATATACATTTTAATGTCTCTTTAAAATCACTAATTCACTGCAATGTGAGTTAGAGCTAGTAGGCCCAGCAAGCATGTTCTAGGTCCCAGGTTAATCCCCAGTACAACAGATAAGGCATTAAGTTCAACCTGTTCAAAATAGATAAATTGATCTACATATTAATATAAAGATAAAAATTACATACAAATATCACCTAAAAGTCATGGATGGAGCTGTGGTTAGAAATAGATGTAGCTGGTGAATATATTGTCAAAATATAATTAATAAAATAATATTTAGTAGACACAAACAAATAACTCATTTCCAAATGCTCTTATATGAAATTATTTCTGGACAGATATTTGCATAGATTAGCAAAATTTATAGAAACTTAGGGATGACATATCTCACAGGAGTATGATACTGAGAAAGGCATCGTAAAGATCCATTATCAACTCTAGTTCACTGCAAGTATTCAGGAATCATTTGTGAACTAGCATAAAACATTAAGAAAATATTGTTTAGATTCACAAAACTCAAATGATTAACTTTTTATTTAACATGCATATTTACAATATTTAGGAGAAAGGTAAATAAACATAAAAACTCATGTGAGTTTTAATATTATCAAGATCTGTAGTGAAGGCTCTCGGTGAATTTGGAGAGTTTTATTTGAAATAAACCATGATCAGCACTTACACAGTAATTCAGTAATAACATCTGAAATCCCCATCCCGAGTTACATTATCCCTCTTTAAGTTACTTGGCATTCTGAAATGAATCATTCACACATTAAAATAAATTACTACTCTGAAATCCCACCATAGTAACTTTTACCCTGTCTGTGGCTTTGCGTATAGGGAAATCTATCTTACAAAAAGCTACTATAACACCATAGAATGGATTACTGCTCCATCTTCTTACATTATGCAGGAAGGATATGGCTCATGCTGCAACAGACTTCCGATTGAGTTTCTATATATTAAATATCGTAAACCTATTTAGAAGTATAGCATCTACTGTATATTTAAGGTTCAACAAAACCAGTGTGAACAGTATTCCCTGTATGTTCTTTCATCTGGTATGGATTCTTATATATTTTCACCACTACTTCTGAGGGATGGAGATTTAATGCCTGAGCAGAAGGTTGGAATGTGGGCCCCCTGCTCTGTGTACCTTTGTAGCTCTTGGGAACGATTTGACCTACTACTGCCATCCCAGGCTGTGCAGGGTGCCTTGATCAGAATAGTCTAATCATTCTACAATTTTTGCCTTAATAAAAAGAATTTTCTAGATCTTTTTCTTCCCTTGCCTACCTTAACGATTTTCTGCATTTTCTTCTTATAGAGAGCACTAAGTTTTTCAGTTCAAACTAGATTATTTCAACTGATAAACATCTGGCTTGTATTTTTTCTTTAGTCTACTTCCAATGATTCTACTCTCATCTAGAAATCATCTTCAGAGGATAGAGTGTACTTCTCTTGGATTTCAAGGAGTGATACTTAGTAACATGACAAACAAGACCAAGTATGCACGCGCTTTTCCTTAAATCAATTGAAGTTGAAACACATAATCCTTTTTGGGGAGAGGTAGGTAATTGTTACAGAGAAATTCAGAAAGATAAAATTTTTGAGGTCTCCATCATAGATGATAATATACCTTTTGAAGTTTGTATAGTGTCTGGCTACATGATGACATGGCCTTAAAAATGGAATAAATATAAAAGTCCAGGGAATGCTTTGAGTGACAAGAAGAATGTAATTAATCCTTTTGTGAAACTTGCAAACTGAGAGAAATCACATTATTGATGGAAAAAATTACACATTAAGGAGGGCATAATTAATTATATAACTAGAAAAGTGAAACCTAGGCAAAATTGTTCAAAAAAGCAGATAAAAGAATCACCTCTGGAAGGTGAGATTAGACAAGGCAAAAATAATGCCAGTTAAATTTCTTTTTAAAAAATCACCCAAAAGTCAGAGAAAAAATACAGATTTCTCAATGTGAGAAAAATGTGGACAAATGAAACTTCAAGAAAGAACAATAAAAATGATTAAGGCTGTAAATGAAATGATTAATGGACAGAGATTAAAAGACAGTACTCATTTAATTTATTGAAAAGATTAATGAGGAATTCAAGCACTTGAAAGCATATGTAGAATTAAAAAAATAAAAAGTGGAAAGAGGAACAAATTTTAGGTTAGGGAAGAGACAATAGCCAGAAGTAATGGCCTGAAATTGAGTGTAGGAAACTGTGAGTGATGATCATAGAAAAGGCAGACTTGCCGGATCTATTAGGCTGAGGAATTGTTTTCTAACGGATATAGTAAAGGCCCTTTGCTTCAGCCATTTATGTACCCCAGATAAAGAAGTGGGTAATGGTACAAAGACCAATTCTATATTCACAAAATTATGGACATTATGATTTAATAGTGCCTATCCTATCAGCAAAGGAACATCTAATGTATATAATCCCTTGACTTTTGACTTTTATATTCCTTGTCTTCAGAATGAATGAATGAATCCCTAAATAAAACACTCAAAATGAAATTCTTCCACAGTATCCACCAGCTTTTTCTGTAATTGTATCACTTTTGTTTCTATATTATTTATGTAATCATTTTTAGAACCACAATACTTTTAATAAGGATATTCAAATATATAATTTGTAAATAAACACTGCTTAGCCAAATAAAAATCATGATGACATGTTTCATATTTCTAGAAAACTATTTAAAGCTCAATAAAGAGCACATTTTCCTTCTAGTTTAAGCATTTAAATTATTTATACAGAATATATCCAACTGAAACTTCTTAACATACAAATTTGGGTTTTGTATATTTTCTTGTGAAATTTGAAACTGTAATGTGATGCACATAAAATATTGTTCTTTTCATAAAAACTTCATTAACATACCTGTGCAATTTGGTTAATTATATTGTATTCAAAAGAACTAAAATAAGATTTTAAGAAACTCTTTAGTTAACTAGTCCACTATTTAAACTATAAGCTTTTTGCTATAAAACCTATATGAAGCCTAATGTTTTATGTACTAAGTATACAACTTCAATGGCTCAAAACTGTAAGAACATACAATAGCTATGTCTCTGTTATTACCATTGATTTTGTATTTTCCTGCTGTTCAGTGTACCCTTATCAGAATGTGCAGGATGCCTTTATTAGAATATCCCAACTATTCTACTTTCTTTCCCTTCATGTGAAGCAGTTTCATCAATATAAATGAAGGG
>NC_022010.1:79027352-79028862 GCF_000317375.1 Microtus ochrogaster
GAGAGACAGTACTCAGGTATACTCTTCTATCTTTGTGACCTACCTACTACCACACTGCTCCACACAAATTAAACTATTAAACTTGTAATATATATTTGTGTTGTGTTACCCATATACTTACCAGAGTTTGGTCAAACTCTCACATGGCCAGGCAATTAAAGAAAATTGATTCCTTTCCCACCCACATCCCTTCCATAAGCCATCAGTTGTGAAGAGCTACACTTAAGCATCCCTATCACATCGTCTTTCTTGTTAAAAATAGGAAAAACTAAAATACTTATGGAAACATTATTTTGAACATCTACATCATTATGACATAAAAAGACAAATAAAAACAAAAAACTAGCCAAACCAATGCTATAGATGACTAAAATATTTGACTTCAACAGCTCAACAAAACTACAATAACAAAAGCATCAAGACATCAGTCCGGATCCTCCTGCAACCTTGGTGTGACTCTGAAACACAGCTTGCTACAATACTGAGAGAACAAAAGATGAGTGACCAGGACACCCCACTCTCTAGCTAGTACCTCCATTTGCCATTTTAGCTAGGCAAAACCCCAGTCTCCTCCCCCACCTCCCTCACCTTCTTTAGCCAGCCAGCAGGAGCGTTTCCTGCTGAGAGGACCAAGAGAGAAGAGCAAAAGAGGAACTCTACCTATCTGTAAGTTTGAGGCCAGCCTGGTCTATAAGAGCAAGTTCCAAGACAGGCTCCAAAGCTACAGAAAAACTCTATCTCAAAAAAACAAAACCAAAATCAAAAACAAAAGCAAACAATCAAAGAAAAGAACTCTAAAGCATAAGCTGTGACTGAAGAGAGTGAACCAAGAAAGTGAACCAGGAGAGAAGACTAGGAGAGCAGGCTGAGAGAGACCTCAATGACTTCTTGAGATACAGACATTGACAATATAGAGCAGGCTAAGAACAATTTCCGAAGACTCAGACAGCCACTGCAAAAATTGGAACAAAATGCAAAGAGACTGCCAGCATTAATTGAAGGAAGAACTGGGTAGGTGCAATGCAAGAATACATCCAGGAACCTAAAAAGAAACATAGTAACACCAGAACCCAGTGGTAACGCAGCAGGAAAACTTTATCATGCTAACCAAGAAGAAGCAAAAGAAAATGATTTAAAATGTAACTTTATGAAGATGATGGAGAACTTTAAAGAGGAAATGAAAAACTCCCTTAAAGAAATGGAGGAAAAGATAAAAAAAAATATTGGAAGAAATTAATAAATCCCTTAAAGAAACACAAGAAAACCAAGAAAAACAATCAAACAGGTGAAGCAAACAGTTCAAGATTTGAAGACTGAAATATAGACAATTAAAAAAAAACCCAAACTGAGGGAATTCAAGATATGAAAAATCTGGGGAAGTGAACAGAAACTACAGAGGCAAGTATAACATATAGAATAAAAGAGATAGAAGAGAGAATCTCAGGTATTGAAGATACTATAGGGAAAATTGATTCATTGGTCAAAGAAATATTAAATCCAACAAATTCTT
>NC_022010.1:79040019-79041450 GCF_000317375.1 Microtus ochrogaster
TGCAACTGATGTCCATTTTCTGGGACTGCTGAGATTAACTGAATCCAGTCTTGTGCTGTTGCTTTTATGCTTGAAGCCCACATTTTGACCACTTCTCTAATGAAGGATGAATGAATTCCATAAGATACAATTGCTTGTTTAATCTTCTTTAGATCAATTTTATTTATGGGCTCCCATGTATATATTTTGACGACCTTAGGGTATTTGGTGCCAGATACTCTTTCTGATGATATCACTGGAAAAACTGGTAAAACTCTGGGTAAGCTATCCCAGAGTTTGGTACATTCTGATGAGGCTAAATTTTGTCTTTGTAACTTTTGTCCCTGGTCATCAAATTTGATAAATTCCTGAATCATTTCAAATCTTTTTGCAGTGCCTTTTGTAGAGTCTGGATCTCCTGTCCAGTGCTCTGTTCTAATGTCCTCATTGAAGATTCTAAGGTGTGAAGTCTGTCCAGTAAAGAAAATGTCTTATCCTTGAACATAATTTTTATGGCAAACATATTACCTTCCTAGAGACAATTCTATCAGTCAGTCTATCATAATGCTCCAACAGAGTCTGATTAGTACATTCAAAAGTATGATTCTCTTAGACAATTTCTCAACACCCTCTGTCATTGACTGGGTTTGTTTGTCAAATTGGCTGTATCCTTCTCCAAAGTGCTATATTTCCTTTTTAGTTGGTCATTTTCAGTCTGTAAAGACTGTATCATTTCTAAAAGCACCTTATTCTTTATCCTATTATCAAACCATGACTTTAAGGAGAAAATATGAAAGACTGAAATTTTTTATCAGCTATAAAAGTTTCTACGTAGAGTTTTTGGGGTCACTTTTGTTTGCAATCATATCATTTGCAAATAGTGATAGCTTGACTTCTTCCTTTCCAATTTGTGTTCCTTTGATTTTCTTTTATTGTCTTATTCCTCTAGATAGAAATTCAAGTAATACACTAAATAGATATGGAGAGAATAGGCAGCTTTGCCTTGATTTTTAGTTGAATTTCTTTCTGTTTAAATTGATGTTGGTTGTCGGTTTGCTGTAAATTGCTTTTATTATGTTTAGATGTGTTCCTTGCATTCTTGATCTCTCCAAGGCCTTTATCATGAAGTGGTAAAGTCTTTTGGATTTTGTTAAAGGTTTTTCAGCTTCTAATGAGATGGTCATGTACTTTTGGTTTCTTCAGTTTGTTTATATGGTGGATTATATTGATAAATTTTCGTATTTTGAACTATCCCTTCATCTCTAGGTTGAAGATAACTTGGTCATGGTGAATGATTTTTTTTGATGTATTCTTGGATTCTGCTTGCCAGTATTTTATTAACTATTTTTGCATCAAAGTTCATAAGGGAGATTGGCTTGTAGATCTCGAAAATTCTGAGGGTAGTTTATGTTGGAAAGGATATAGAGTCAGAGGAACACTCCTCTACTGCTA
>NC_022010.1:79042209-79043788 GCF_000317375.1 Microtus ochrogaster
AGATGATAACATGAGGGAATGGGATGTCTATGGGGGAGAGAGGCAGAGTGGAAATAATGATAGCAAGATCTTTATAGAGAGAGCCACTATGTGGTTGGGGAGAAACCAGGTGATAGAGAAATTCCCAAGAATCCACAAGGATGACCCCAGTTAAGACTCCTACCAACAGTAGAGAGGGTGCCTGAGCTAGCATTCCCCGATAATCAGATTGGTGAATACCCCAGCTATTATCAAAGAACCTCCATCCAGTAACTGATTGAACCAGATACAGAGATCCACCATCAAACATCGGGCCCAGCCATGGGAATCCAATTGAAGAGAGGGAGGAGGGAATATATGAGCAAGGAAGATCAAGATCATGATGGACAAATCTACAGAGATAGATGAACCAAGGTCATGGAAACTCATGAACCCTAGACTGACAGCTCTCGAGTCTCCATAGGACCAAACTAGGTCCTCTATATGTGGGAGACAATGGTGAAGCTTGAATTATCTGAGGGGTACTTGGCAGTATGACCAGGATCTATCCTTGGTACATGTGCTGGTTTGTTGTAGCCCATTCCCTACAGTAGAATGCCATGTTTAACCTTTATGCATGAGGCAGGGACTTGGTCATGCACCAATTTAATGTGCCAGATGTTGTTGACTCCTCATGGGAGCCTTTATCCTTTGAGAGGAGTGGATGGCAGCTGGGCTGGGCAGAGGAGGCAAGAGGGGCAGGAAGAGGGGAGGGAGGGAAAATTATGGTAGAAAGATAAAATGAAATTTTAAAAAGTAAATAAAAATTAAAAAAAAGAAGGTAAAGACTTACTTTAGGTGGTATGATTAAAAAATGAAAAATATCATTAAGAAGGAAGGGTTGGACCAACTGTCTGTATGTTTAAAAGATGAAGTGTTTGTTACTCAGATAAAGGGTCATCAGTGGAAAACAGATACAGTTGTAATAAACAAATGACCTCTGCTATATATTATTAATCACAGAGAAGTAAAGGAGTTATGAATTAGTTATCAGGTACTAAAAACATCTCATAAGTACATTGAACTTTGAAATTGTCATAGCTTTCTACTTTGTGCTTCATTTCACATTATCTAAAAGAGGTATAGCCAGTTGGCTTTCAATGCCAAGGGATTGTCTCAATTCCTCCTTCTGGAAGGTCAAATTTAAGGTAATCGAATCATATAGTAATTCCTCCACAGATAAGAAAGTTATTAATTTTATATAACCATTAGGGTTGAGTCATGAGATGACCAAATGCTTGGTCATTTTGTTATCAGTGTGGAGCTGGTTGCCGAAAACCTTACGTTCTGGAGGTTGATCTAGATGATAACTATTTGTCTCAAAAAGATTTATACATGTTTGGGTATTTCCATGCTGTTACTTTTTGATAAGAATAACAGCTGTATCCAAAAACAAAATATATTTCTCTCTTTATTATAAGTAGTTCTCTTATAATAACTATTTATCCACCCAGTATTTTTTTCTATTTATATATCAATCTTTCTTTAATTCCATATGTTGTTCCTTTGGAAACTACAACTCCCAGACTCCTCCTGGACTATGGATACCTGTGCGCACACC
>NC_022010.1:79043888-79054581 GCF_000317375.1 Microtus ochrogaster
AAAAAAAGAAGGTAAAGACTTACTTTAGGTGGTATGATTAAAAAATGAAAAATATCATTAAGAAGGAAGAGTTGGACCAACTGTCTGTATGTTTAAAAGATGAAGTGTTTGTTACTCAGATAAAGGGTCATCAGTGGAAAACAGATACAGTTGTAATAAACAAATGACCTCTGCTATATATTATTAATCACAGAGAAGTAAAGGAGTTATGAATTAGTTATCAGGTACTAAAAACATCTCATAAGTACATTGAACTTTGAAATTGTCATAGCTTTCTACTTTGTGCTTCATTTCACATTATCTAAAAGAGGTATAGCCAGTTGGCTTTCAATGCCAAGGGATTGTCTCAATTCCTCCTTCTGGAAGGTCAAATTTAAGGTAATCGAATCATATAGTAATTCCTCCACAGATAAGAAAGTTATTAATTTTATATAACCATTAGGGTTGAGTCATGAGATGACCAAATGCTTGGTCATTTTGTTATCAGTGTGGAGCTGGTTGCCGAAAACCTTACGTTCTGGAGGTTGATCTAGATGATAACTATTTGTCTCAAAAAGATTTATACATGTTTGGGTATTTCCATGCTGTTACTTTTTGATAAGAATAACAGCTGTATCCAAAAACAAAATATATTTCTCTCTTTATTATAAGTAGTTCTCTTATAATAACTATTTATCCACCCAGTATTTTTTTCTATTTATATATCAATCTTTCTTTAATTCCATATGTTGTTCCTTTGGAAACTACAACTCCCAGACTCCTCCTGGACTATGGATACCTGTGCGCACACCACCTGCGCACAGGTACGGGACATCCTTCCCAGACACCCTTGCGCTCCCCGTTAAAAAGGCAGGGCCACACGAGGCTCTCTCTCGCTCGCCTTTCCTCGTGTGTCCTGCACGTCTCCCCGCCCTCTTGTGTTCCCTTCCCCCATTAAAGTGGACCCACGTGGGAGCCGCCGTGTCATGTCTGTGTTTGTTTCATCGCCGTGTGTGTCTGTCCTCTGCCCCGTGTTTCAAGAAGAACAAGCCTGCCTTCTTTTTTTTAAGAACACCATACATATTATATTTAATAACATTTTAATGATATAAGTCTAAAATATAAGTAATATTCTGAAATAAAACAGTGTTTCCAAATGATTATGTCTTAAGTGTATTTTCATTACTCAGTCAAGATTTAATGCTTACTCTTTTTTGTAAGTAATTTTTTTCAAGAAAGGGAAAGAAAATAAGGGAAATGTCTTTCATAGGAAACTGTATATTCTGGTGGAAGAGCCAGGTAACAGCAAGTTAAATATCATGTTGTAAAGCTGTGATAGCCATTTTCATGCTTGATTTCAGATGTATTTTCTTTGCTTTCTGTCCAACTGTATATTTCAGGTAATTACATCCCCATACTTTCTAAATTTCAGGTTTTTTTTCAGTGTTTTATTTTTCCCAACAGAAGAATGCTGACCATGATGGGGAAGAATCTGGGATGTTTTCTTCCTCTTTCTATCTTTGGAGATTTCTTCAGCAGCAGCTGTGTCTCCTTCTCCTCCCAGCCTGTGACTCTGTTTGGCAGCCCCTCACAGAGATGCAAATTAAATGCAAATCAAATGCAAATTACAAGCATAATGAGATGCCATTTCACATCCAGATTGACAAAAATTTAATAATCTGACAAAACCAAATGTTGTCAAGGATTCAAAGACTTTCACCCTTTTGGTGGAACTTAAAATTGGTAAAAAAAAAAAAAAATCTTTGCAAAACAAATCTGAATTTTAGTGTAGTTAATGATAAACAAATCAGTCATTCTTCTAATTGTACTCTCTAAAGAAAAACTTGCAGATATGAACGTAGAGAAATATACAAGAATGTTTCTAGCATTATGTTTATATATATATATTGGAAAAAATTCTGAACACCGCCTTTAAATCTCTTTAAGAAGAATGGAAAACAAAAGATTGTTTTTATACACAGTAAGTTATTCTTTCAAACAATAAATGAAGCAGTGACTGTTAAATAAATATGTTTATATTTTCTAAAGGAGTATATGAGCATAGAGAAGTCAATCACTGATACATTATGTGCATATATGTAGAATACAGAATTCTATCTATATAATGAAATGAGTAAGAATAACTTAAATACATAAATTATATATTATTATTTAAGATTGAAAACAAAATCTATGCTGATAATTTGGAAAAATTATTAGCAAAGAAAAGTATTTGGAGATGTAAGTCAGCAGTATTTGACACAATTAGTGACACTTTAAGAGGATGCTGGGTACACAGTTCCTTCTTTATTTTGTTAATTTCTTTTCAGTTAGAACTTTTATAAGTACTATTTTATATCTTGCTAATTTTTATAATTATTTAAATAATAGCTTTAAAAGCAAATTCACAGCCGTGAAAATTTACTATCAAAACACTGACATAATCATGATTAATTTCATGAAACTTTATTTGTCAGACATATCACAGCCATTGTACATATGAACTCAGTGCAACTGTCACTGCATGAATAGGGTCTGTACCAGAAAAGGTAGGCTGAGATCCCAGCACATCCAATAAAGTTTCACCTCTAGTTGAGGAATTACTGGCCAATTCTTGCTGACTGTTGAGAGCAGATTTTTTTCAGAGGTGAACCCAATGAGAGGTCAGCCATGCTTTTGTAGATGGCTGTACAGTGATACATGCAAAAGCAACATCATTTGGATTCAGCAGATTAAAAAAATGATTTTAGGAGGAAAAAGTACAGATTGATAAGAGAGAAAATGAAAGAAAGGATACCAAGATTGGATGTGATCATGTAAGAATGATGTGGGATTCCCCTCTGTATGCTGTAAATACCACTGGTAATAAAGAAACTGCCTAGGCCTGTGATAGGGCAGAACTTTGGAAGGCAAGGAAAGCTAAAGTGAATGCTGGGAGAAAGGAGGCAGAGTCAAAAAGAAGTCATGTAGCCCTGCCGAAGACAGACACTGGAATTTTAGTCAGTAAGCCACAGCCACATGGCAATATACAGATTAATAGAAATGGGTTAAATTAATATGTAAGTTAGCCAATAAGAAGCTAGAGCTAATGGGTCAAGCAATGATTTAATTAAAACAGTATCTGTGTGGCTATTTTGGGGGTGAGCTGCTGGGAAACCCAAAACCAACAAGTAGCCTCCTATGACAAATTGGTATGCTAACATGGTGTACTAAATGCATGTAAACTTGAGAAAGCTTTAAAAGAACTCTAGACACAAAAGAACAGAGTTATGCATGATTTGGTAGAGGCATTCTCTTGGGTGGGCTCTGTTTGCTAGAAGCAAGCAGAGGCATGGCTCCTTTAAGAGAGGTTTTCCTGATTCAACAGTAGCAGAAAAAAAGCTGTACCATTTTGAAATGACAGATTTCTGGGCTGTGCTACCAGTGTGACCTCTGGCCCTTTCAGGAGGCCAACCATTTAAATGGGGCTTGTGAACAGAGTGCTACAACTTGCTTAATGGCAACATAGACAGGCTATGTGCCTAAAAATGGGGTTGTGAACATGGCTTTCAGAGGTAGCAAACAGCACCTCCATGATGGGTAGGGCAAGGCAAACAGGCAGTGTTGTATTTCCCATAGCAATGATGTTGCTTAAATCATAAGAAGCACTCCCAGACAATAAAGAATTACAGATACATAATAGATGAGAATTAGACATAAAAGACTCTAAATGGGTCACAGTGTTGGATCAATGTACATAGGCTAGGGAGAGGAAAGAAAAAGAATACAGTTATAAAAAGAAGTAAATTTTTTTAAAGGTAAAGTCTTTAAAGAGACAGCATACAGACAGTCATAGATTAAAAGAAAAATAAAGTAGATAAACAGAGTAAACAAAAATAAGTCACAAAAAGATGGAATATGCAAAGAGAGTCTGCATTATGTATATTATCGTGTTTTCTTTGAATTTTTTGTCTGTGAAGGAGTTAAGTAACCAACATATATACTTTAAATGTATCATGACTTCAGAATTTGAGTCTAAGGATATTTTGCTTTGATAAAGAGGTATTTTTGTTTCCACAAAAGATGAGAACCTGTGGATTAATTCCACACTACTGTGGTTTGATGCGCCAAGAGCCCCTGAAAAGTCACCATGAACACCCCCAAAAATTACTTTGCCTAACTAAAAACAAAATGTATGGAGAAAACTATGTCCATATTCCCAAATATTGTATATAAATGTTTATTTACATTTAAAATGGGTTATTCTAGAGATTTGTATGGGTCTTGATTTATTAATACAAATTTAAGGTCAATGTTGTTATATGTATATTTCTGATCTTGATGAAGGTATTGTGTTTGTCCAGATCATTTAAAAATGTATGTATATTTGGGAATGTATAATTGGAAAATAAAAGTTAATAGATAATGGTCTATGAAAGTCAAGCTTGTCTCATGTTAGATTTTCTTGATGTAAAGAGATGTATTTCAGATAGATAGGTATTCTTCAAACCTTCCAAAGACTACAGAATACGGAATTTAAAATGTTTTAAAATTTAGGACTTTTTATGACAGTGAGACACATCTGCTCCTGGCAACATCATTCTACTTCAAGAGAATGTGATCTGGACATGCAGGACCCACAGAGAAATGACTGCTGAACATGCCTAAAGGTGAGATGGTTCTTCAGGGTTTGTGCTTCTTAAAAGAGTCTGACAGACATTCTTCAGGACACAAAAAAGTGACTGATAAACTGCTAATATAAGTGGAACTCTCTTTGAAATTTCCTGCTTCATGAAAAAGTCTGATGGATACTATGGTCTAGTAGGTTGAAGATGGATGCTCCAATGGTACAGAAGAAATTGGGTGACAGTCCAGGCAGCAAGATATCTCTGTCAATTCTAGAGTTTTGGAAGTTAATTACAACTCACTTCCTGCTTACTTAGGCAATATTATATCCTGGAGTCTTTGATGGATTTGAAGAATTTATAGTTATATTCCTTAGTTATGATAAAAGATAATATATATATTAACTGTAATTCTTGCTTGATACCTGTTTTGTTATATGTAATTGTTCTGTGTTAAAGTTAAAACCTTCCTTTTATTTAAACAGAAAAGGAGGGTGATGTGGGATTCCACTCTGTATGCTGTGAATATCATTGGTGAATTAAGAAACTGCCTTGACCTATTGATAGAGCAGAACTTAGGTAGGTGGGAAAAATTAAACTGAATGCTGGGAGAAAGGAGGCAGAGTCAGAGAGAAGCCATGTAGCCCCAAACTTTAGCCAGTAAGCCACAGCCACGTGACAATACATAGATTAATAGAAATGGGTTAAATTAATATGTAAGAGTTAGTCAATAAGAAGGCAGAGCTAACAGACCAAGCAGTGATTTAATTAACACAGTTTCTGTGTGGTTATTTCAGGGCTGAGTTGCCAGGTGGACCAGAACCAACAAACGGCCTTCTTCAATATAAGAATGTAAGCTTATTACAGCTCAGCCTTTGCATCTAAGACAAGAAGTGAAGAGGTTCAGTAATAGGATGCAAAGATCCAGTACAATGATTACAAAATTGCATCTTCCTGTTATGACAGGAAAGCTACAAACATGAAATGGCTGCTAAATAAGACCTGAACATTAACAATACCAGTTGGCATGAAACAAAGTTTTGTGGAAATCTCAAGGGGTCCCATCCCTACCCAAAGAGTTATAGACAAGTAAGGGTTGCTAGTAGAGGGGGAATTGATTTTCTCCAGGGACAAGCCCGTGGTTGCTTATCCAATACCTAGTGGGTAGTGATAAGACATATACTTTCAAAAAACAGTGAACAGACTCAGCAGAAGAAAAAATATATATGTATTAAAAATACTTGTGAACTATTTTGCATTTTTTGTTGTTTAATTCTAATACATTGTATAGTCTCTTTATTTAAAATTACATCATTTTCACTAATATTCAGATTCAATATTTACATCAGGTGGTCATCTTTAGAGAAAGTTTCCAATTATTCATTCCACCATTTAGCTATCACTAAAAATTTTCTTTTAGTTTTCTTTTTGAACTTCTAAGACAGACTATTCAGGAACAGTGGGGGAAGTAGAAAGCTATGCATGATAGAGACCATGGGATTTAGCCAAACATTTTGTCTTACTTTTCTATTGTTATGTGAAAACATCATGATAAAGGAAGCTGACAGAAGAAAGGTTTAGTTGGGTCCTATAATTCCACCAATTTTGGATAAAACATTCAAACTTTAGCTTAAGTTGTTCATTTTCATTCAAGTCATCATACATTTCTTTTTTTTAACCCAAAATGCTTCTGTTCTGCATCTATTTTAGATGTTATATAATTGAGGGCTCGAATTTTTAAGTTGAACAGTGTGTAAACCACAAGACAACCACTGTCTAACTTTAAAACTTGCTCTGGTCTACAGAAACCATAAATATTTTCAAAAAATCTGAAGAACATGCACTTCTCTGATTTCTTCCAAGATAATGAAAGGAAATAGATTGTGCATAAAATTTCACCTTAAATCCTCTAAATTTTCATATAAATTCTAGTTTTATATGTTTGCATAATTTTACTGAAGTAAAATCTGAGGCACTGCAAAAATAATGCAAAGTTAAATTCATATATTTTTAAGATCAGTAAATATATATATATGTGTGTGTGTGTGTGTGTGTGTGTGTGTGTGTGTGTGTGTGTTGGAATCACTGGTTTAGGAACATATTATGGATGCTAACAAAGAAGAAATGTAAACACCAAGACAGTCATAAAACTTTTAATCTAAAATGGTGTGCTGCCTGTAAGATCCACTACTATAGTGGTGACCCAAAGGTTGGGAGTAACCAACAAATAGATGATTTAACTTAAGGCCCACCCCAAAAGATGAAACTCATTGAATATTGCTTGGGTGGCTAAGAACCTGATACTAGATTGCCTAGGTACAGAGGGTAAAACCAAATAATACTTTTCTTAAAAAATAAAATAAACAAAAATACCAATAAAATGATTCCTAATGACATTCTGTTATACACATTGATCAGTGTGCTGTCCATCATCCTTCATCAGAGAAGCTTCTTCCTGCAGCAGATGGGAACAAATACAGAAACCCACAGCTAGACAATGTCCAGAGAGTGCGAGACCTTGGAACACTCAGCTATTTAATGGCATGTCTTCCACAGATCCCTCCTCTCAGGGTTCAAGCCCCCACAAAAGAAGAGGCAGAAAGTATATCATTTGGGCATACACACATATACACATACATATAAATATGTATAAAATGGCTTCCAGCTTTGTGTCTTTGTAGGATTCCTGAGTGTGTGGATGAGTCAGGCTTTGTTTCTCATGCCTGCTTCTGAGCTCTTTTCTGCCTTTTGGTTTCTTTAATGTGTTAGCTTTTTATTTAGTGTTATATTATATAATATATCTTATTATTATTATCCCTTAGAAGCCTATTTATTTTCTAATAAGAGACAGAAAGTAGATACAGAAGGTAAGGGTGAACTGAGAGAAGTAGAAAAAGGGAAAACCATAATCAGGATATATTATTTGAGAAAAAAAAATCCGTTTTTAAGAAAAGGAAAAAAGTTGTTCATAGTCAATAAAAGAAAAATAATTTACATATGAAATTAATCTTTCTAATTAATATTAATCTACACTATAATACACAATGGATTATTTACTTTAATTTTTAATGATAATTAATTACAACTTGTCATATCAAAAGTTATTTACCTCTTTATTTAATTGCAGCACTGTATAGTCACTATCAAAATTAGGGAGGTGGTGCTGAGGACTGGCCTCAACCAAATCACCTCTTATTATTGTAGGGGTGTGGAAATTAAAGACAGATACCACAGGACAGTATAGTGAGAGAATTTCAGGAAAAATTACTCAGATCCTGAAATCACCCTCCTTTATTCTCCCATGGGTTTTATACTCAATGTAAACTATGAGAGAAGGTATCAAAGGTAACGAACGTCTTCATTAACATGATAGCATGAGACTTCCCATCATCAGCATTCTGTTGCGTAGGTAGTTAGATGACCCAAGTCACATACAGCCATAAATGAATCACATAAGCAGTAAACATCTGTTCCCCAGGTGACCTCATAGTTACA
This sequence comes from Microtus ochrogaster, assembly GCF_000317375.1. NCBI lineage: Eukaryota > Metazoa > Chordata > Mammalia > Rodentia > Cricetidae > Microtus > Microtus ochrogaster. Next base: position 79,051,967 of record NC_022010.1, read on the forward strand.
ATTGAAGGAGCAGAAATACATCTGCATATCCTGACCACCTGTCAGAATGGCACCCAGCCATCTTAACTTCAAAAGAACAAGGCAACCACCCCCTGAGTTAGAAGGTGAAATTAGGCCTGATAGTCTCTCAAACCCTCTGGTCACCAGAGAGATACAGCCCTGCTTTTCTTGGCCTCCAAAAGGTGGTTTCTCAGAAAGATGTGAATTTACAGGGAAATGACAAAAAAAAAAAAATCATCCTGAGTGAGGTAACCCAGACCAAGAAGGGCAAATATTGTATGTATTCTCTTTCCTGTGGATATGAGCTGTCAAAAAACAAAGCGATAACATACAGAATTACAGAGGTTATGCATAGAATAAGGGACTAGAAGAGACAGATAATTCCCCGAGGACAGTGAAATAGAATAGATGGTTATAGATGGATTGATCATACTGGAATAGAAGGATCTTGTGAGGAGAAGAGGGGAGTAGAGGAACAAGGAGGAAATATGGAGAGAGACAGGTAAAATTAATGGCATTTGAGGAGTAGCATGGGAATCTAATATAGTAGAAACCTCCTAAAATATATACATATGTTTAAAGGTATTCTAAATGAAATTGACAAATAGTGGGGGAGACATAGCCCAAACTGATCATCTTTTGTCTCAAAATAAAACTTCTTGCACTGGGCTTCGGTTACATCTTGTTGGCACAAGGAGTCCCATGGGACTCCACCCCAAACAGTCCAAAATAAATCATTGCCATACAGTTGATGTGTCAGGAGCCATTTCTTCCTAGGATTATTGCAGGAACCATCGCCCTGGGGAGTCTGCAGAGTTAAGAATCGTTCTGTTGTCAGAGCCTACCCCACACCCAAATTGGTTGTTAATGGAGAGCTGTTAGCGGAACCCGCCCCACATTCCAAACTATCTAGAGAACTAGGTGTGTCAACTCGTGACTTCCTGGCCTACATGACCTGACCAAAGGTAACCTCCTGGCCTATGTGACCAATGTAAACCACATGACCAATGTGAACCATGCGACAAGAGTCCAGGCCCCTGTGCCCCCCCAACTCCTTATCCTATATAAACTGTAACCTGTCTCTAATAAATGGAGGCTTTGACAAGAACCCCGCTTAGCCTCCTTCTTCTCTCTTAGCCCATTATCTTCCAGATAGTGCCTCTCCAGGATCCTGCAATAACTGACTGCAGGGTGGGTTACAACCCCTAGACTAAGTAACCCACCCAAAGCGGTTTACACTGATGTACAAATGATAAAATGTAATGTTCAGCCCTAAACCAGGGACAGTGTGGTATAGACTCCTAAATGTTGGTTTTGAGTTGACTCTTGAAAGGTAAAATGTTGCTTTATAAAGTTACAAATGTAATAATTGCTTTTTAAAAAGTGACTGTATTGGCATTACATGACTTTATTGTCATGTTTAATGAACTAGCCATTTTTTTATAAATGTATGCTCTAGTGTCTAAATTCAAATTCTTGAGAGTTAAAACTTGTTAGGAGTAGGCTGGGAGGTGGGTGGCTCACGCCTTTAATCCCAGCACTCTGGAGGCAGAGGCATGCAGATCTCTGTGAGTTTGTGGCCAGTCTGGTCTACAGGAGCTAGTTTAGGCTCCAAAGATAACAAAGAAACCTTGCCTCAAAAGATCAAAAACCAAACAAGCAAACCAAAAAAAACCAACCACCAAACAAACAAAAAATTTGTTAAGATTAGACAGTGTGGATGACCTATTGTTTGTCTTTACTGCTGTATAAACATAATTTATAACACACAAAAAATTTTAATTTTGAGACTTGTCTCTTCTTGTTTCCTAAAATACATATTTTAATAAATTTAATAATGTAGAAAACAAAAATTACGATATGACATTGTAATTTTAATTAAAATCATATGAGTTATTAAGGTTCCCCCATGATATCCCTGAATAATAAGTTAAAAAAATACAAACTTTGATTCCAAAGAATAAAAAGACATTTTAACTGAAGAAAAAGTCTGAAAGGGATGTAAGATATACCATGTTATTATGCCTCTGCCATTGTCCAATGCAGACTTAGTGTCCCCCTTTTTTGCCTTTTAGATATTGATACCGTATTACTGACGTTCATATTCAAAGAAGTCAGAGTTTCCTTGAATTATTTCTTTTCTCTTAGAATCTTACTATTGCTACAGTTTATGTTGCAAGTTTTGTTAAGGATTTCAAATATCTTAGTATAATTTACTTAAACATGTGAAGTGGTTAAATATATATCAAATCAGAGATAATGACCAGAGAAGAAATAAAAGCTCAGATCTCAGAATCTCACAGCCCCTGTATTTCAAAAGATGCTCTCTGGGGTTTCAAAGATAATAGTATAATCACGGAGAAGAAAGTGAAATGAAATAATATGAAATATTTTAATCAACACTCCCATGGTAGAATTCATTTCTCACTTCTAATTATTGGCACAGCACCTAGGGACAGAGTATCATTGTGGGAGTGGTATATGACAGCTACAGAGTTCTGTATTACTGTGACAAAAATGAACATTTTTTTTATTTGCTTACTATTAAAACCTCAGATGTGATTTATCCTTGGCATATTCAAATATAAATAATAACCATCAAGAAAGTTTCCTGC
>NC_022010.1:79060332-79067231 GCF_000317375.1 Microtus ochrogaster
TGTCCTTGTTGTTAATGTTTAAATTTCCCATAACAAGCAACATATTTTCCTACAGTAATCTTTGAAGTTTCCAGGATGAAGATGGGGCCCCACAACATCAACTCAGTCTGGTTTTTTATGACATCATAAATTTTCTTTTTTTTAAAGCGCTAATAATAGAACTGTTTCTTTGGTACCAACTGAATGAGACAATTTCGAATGGTGCACATTTTTTGACAACACTCTGGCCAGACCTTCTCAAAACGTTCAGAGACTAGTTATAATTTTCTTAGGTCAAAGGTTAATTTGGGAATTTTACCATCATTTGCTTTCACAGGGGCCCCTAAGAAGAACGTCGCCCCCAAGTCACCTAGAAGCAATCTAAGAGGACGACGTCCCCTCTCCCAACAGAGTTTTCCCACACGGTTAGGGACATCTTTTAGTGGTTGGTTTAGGGTTGAGGGGATGGAGAGATATTGTATGGAATTAGGGGTATATTCAAAAAAAGGGGGGGGAGGATTAACTGGTTTGATGGAATGATTGGTATTTGTGACTTACTCTTTTTAAAAAATTATATTGGTACTGTTTCTTGTATATTGATATATTGAATATTGAATGTGAGTGTTCCTACCTCTATTCTTGTATAAGAGTATGCTTATATTGTATGGATACATCTATCATATCACAATGTACATTTCTACCTCTGATACTATTTATGTTATAACATTGTTTACATTTGATATGTAATGACATTGTTTATAGGTGAAGATCATTGTCTTCACATTGCACAGTTGCTTATTCCCTTAGTTTTCAAATTAGATAGGTATTGAGAATTAAATGTTTGTCATATTTATTTTTAGGTTAATCAGGTCTTTTAGATTCATAGAGATTATTTTTAGTATAGATAATATAATCTTCAGCCTCTTTGAAGAGCTGTAGAAAATGGCCTTTAATCTAACCTAGAATTCTGTGCCAACGAGACACAATTACTCCTGGCAACACCACTCTACTCCCGAGAGAACGTTGAGCACCAAAGACACTCCACTGGGAGCTTGTCTTCTTGGCAGAACTGGCCTTTGGGTTAAGAAAAGCCCATACCTCAACTACTGACTAAGATATGAAACAGGATTGTCTTATCTTGCCAAGACAGGGTAGGATAATTCTAAGAAAGTTCCTTGCATTTGATAATGATATGTCAGTTATGTTAGGCCTTAGCCAAAGTTGGTTGACTCAACATTGCAAACGAGACTTTGGGTGATTGCCCAGGTAGTCAGTTGTCTCTGTCATTTGTTGCACATTCTGGATATCTCTCATTTTATTAAGAAATATTTATTCCCTTCTCAGATCTTTGACGGAGTTGAAGATTATTTAATTGTAGTTACTTTCTACATTATTTAGACTCCTTGAGATAGAATGTCTAGCAAAACTTTTGTTCTCAATATTGTTAGTTATATTTATCATTTGTTATTATTGTTTATAGTTGTATTTGGTTTAGTTCTGGCTTATCTAGACAAAGGGGGAAATGTAGGGTTTAGCCAGCCCCCTTTTAGGGCGGGTTTGCCTGGGGCAGTTGTTTATGGATAAATGGAGCACGCGGAGGCTGTGCGCTCTCTTTCTTTCCTACCTTCTGTGCTGCGCCGGAACTTCGGTTCTGTAAGTTTTATTTAATCATTAAAATTGTATATATTCTTTAATATTTGCCTACATTTATTCACACCGGTACAATATTCCCCTTTAGGAAGGAGCTCAATGATTTAGATTATTGAAGCAGAACCTTTTAAGAGATCACTATTATCTGAATTTTCTAGAAGTCTTTAGAGAAATATAATTAATTTTAACTTTGTTCTAAAGGTAATACTTTAAATGGGTTTTTGGCTGTCTACCAAAGATGCTTATTGATTGGTTTTCCTGAGTAATTGATAACAAAGTTTCTAGTATTTCTGTCTGATAAGAATGCATTGGCAAAACTAGTTGATCTTTTTCTTACCATTAAGCAACTCAAGAACTATTAAATATAATAAAATGATTTTTTCTCCTCATGGTTGGTACTTAAAAATATGGCTGCTTTTAAAACAGCAACAAAAGACAGAAATCAACTATAAAATACTTTAATTGACAAATTAGCTGGAGAACAATCAATTATTGGAGTCCCACATCTTGGATTATTCAATGTGGGTAGTGTAAATCCAGCTTTGGCTACTAATTGCTAGGATTAACTGATAGTCCATTTCGCATTAGCTGTCTATTTAAAGTTACTATCAATGCCATCAGATAGGAAATATTAGAAAGAAGATATTTTTAGGAAAATTATTCTAACTCAGAAAGAAAAAAAAACACTGTGAAATTTTAATGGTAACGAGGCTGCTTGTCCTCCTTGTAGTAACATCTGCAAAGCAGAGTTGGGATTCTCATTTTTCTGTTCTTGAAACAACTTACATCATTCATTTGCATGTTATGCTGTGCTATATATTCTAAATATTAAAAATTATGTATTGCTTCATTAAATTTTGAAACACAAAAATGTGTTTCATGGGAATGTTACAAATGGCCTTTACTATAAGTGAAAAATATTAATCTTACCTAGGTAGACTTATTTGTCCTATAATATTAAATAGAAGGTGAAAGAAGTAGATTTATCTTGGTACAAGATCTGCAGTTTCCCCATTAACCTCAATGCTTCAAATCTCTACATAACACCATAGAACAATGTTAAATTTTGTTACTGCTTGCATCTATTAAATAAGATGATAAGGTTACGCATGTCACCTTTTATCTGTGCATAAAGAGAAAAGCACAGCACACACAATAAATTGCTTGAGCAAAGAGAGATCTAGTTATGTCCCCAAATAAGCACTATTTGGTAGCTAAAACCAAGGAACCAACAGTATCTTTCAACAGTTGGATAAGAGAAAAGCTTTCAAGAGTATGCGCAAGTTATCTTTTCAATGTACTTTTAAAAGTTTACATGATTATAAATCAAATCTCCACCAGCAAGAAGGAAACAAATCATCTACCATGTATGCCTAATTCTATTTTTAAAGGTTTATAGAACTTTATTTGTATAACTTTTCGGTGTGAGCACCTGTGTGTTGTATGTATAGGTTTCCAAAAACACAAGAGGATGTGGAATCCTTTGCAACTGCAATTACAGGTAGAGCCTCCTGATCTGCATGCTGAGAGTTGAATCTGAGCCCTTTGCAAGGGGAGTAAGTATTCTAGATCACTGAGCAACACCTCCAGTGCCAACCTTTACCATGTACTTTTATATTACCCGGCATAAAGGAAACATCTATTTTTGTAGTGCCCTACAGTCATACACAGAAAACATCTCTTGAGAAATCTCCTACTATGACAGTGACTGAGCATACATTTAAAATGAGGATCCTAAGAAGATCTAATACATTTCCTCAGCTAATTGACTTGTGTTTGACTGTGACGCCCCTTAAGCCTGATCCCAGGTTGGTACAATATTTGGAGAGAGCAACGGTTAACAAGGAACCAGTTTCCATAGTAGAAATGAAAAGACACAGTAATCCTACCCTGATATTTCTTAGTTACTCAACTGGCACAATTGAATATTAATGGGAATTAATATCCATGTACAGAAAGCATAAACTATAAGGTATCTATATAAAAATAGTTTGAAACACTTAGATTTTGCCATACATTTCAAAGACTCACATAATAATATTTATTGGCTACCAATTTTAAAGAAGATACTTTATGTTGGAAAGGCGAAAAAAATCATTAAACAAGACTCTGAAATATGCAACATACTATGCTTGTATAAAACTAAATTATTACCAATAAAAATTGGTCATCTAAGTATTTTACCTAATGCTGTCTTCTTTTTTTTTTGTTAGTGATTATTTTAAAATGTGGTCTTACTTGAAAAACCATGGGAAACCCCCTGCTATGAGATGACTCAGATGCACTTTGCAATAATAGCTCTATTAACTTACTTTTAATGCTTTTTTACTTCCCAGTTGTTCACCATATGTCCCTGAAGTTTAATAAAGCTGAAAACATTTTATTTTATTGTCTCAAACTATTGATTACCTGTTTACTGCAATGTTGAGAACTCTGTGATGTATAGCCTTTGCCATGCTGATTAAATCAATTAGCTTAAGAAATAAGAGACCTACTTTAAAACAGAGAACCTCAATACAGACTAACATTGCTTCTCTTCTACATTACTTGTAGCCTAACTAGAAAGCAAGCAAACCTTATTTTCAACATTGCAAAGAAAATAAATTTGATTGTTTCACAACTGATTTAGATATTCCTTAGGGCATGACATGACAATTTAGATTTCTTCTTTTTTGTTTTATTGCCTGCATAATCTTATTTAAGGGGATAAAGAACAGACTCACCGACTTCAGAGGAAGAGAAACATAACTAAAGGAAAGCTGCTTTGAATTTTAAAATGAACTTAAATGAGTTTAAAAAGCAAAAAGCTGAGAGAAGTATAGAATTACTGAACCAGACAGAGATCACAATATGACCCCGAACCAACTAAGATCGTCCTAATTATCCTAGAGATTGCAAAGGGAAGTGGTGCTGTCATAGTGTTTAACATAGGATTAATGTCCTGAGGATATGGTATTTAGATACATTTTCAAACAGATTGATTTAAAGTCAGAGAGATAATAAAACTACAAAGACATTATCATCCTTTCATTTCACTGAGCAACTTGAGACATTTTACTGGCTAACAACTTCTCTTTATCCCAGGGAGAATTACCCTCTATAAAATAGAAATAGTTCCCTTGCTCTCTGTTAGTACTTAAGGAAGTGACACAAATAAGAGAACCCATTGTTCATATACAGAGAGGGGTGACTTCAGTGACTGTTTAAGGAATAAGCACTTGCAAAAATTCATGCCATTTTACTTTTTGACAGAAACCTGAGCTCAGAAATTCCAAATTCTCCTAACTCAAGACCAGAAAAAAGACAGTGTGCAGCTGAAGAAAACAAGAAAAATCAGTGTTTAGATCAACGGTTTTTAGGAGTTACAAAGACATGCCCCATAATGACAACATGGCATCTACTTACTTAAATGGAGGTTAAGATTTCTATGACAAAATTTCCATGTTCATGCTGGCTTCCCCAGTTGGTCTGAATGGTGTCTTCTGAATAGATGATTCAGAAGGAGGAAAGATTGCGAGTCATTGGATAGTGCAATAATTGTGGTGTCTTGATAATTCATTTGTTTTCAGTACAAAGTTCTATGAAGTTTTTTTAATCTAGTATGCAACACATAGAAAATTCATCCTGTTCTCATAACTAATTTAAATAAAAACAATAAAATAGATTATATTATATGTTTATAAAAACAAATATAAAAATAAACTAATAAAAATAAGTTTAAAAACCAGAGAAGTGGCATTAAATATCCCTGTGCAGGAATGTGATGCAAAAGAGCGAACCAGCAATGGTGACAACTGGACCCTTTGTTAAGCTGTGCTGTAGTATTTCAACAAAGGAAACAGAAATCAAAGGACCAAAGTCAACAGCAAAAAAAAACCATAAAAATGACAACTTTCTAAAAGATACCTTGACATAAAAAATCTCATGATTTATGGAAAATGATTTTCATATTAATACTTCTGAATCATTTTGAAAACTAATGATAATCAATACTTACAGTGGCCAGTAAGATATTTTAAAGGTAGGCATAATGTAGAGGATTTTATCTTATTTTTTAAAAATTTTATAATATAAATAATGTGTTTGTTTAGGGGTACCTATGTATAATTTATTTATAAATCTCTATACATGTGTATGTATACATATTTCTACATAGCCTAAATTCTTCAATATGTAGTATGCAGTCTCAAGGAACTGTATTCTAAGATTATAAAATAAGTCAATATTATACATAGACATATATAAATAACTTGTTGACTCATTAAAAAATAGACACACATTCAAACATACTCATTAATATTATATATATTAGTTCCTAAAAAGTAAATTAAAATATTTATTATTCTGCATACTAACTATATTGGTTTGGATCACTATTGTTATGATGACACACCATGACCAAAGTCAAATTGGGGGAAGAAAGGGTTTATTTGGATTACACTTCCATATCATAGTTCATCAGTGAATGAAAACAGGACAGGAACTGAAGCAGGCCTGAAACATGGAGCAGTGTGCTTTTTATGGTTTGCTCAGTCTACTTTCTAACAGAACCCAGGACCACCAGCCCAGGAGAAACCCCACCAATAGACTGGGCCCTCTCCTATTATAAACTAATTGAGAAAATGCTCTACAGCCTGGTACACCGCCAGATCTTATGGAGTCATTTTGCTATTGAGGCTTCCTCCTCCCTAATGCCTTTAGCTTGTGCCAAGCTGACATAAAATTAGTCAGCACAACTGACCTCTTGCCAAATTGACACAGAAATACAACCTTGCCTTTGTTAAGATCACATATCAATATAAAACATTTTATAATTTAAAAGTCTCACAGTCTTTACAAATTCAGATACTGTGCCCATGTTCCCAAATATGGTTTATAAATGTTCTTTTACATTTAAAGGGGGATATGATATAGGTATGAATAATTTGCATTGGTATGGATTTTAATGTCAATTTTGTTATATGTATATGCATATTTCTGATCTTGATTAAGGTATTGTGATTGTACAGTTCATTTAAAAATGTAATGTATAATTAGAAATATAGGTTGTTAATGGATAATCATCAATAATATTCAAGCTTGTAGTCATATTAGTTAGATCTTCTAGGTATATAGAGATATATTTCAGTTAGATAGGCATTCTTCATATCTTTCAAAGACTACAGAACATGGCATTTAAGATGTTTTAATAAATTAGGGCTTTTCATGACAATGAGGCATGTCTGCTCCTGGCAGCACCAATCTACTTCAAGAGGAAGATGGGCATCGAA
>NC_022010.1:79067704-79078402 GCF_000317375.1 Microtus ochrogaster
TTTTTGTTTAAACAGAAAAAGGGGAAATGATGGATGTGGGTCTTGTATCTTATCTGTTGCTTTCATTGGTTAACTAATAAAGAAAACTGCTTGGCCCTGATAGGACAGAAAATTAGGTAGGCGGAGTAGACAGAACAGAATGCTGGGAGAAAGAAGCCGAGTTAGTGAGTCACCATGATTCTCCCACCAGACACAGATGCAGGTTAAGATCTTCCCTGGTAAGCCACCTTGTGTGCTACAAGAATATTAGAAATGGGTTAGATCAATATGTAAGAGATAGCCAATAAGAGGCTGGAACTAATGGGCCAGGCAGTGTTTAAAAGAATACAGTTTCCATATAATTATTTCGGGTAAAGCTAGCCAGGTGCCAGGAATGTAGCCTGCCACTCCTACACAACAAGGTACTTGAAAATGCAGTCTATTTTGAAATTCCAAAGTCTACATTAAAACTTAAAATCTCTTAGAATTCAATCTCTCGACTGCAGTCTCCTGTAAAATCAAAAATAAAACAATTATTATCTTAGTTTAGGAGGGAAGAACCAGGACACAAACAGGGATAACAACCACAACCCAATCAAAGCAAACCAAACCAGTTGTGTAAGTGATTCAATGTCTAAAGTCTGGGATCTACTCACTATCTTTGGGCTTTGGTCACTTCTCCAGCTATGACTTCTGCATCACTTACAGCTTGTCTTACAGGTTCTGACTGGCTCCACTCTATTGCTGCTACTCTTCTAGGTGGTCATCCCAAAGGACTGACATATCCAAGATGCTGGAGTCTCTTGCAGTAGCTGGGCTTAACTTTTCTTATAACCTCTCCCGGGCTCTCTTTAAAGACTTCAGCACTGCTGCTCTCCATGATTCCTTCAAAACTGGTACCACCTGGGTAACTCTTACAGTACCCAGTACAGCTGCCATCCCTGGCACAACGTTTGGATGCCTCTGAAACACAGGCTTTGTGTAGTGACATTTGAGAAACACTTCTCAGAAGACTTCACCACAGTGATGTTGGTCTCTTCATAATCACTGCTAATTTCTCAGTTCCTGCATCAGTAACACAAGTGTATTACATTTTAATTGTTTTGCTTTCTTATTACCACAGCAGATTCTTTAGCTCCATGGAATTAAACAGTACAGATTCTCCACACAAAATGCCTGGCAGAGCCTTTGCTTTCTTCTGAAACCAGTGTTTTCAGCATTCTTCTCTGCCAACAACCTATAACAGCAACAAAATTTGTTATGAACACTATGAACTCTCCTTGGCTTTTCTTGCCCAATGGTCCAAAGTCTTTCCACAATCCTCCTAAAACAGACAGTCAGGTATTATACAGCAACATTTCATTTCTGGTACCAACTTCTGCCAACTTATCCTACTTAGTGTTACCATTGCTGTGATAAAACACCATGACCAAAAGCAAGTTGGAGAAGAAGAGGTTTATTTGTCTTATGCCTCAACTCATAATCCATCACTGAGGAAAGTTAGGACAAGAATTCTAATAGGGCTGAAACCAGGAGGTGGAAGCTGATGATACAGTGGTCATGGAGGGTGCAGCTCACTGGCTTGCTTCTCATGGCTGTGCAGCTTAGTTTTTTATAAAACTCAGAACCATCATCCCAGGGAAGGCATCACCCACAATGAGCTGGGAATTTTCCTATCAAATACTAATTAAAAATTGACCTATTGGCTTGTATACAGACTGATCTTATGGAGGCATTTTATCAATAGAGTTTTCCTTATCTCTGATGACTACAGATTGTGTCAAATTGACATAAAACCAGCCAGCACAGTAGCTAGCTATGTGTGTGTGTGTGTGTGTGTGTGTGTGTGTGTGTATGTGTGTGTGTTTGTGTGAAAGATGAAATTCAAAGTCAGTCTTTTCACTAGTGGTTACTAATCTCAGTTTTTATAGAAGTCTTGCCATGTGAATGTATTTCACATTTTTTTATCCTAGGAGAAGCCCCAGGAAAGTAATTTAAAATTTACCCTCCTTACTGTTTCAGATCAATAATTCCCATGTATAACATTATAAAATATTTAATTACATATTCTATGTGTATTGTCCTCTCTTTTTTTCTTTCTGTCTCTGTCCCTCTCTCAGTCTTTTACTCCCTCTCTGCCTCACCTCTGATTATGGAAAATTCTGCAGATAGACCTGGTATGGCTTTTATCCCTTAGAATGTAGTAAGTCTTCTGAGTTCTCTGTGATTTGACACTTGGAAACATATGAATATTTTACCACTTAATATAAATAACATTTATAGATTACAAAAATAAAATGACTTAAAGACAAAATATGTGATTCTTTTCCCAAAGCATCATTTAGATTATCAGTTAGACCAAAGAAAAGGTTATAAATCTTGAAGTCTGTAAGTGACTGTAGTTGGTGCAGTTAGTTTATATTTCTATATATTCCACTAGTCAGTACATAAGTAGAATGAACTGAGAAAAAGAGCCTTGTTCTAACCCCTTAGAAGCAATTACAGAGGGAAGAGTCGAATAAATTTATTGATATGGGATTAAAATTGCCATTTTCAGTCATGTGAGCTCATAATGCATATGCTTCCAAACCTTCGTAATCTACATATGTCTAGTGATGACCACTGTGAGGAAATACACTTTTAATTATGGCCATTGGAAAAAGATACGGGAGAAGCCACAGCAGTGGTGATGAGGCACTTACCACCCACTTAAGGAAATAAGGACTTCTTGAAGAAATGACTGATTCCAAAGCTTGGACAGAATTACAGGGTTGAGCCTGAAACACCATATGCCAGCAATTATATGTGCAAGTGAAAGTGCTCAAAGTATTGGAAAAGTGTCAAAGGACACAGCAATTAGCCTGAATGTGTTCTCCCTAGCCAAATGCTGGTCAATGTGAACAATGATTGACAGTAACATGGTATTAATCATTTAATGAAAAATGATAGTGATATACAAATGAATTCATACATATAAGAGAACTTGTAGAAACTTTATTTTAACATAATTAATAAATATTAATAGAATGCTGGAGCTTGAAAATCACCTTTTGCAATCATCACAAAAATAACGCTGGCAATAATGCTGGCAACAGATGTATTACTGATGGGTGAAAATATGATGAGAGGCAAGATAATTTTACACTTTCAAAATATCTCCTCACAATTTTACTTAATAATTATGAAGATGCAATAGACATGTTATACAGAAACCTGGCAATACTTACATTTTCAAATGATTAAAAGTTGCTTGTACTGGAATAAGTCAGATTTATTTATCTTCTGATGTAATTTACAGAGAAATACACATTATTAGCTCTCTGGGTTTTCTTTCAAAATATAAAACCTGAATCGAATTAATCATGTTGAAACATGAAACAGTCCCAAACCAAGACACAATCTGGCTATATTCTTGAGAAAAAATGTTAATACAATGAAAGACTGTAATAGATTTCACAGTAAAAGTTTAAATGTGCCAAAGACATGAATTTCTTATATGTGATGTTCTGATTGCACCTCAAACCAGGAGGATATGATGAAAGAGTAGCAGAAAATTTGTACCTTACCTGTCAATAATATGTCAGAATAACATTGTGATTTTACTAGTGTCCAATGGTAATGCAAAGGAATTTAATATAATGTACTTGGTTAGAGATACCTACTGAAATATGTAGCCATTCAGGCCCATTATAAGTATAACCATGTGGACAATACAGACATATATACACCAGTGCAGTGATTGTTGGGGAACAAAATGAGAAGACCAAAAAAAATGAATAAAAAGGGACTTAGACTCTGATTTATAACTTTTAGAGCATGAATTATGATTTTTACTTTTTTGGATTCACTTCTGTTATAAGCCTGAATGTTTATTTGCATGCATTTGTGTCTCATGTGTTCTTGAACCTGTAGTAATGGATGATTAGGAACCAACTATAGTGCTTTGAACCTAACATATGTTCACTGAAAAAACAAAATGTGTTTTTAACTCATGAGCCATTTCTACATGATCCTATCAAAGATTTCAACCACTACACTAATGCATACCAGAAAGAATTTTACTAGTGTTTCTTATGAGTCTTGTAGCTTTTTTATGTACTAAAAATTATATAAAAAGAAGTAGGAAGAATATAGATCTGAATATCATGGATGAAAACCAGAAATGTTTAGTGAGTCAACAAAAAGGTAGAGTAATAAAAATAGGTAACATTATATTAAATAGCTTCTTATAGTTTTAAATTTTCTAATTTTCACAGTTACAATGCAAATAAGTGGGCCTCATTTTTAGATTTTAATGATATGTATCATTACAGTTGACCATATTGTTGATGGAAAATGTACTGTCAGTGAACAACATAATATTTTCTTATGTGTGAAATGAGTAAGCTAAAGCTTACAAGATAGTTCCCACTAAGCATGATATTACACCAGATAACATTTCAACTTCATAATATGTGTCCCTTGTTTTAGTTTGCTTCTTTGTTATTGTGATAAAAAAAATCTTGATGAAAAACAACTTGGCAGAGAAAAAGACTTATTTCTTCTTACACTTTAAGGTCACAATCTTTCATTGAAGGATTCAAGGCAGGATCCTGGATATAGTAACCATGGAGGAGTCTGCTTGTTAGCTTGCTACTTCCTGTTTGCTGTGGTTGCTTTCTTACATAGAACAGGACCATCTGCTCAGATAGAGTACTGCTCACAGTGGGCTTTATGTCAGTTATCAACCAAGAGCATGACTTTAGGACCATCCTTTCAAGTTTATTCTTCAATTGAGATCTCCTCTTCCCAGGCAATTTTTGTTCCTCTCTAGTTGACGGTTTGACAGTAAAAAACTAAAGAGCACATCCCCACTCCTAATACATTTTATATTTCTATTCTACCATCATGTTTAGGCAATATGCTAAATAGTCCTTAACCTACCACCCCATGTAAAGGTTCAATTAACAAGTATATCAGTTCTTTAAACAACACTTATTTTATATTCATTTTATTTATGTCTAATTAGAAGTCTTTGTCCTTTACTGTATATTTTCCCAAATTTATTTTTAGTGTCAAGGGAAAACTTGCCCAGAAATGGCCCACAATTTTGAACAAAGAAGGATAAAGAAATAAAATAATATAGGCAAATAATATGAATATTCAATACTCTAACTTGATCATTACAAATTACATACATTAATTTTTACCATGTAGCTCATTAATAGTTTTTGAAGAACTGATAATCATAAAACCATAATAAAATAGAGACATGCATAAGTATACTACATACCTTTCTGGGAATTAGCCTTTTCTGAATTTGGGCCTCTGAGCAGAAATTCTTGAGAAGTTAGATTTCTTGACAAATTAGCATGAGTTGTTAATATTTAGACAGTGTTCTCTTTATTTTGTTTACAATATTTTCAGGGTTTGACAGCTGATAAGTTTTGAACTCAGTGGATTTGAATATTACTTGAAATTTTAGATTTGCATATTACCTGAAATGGAGCATTCTCATTTCTATTGTTATTCTCTTAGAAATATAATAGCAGATCATGGAGTAAGGACTCCAGTGTCAATGCTCAGTAATGACTGCTTATGTGAAAATTTGGTATGGATACTTTTGTCTCAAAATATTTTAAATATATTTTGTAGGAAAAGAAGAGGCACTAATGTAGTACATTTATATTATATTAAGTAACATGCATGAACATCAGCACAGGAGGAGTTATTTCTTATAATATTTAATATCCTTTTACACCTTGGTAGAAAGGCATTACAACCTAATAGAAAATAGCTAATGTGATGATTGTTCAGAGAAAATTAGATCAAAACATTCAATATGCGTGAGTAGAAATATGGCTAGTTTCAAAATATATCATGATACATTTTATTGCAGCAATTTTGAAAATAACTTATGCATCCTGTTTTATAGAGGCTTAAGATTCATTTTTAAATAATTTTCAAGTATAGCGTCATATATTCATTAAGTAGTGTTGAATTTAAAAAAGCAGTTCATAATAGAGTTTGTAAAATACACTTCCACTTGAAAGTCAAAAATATTTTTACAATGTAATTTGTGAATTTTTATCTAGTTCACATTAATGTATGAAAAGAATATGTGCTATATATATGTATATATACATACTTATAGATTATATGATAAATATATGCTTAAAATTATTTAGGTTAGGAGAGAGTAAGATAAGACACAACAAAAATGTAAAAAGAAAGATCCCATTTTTAAAAGAATCACCTATGTGTTGATGGGACAAATATTTGTTAAACATGCATTAGTTATCCCAGTATTCATTGTATTGGATGTTATTTTGAGTAACCATTTAATTTGTCCTTAATAATTAAAAAAAAACACATCCTTTAAAATTTATTGAAAATCATCACTATTAGCTATTGAATCTTTTTTTCCCTCTTAATTTTGAGTTTACAATATAATTACCTTGCTTTTTCTTTCCTTTCCTCCCACTGATCCTCTCATAAAGACAGAGGATAGTTCACACTACAGGCGAATACATTTGATGTTCTGTAACTTTAAAGTGCACATAGTTAATAGATAATTTGTATCCAGATGATTTCATTAAGTAATAGAAATCAGATGCTTTTAAAAAACACAATTTTAAGGAATAAATTAAGCACATTTTAACATTAAATTTCATTCAGATGTTATTTGAAATAAGTAATAATGAACTAATATCACAAATTAGAGAATTTCACTTCATATTTTGATCCTATTTCCTCACATATTAGCAATCATTAGCAATGTAAATGTATCCACTAAGTTAGGGGTTAAACCTTCCTCTTTCCCTCACCATCCTCAATAGTGAAGAGGGTGAAACTGCTTCACCCTCCTGAGGGCAGGATCTTAGGTGAGAGCATGTTTCACTAGCTGCCACTTTTTTACTGGAAAGGCCTTGGCATTGACCTACTCTTTAAGTGCTTGCTACTGATGAATACTTTTCAGTTCCCTATGGTCCAGAGTCAAGCTGCGGTCTATACAGGAATAGACAGACTCTCCCCACCTCCATCTTTTAGATTCTCATCTAAGATTTTCATCAGTTTTGCTTCTACTTACTTTTTTTTTCTTTTTTTTTAAATTTATTTATTTATTAAAGATTTCTGTCTCTTCCCTGCCACCGCCTCCCATTTCCCTCCCCCTCCCCCAATTAAGTCCCCCCCTCTCCTCAGCCCGAAAAGCAATCAGGGTTCCCTGTCCTGTGGGAAGTCCAAGGAACCCCCACCTCCATCCAGGTCTAGCAAGTTGAGCATCCAAACTGCCTAGGCTCCCACAGAGCCAGTGCGTGCAGTAGGATCAGAAACCCATTGCCATTGTTCTTGAGTTCTCAGTAGTCCTCATTGTCCGCTATGTTCAGAGAGTCCAGTTTTATCCCAGGCTTCTCCAGACCCAGGCCAGCTGGCCTTGGTGAGTTCCCAGTAGAACATCCCCATTGTCTCAATGTGTGGGTGCACCCCTCGTGGTCCTGAGTTCCTTGTTCGTGCTCTCTCTCCTTCTGCTCCGATAAACAAAGGACATTGAGCCTATAATTAGTGGTCCTAGAGAAGCTAAATAAGGAGATCCCAAAGAAAAACATATAGGCATTCTCCTGAATATTAGCCTTCATCAGGCGATGAAAGGAGACAGAGACAGAGACTCACATTGGAGCACCAGACAGAAATCTCAAGGTTCTACTTACTTTCAACTTCACAAAATGTCTTGAGAACCATTTTAGGTTTTCACCATGAACATGCAATCACACCATGGAGTCCAACAGGTTTTGATGAACATGTTACATTTGGATATCTTCATCACATTGTCTTTTTGAAGAACTCTCCGAATCATCTTCACATTTACAGATACTGATACCCATCTGACCACTTCTACACTCTAAAGAGGGCAATGCTTGATATTGTGCAAGTGTGGTGGAGATGTAATAAATTGGACACTCTTGGCAGCTGAAGCACCTGGTCTTGATAATGACTCAGTAATAATAGTCATTTGTGTACAAATAATTAAAAGAATGAGAGCATGTGTATAAACCTAGACTTCAAGTAGTTTCTCTGTGAAAATCTTTAAAATTAAACTATGGAGGTAAATCAAAGAAAAACAAGTGTTTTTAGGCATCACAGCAGGTACATGATACTAACACATAATTATCAGTTCCTTCAAACTGAAAGAGAAAAGTAAATAGCAAAAACTATAAAAGCTAATAATGCAAAAGCTTTATTGCAAAATAAAATGCAAAAACTTTAGGAAAACATGTTTAAAGGTTTAGAACAAGTATGATTTATTTTGCCCTTAATTTTGTATGTTTCCAAGGATTAACTCCTCAAGAAAAAAGAATAAATAATTACACACTCAAAAGAAATTGTTTAAACTGAGACAATAGCTTATTCAAAGAATATTTGTTTATTAAAATGTCAATGAAGAACATGCATGAAAAACTGGGTTTGATATCAGCACAACATAACCCAGGTGTTGACTATATGTTTTTACTTGAGGATGTGTGTGTGTGTGTGTGTGTGTGTGTGTGTATGTGTGTCACAGATGGGTGTGCATATACATGTCCTGATGTGGGAGTGTCATATATCAATCTGTTGATTTCATTGGTTAAGCAATAAAGAAACTGCTTGGCTGGCCCTTATAGGTTAAAACATAGGTGGGAGGAGTAAACAGAACAGAATGCTGGGAGGAAGAGGAAGTGAGCTCAGACTCGACAGCTCTGCTGTCTGGAGCAGAGACGCCATTCTCCCCTCTCCTGGGCGGATGCGGGAATAGCTCTGCTCTTCAAGACACATGTGATGAAGCTCCGACCCAGGATGGACGTAGGCTAGAATCTCCCTGGTAAGCCACCTTGTGGGCTACAGTAGATTATTAGAGATGGGCTAGTCCAGGTGCAAGAGTTAGCCTAGAAGAGGCTAGATAGAAATGGGCCAAGCAGTGATTAAAAGAATACAGTGTCTGTGTAATTATTTCGGGGCATAAGCTAGCCAGGTGGCTGGAGTGCTGGGGACGCAGCGCCGCATCTCCCAATTACTACAATGTACAAAGGCTCTCATGTACTTATCTGGAAGTGAGAATACAACACGTGGAATTTGATTTTCTTTTTTTTACTGTGTGGTTTTCAGTGATCAAAACTGAGTCCTCAGTTGTTATCCACTGATTCAGTGTTGTTAGCCACTGATTCAGCTCTATTGCTCAGTACCCAATTTTCCCTTACTTATATAATCCTCACAATACCTATAAAATGCTTCCATTGTGGTGAAGGCTTTCTTGCAAGGATTTGTGTTTCTGGTCTTGCCATGTTGATGTCTTAGTCTGTGATGTGTCAGCATTTCATTCACCTCTTTTACCAGTTCATTAATTATATCAAATAATTAAGATACTTGTGATCTAGAAAGTTCGGAGGCAGATTCAGTAGTTTCAGGAGGTGTAACGTCATCCTAGAATGCATATGAGTTGAAGGCTACCTTGGAATATGGTAGACAATATTTCAAAACAAAACAAAAAATATAAAAGAATACAATGATGTCAGTTTTAGTGAATATGATTGTTATTTGAAAGAACTCAGTCCTTTGAATTGACCTTGGAGAAGATGATGGTGAGTTTTCTTCCACAGCATTTAGAATTAACAATAAATAATGAGGTTGGCAGAGATAAGTATCAAATAAAAACACAAGTAATTACTGCATCAATATAGAGTGGATACATGAGTCTGGGAAATGAGCCAAGCAAAAGGTTACCGTAAGTCTATTTTTTAAAATGATGGATAGGTTAAAGAAAATTCTGGTGCCAAAAAAGTATTGTGGTATTAATTCTTAATTTAAGACCATCTCAAATGGAAAACTCACAGTTGGCTTCTAAACTGATCTAAAATTCCCCAATTAATTTAACTTTTAAAATAAATATGTAACTACTTTTCCAATTAAAAAATAATTATAATCTCATTTATTTTAAGCAAATACAGGAACAATTCAGCATCAATTAAATTAATTTAATGTGTTTATTCATGTGAATTAACACAAGGTTCTTGAATTTACATTTTAATACATAAATATGCCTATGTGGACTCCTCTAGAGGATTCTGAGATATTCTGTGGTAAGTAAAGAGGAGGGCATTCATCTTAGACAACAGATATCTCTGAATATGTTAAGGCATAGGGAGATTCTGAATTAACTGTAAAGAGAGGTAAATGAAGTAGTGACATATCACAGATTTAGAGACCATCATGGAAAAGCCAGAAACACAAATCCTTGCAAGAAAGCCTCCACCAAGATGGAAGCATTTTATGGGTATTGTGAGAGTTAGATAAGTAAAGAAAAATTGGAGACTGAGCAATAAAATTGATTCAGTGGCTAACAATGTTTGCTACCAAGACTGAGGAACAGAGTTTGATCACTGGCAACGATATAGTTGTGAGCATGTGTGAGTGTTTGTCTCTGTGTGTGCCTGTGTGAGTGTTTGTGTGATTATGTATATGAGTGGGTGGTTGTGAATGTGTGTCTGAATGTGTATAATTGTGTGAGTACGTGTTTGTAAGTGTGAGGCTGTGTCTGTGAGTATGAGGATATACACGTGTCTGATTGTGTGTATGTGTGTTTGTGAATATGTGTGAGTGTGTGTATCTGTATGTCTGGATTGTGTGTTTGTGTGTGTCTGTAAGTGTGTGCATGCATGAGTTTTGTGTGAGTGAATGTCTTTCATAGAAACGTACATAGTTTGAAAG